>NC_091282.1:1089523107-1089827597 GCF_032444005.1 Ranitomeya imitator | reverse complement strand
GAATACAGCCACGGATCCGGTATCCGTCTTTGCGCCTGTTCTGGGTAGTGATTAATGCTACCCGGTTCTCACAATGTCCTTTTTCTCTATCCCTCTTCTCCTCAGGCTGGTGATTTAGGCCTGGTAACAGTCACAGGGCTGTTAGAGACTCAACTGTATGACCTCTCACTTTCAGCTCCTTAGCCCAACTGCCATTTCTTCTCTCAGACCAGAATGGATCAAGGGGAGTCTCTGGAGCTCCCCCTTCTGGCCGGAGGTGGTAGTGCAGTCTTGCTATTTTAGTATTTGTACTTACTGTCAGTAACTATTTTTGTGGCAAATACCCCTAGGGGTGCCACATTCCCCCTTAGTTAAGAACAGTACTCCGGGACTGTGGGACAATAACATTTTGAAATAACAATTAATATGTACAGAGTCTTAAAAATGAAAAGTTACAAAAACCACTCAAGGAAACAAAAATAGAGTTCTGTAAAAAGTCACTTCAAATAGCGTCCATTAATACAGTTCTATCCTTGAAGGTATTAGGAACGGCACTGTACTTAGTGTCCAGGAATTTAGTTCCATTTTTCCAACGGAGTTATCAATATAAAGTCTAAAGAAAGTTCAAAAAGAGCAAAAAGCAAAGTTCAAAAAGCAGTCTTTCCGGAGCTTTGATTTAGTGCCTCCGGGCTGATAAAAAGTTCAAGAATATGCAATAAGTTCATACAGACAAGTCTCTGTAGGCACTGGGCTTAAACGTTGCAGACTGATAACAATGACTATACTACATTTTCTGTTTAACTATATACGGCATAACATATATACAATTCACATTATGAGTTTTATAGTTGGTAATCTGCATACCTGGCCGGTAATTGACCCTGGGTACTACGCTGTGATCTACGTAATAGCGGTGTCTCTTCATGTGGTGTACTACTGTCTACTGCGGATGTAGTATCTGCCCGCTCTGCTAAAGATAATTCCACGACTATGGAGTTGGCAAGTCCACCGTGAATGGGATTACTCTGACCAGGAATCTGTTCTTCCTGGCCTGGAACCTCCTGTAGTACGGGGTCAGCCTCTTCCTGTCTTGGGACTTCTGGTATTGGGTTCGGTGTTGGGTAAAAGGCCACCATGGGAACCACTACTGCACCATGGTATGTTAGTAGGGTTTTGGGAAAGTCTCCTATACAGGTGTGATACACTTCCTCTTCTTTTTCCTTTACTGGTTGAACCTGTATGGGTTGAATAACTTCTGGTTCTGGCTGGACAACGTCTGGCTCTTTCAATGCTTCCGGACATAATTTAAGATTGTCTCTTGACACTAGTACAGATGTTAAGCCTCCGTTTTTGCTAATGAGACACATTTTAGGATTATCCACTCTTGTTGGTAAAACTGTGTAGGGTACGGCTTCCCACTGATTGTCCAGTTTATTGGTTCGACGATTTCTCTTGAGCACTTGGTCACCCGGTCTTAATGGGGTCGCTAGAGCATTCTGGTTGAAAGTTCGCTCTTGTCTTTCTCTAGTTTGCTGAAGGCTTCTTTCCACACTCTCTTGCACTTGGCGATACTGCTTTTGCCGTATGATATCCCAATTGGAGTCTTGAACTTCTGCGTCTGGTTTCAGAATTCCCATTTCTAGATCGATTGGTAATTGGCCGGGTCTTGCACGCATAAGGTAAGCTGGGGTGCAGTTGGTGGAGCTCACCGGGACATGATTATACAGATCCACCAAGTCAGGCAATTTCTCTGGCCATTGATTCCTTTCTGTCTCAGGTAAAGTCTTTAGTAGGTCTATTACAATATGGTTCATCTTCTCGCATAAGCCGTTTGTTTGTGGATGATAGGCCGTCGTCCGGATCTTTTTGCAACCATACATATTACAGAATTCTCTGAAGATCTCTGATTCAAAGGCTGTACCTTGGTCGGTGAGAACCTGTTCCGGATATCCATGGGGTCTACAAAAGTATGTTTGGAACGCTTTGGCCCCTGTTTTTGCTGTCAGATCTTTTACGGGTACTACTACCAAGAAACGTGAATAATGGTCCACGATGGTCAAGGCATAGACATAGCCGGACCGGCTTGGTGTCAACTTCACGTGGTCCATGGCTACAAGTTCAAGTGGTTGTTTGGTGATTATGGGCTGCAGTGGTGCTCTTTGGTTCTTTTGATCGTTTCTTCTGAGGTTGCACGGGCCACAATTTCTGCACCACTGTTCGATTGATTTTCTCATCCCGACCCAATAAAATCTTTCTCTTAGAAGTACTTCTAACTTTTTCCAACCGAAGTGACCAGCACCATTATGGTAAGCTTCGAGGACCATCTTCACATCTTGTTTAGGCACAATAATCTGCCAAACCAATTCATGTGTTTTCGGATTGGTGTATCTTCTACAGAGCTTCCCTTGATACAGGAACATTTTGCCTCTCTCTTTCCAGAGTTGATGCGTCTCTTCTGGGGCATCCTCATCGGGATATGCACTTTGCTCAGTTAACAGTTCCTTCACCAACTTCACAGCCGGATTGCTGTCTTGGGTGTCAGCCCATCTATGGTGTGCTAACGGATTAAAATTCACCTCTTGTTGTTTCTGATAGGTACTTGACTGATGATGTTTTGCCTTGGGACGATGGAAGGCTGGTAGTTCAATTTCTTCAAGCTCCCCCGTTTCCTCTTCTACATCTCTCAAGTGTGGCATCCGGGATAGGGCATCGGCATTTCCATTCTTGCGACCTGCTCGATACTTGATTATGAAGTTGTAATTAGATAACCGGGCTATCCATCGCTGTTCTAACACACCTAATTTGGCTGTGTCCAGGTGGGTCAACGGATTGTTGTCAGTATAGACAATAAATTCTGCAGCGGCCAGATAGTGTTTGAAACGCTCCGTCACAGCCCAAACTACTGCCAGTAGTTCCAATTTGAAGGAGCTGTAATTTTCTGAATTTCTTTCAGTAGGCCGGAGCTTTCTACTTGCAAAGGCGATGACTTTCTCCCGACCTTCTTGCTTTTGTGACAGCACCGCTCCTAGTCCCACATTACTGGCATCGGTGTAGAGGATGAAAGGTTTATGGTAATCTGGGTATGCCAGAACCTCTTCTCCGGTTAGTGCCTTCTTTAGTTGTTCAAAGGAGTCTTCCCTTTCGTCGTTCCACTGAAAAGGAGGGTTTCGGTTTGAAGGTTTCTTCGTCTGCCCTACCAAGGTGTCTTGCAAGGGTGCTGCCAACTTGGTAAATCCTTTTATAAATCTGCGATAGTAACCCACCAATCCCAGGAATTGTCTCACTTCTTTTGCGCTGGTAGGTCTTGGCCAATCCCTTATGGCGCTTATTTTCTCGGGATCTGGTGCTACTCCCTCCGAACTCACGATGTGTCCCAGGTACTGTACCTTTGGCTTGAGAAGGTGACATTTGGATGGCTTGACTTTCATGCCATACCTGGATAAGGCTTCGAACACTTCTGCCAGGTCTATTAAGTGTTGTTCGTAAGTCTTTGAGTAGACGATCACATCATCTAGGTACAGGAGGACGGTCTCGAAGTTCTTGTGTCCGAGGCAGCATTCCATCAGCCGCTGGAAGGTACCGGATGCATTGCAGAGTCCGAACGGCATGCGATTAAATTCACATAGACCCATTGGTGTGGTGAATGCCGTCTTTTCCTTATCTCTCTCAGCCACAGGGACTTGCCAATACCCGCTTGTTAAGTCTAAGGTGGAAAAATAATTAGCAGATTTCAAAGCAGTTAAGGACTCTTCTATCCTAGGCAAGGGGTAGGCGTCTTTATGGGTGATGTTATTAATCTTCCGGTAGTCTACGCACATTCTCATGGTTCCGTCCTTTTTTTTGACAATCACTAGAGGGGCCGCCCAGGGGCTACAGCTGTCTCTTATTACCCCGGCCTGTTTCATTTCCCTCAGCATATCTTTTGCACATTGATAGTGAGCGGGCGGTATGGGTCTATATCTTTCTTTTATTGGGGGATGGTCACCTGTGGGGATTGTGTGTTCTACCCCTTCTATCCGTCCGAAGTCCAATGGGTGTTTACTGAAGACTTGTTCATATTCCGTCACTAGCCTATACACCCCTTGTTTTTGATGGGTAGGTGTTGAATTTATGCCCACGTGTAGCTGTTGGCACCAATCCTCCATTTCTCCATCTGAGCCATTGCCTTCCACCTGACAGGTTGGTTCTAAGGGCTCAATGGTTGTGATGGCATTGTTGTCAACAGTATATAGCTTTGCCATTGTAGCATACCTTGGCAAAGTGACCTCTTCCTCTCCACAGTTCAAAAGTCGTAACGGCACTCGTCCCCGGTGTACCTCGACTATCCCTCGTGCTGTGAGTATAGTGGGCCTGCTGTCGGTGTACACTGGTTCTATTAAGGCTTGATAATCTCGTCCCTTAGTACCAATGGCTGCTCTACACCATACCAGCATTTCTGTTTTTGGTGGGATTACAATAGACGTTGGATCACTTACCCTCACACTGCCGATTTCTCCACCTGCAACTTCTACCTGTTGCCTTAACATCAATACTTTTATTTCCCTCCGGAGAACTCTCTGCCGGCAGGATTGGGCAGTTTCAGCAATTTGCTGTAAGACAGAAATGACTTCGGAAAAGCAGTTCTCTAACACATTCATTCCTATCAATACAGTTGGTTCACAGTTCCGCCGGTCAACATCAACAACAATTATACCCTGTTTCTTCAGTTCTACTTTACCAATCTTTATGGTCATCTCCCTGAATCCTAGTTTCGGTACCAACTTACCATTACTGGCCCATATATCTAGTTCAACATCAGAGGGCCCTTTATCAATATCTGCATCAGCCCAGTACCTCTTATAAAGGATATACGGTATAGATGAAATCTGGGAACCTGTGTCCAGCAAAGCGTTGAGGGGAATTCCGTCCAGCACGATAGGGATAATGGGTCGTCCTCCGATGTACCTGTCGTGCCAGGGTGTTGGGCCTTGAAAGTTCATTCCTGCGAAGCGGCCCGCATTCCCAGGGGATTCCCGTTTAAATCACAATCTCGTGCAAAGTGGCCCGGCTGCTGGCAACGGCGGCAAATGGGCTGTCCATCCGGTTGGTAGCGGTCGCGGGGTCGTCCTCTCCATGTCGGGTATCTCCGGGGTCTCATCCATGGAACATCCTCTCTACAGTTTGCCAACTCCATCTTGTGTCCTCTCATCTCCTGCATGGTTTTAGCCATTGAAGCAACAACATCAGCTAAAGAGTCAAGCTTTTGTTGAAGAGCCTCATTAGTACTGGGCCCCAGGGGCTTAGCAATGGCCCCAGACATAGCTGATGTCACTGGCACTCCCTGTTGTTGAGGTGCCTCTGCCATGGGTTGCGCAGGATCCTGATCCCGAGGTGCCTCTGCCAGCTGGAGACGTATAGCGCTCTCCTTTAATTGGGCAAATGTCAATTCAGGGTTCTTAAAAACAAGCATGCTCACATGCCCCCGGTGAGAAGGGGTGTAGAGTCCCTCAATAAATTGATCTCTTAGCAGTTTATCCGCTCCGGTGTTAAAAATGGGTTCAGCCAGTGTAAGTGATTTAAGGGCTTCCTGCAGGTTTAAGGCAAAGTCTCTCACGCCCTCATTAGCTTTTTGTTTGCAATTAAAGAATCGTATTTTAGCTTTGCTGCTGGCCGTGGTTTCAAATGTAGCTTTTAATCCAGCAAATATGCGTTCAACAGTGCCTTTTAGATCAGCTGCCCATGCTGTGACTTTTCGCTTAGCATGGCCACTTAACTGCATCATCAGGAGACTAACACGCTGAACTTCACCCACAGGGAACATGTCAAAATGGGCCAGCATCTTTTCTCTGAAATCGTCAAGGGTATTAGGCTCACCTTCATACATTGGAAGCCATGGGCCACCCGGGGTATATGGCATCAGCACCGGCATGATGGGCGCCACTCCTTGCACCGCTGCGCTGCCGGACTCTCTATTGACACTCTGTCTTTCAGCTGTATTAGCGTTGCCGGGTGCTGCGGCGTCTCCGTGCTGCGACATACTGTGCCCCCTTAGTTATTCCGGACCCTTCCGGTCCTCCGCTTCCGTCGGGATAGTGTAGATTCGTTCCGCTGTGCAGCAGGATCGATTTTCCCCTTGCTCTGATGTCAGAGCGCTCAGCTTGGTGCCGCCCACAATGACACGCCCCCTGCTGCTCTCACCCACCGCGCTCTGTAATGGCGGATTCTGAAGTTTTTCAGTTAGACTGGGGCTCAGGTGATGGCGTAGCTCAATTAACAGTCTCGTGCCTAACGGTTATGAAGTGATTACCTCAGGGGATGGCGGCCATCTTTACTCCATTATAACCAATGGGGAAAAGTCACTTTCAATAGTTTTCAATGGGGAATGGATTTTTCTTTAATAAAGTCAATTTTCAAGATTTTTCATCCCAGTTTTCACAGTTTTGGGCTCCAATCACGGCACACAATACCCGGTATACGGGCTGGCTAGATCCTGTTCGTGACGCCAATTGTGACGCCCAGGAGACCGGGATACCCAGCACCGGACCAATGGAGTCTGTCTCTTGAGGGGGATGTCACGGGTGGCTTGACCCGGTGCTGTGGCCTCAGGCAATGCACAGTGTAAGGGGTATCATGAGGGGACAGGCACTTACTTGATCAGCAGCAGGTTCTCCCAGCGGTGACGATCCCGATCCTGGATAGATGGCTATTGTCCAAATGAAAGACTGAGGCACTGAAACGTTTAACCAGTTTACTTTAACATAAAAGGATTTACAACCAGTCCTGTCACCGGAGTCTGTATGGGAACTCTGAGTTACTTTGACCCTGCCGGGGTCTTCGCCTCTTATTGTGCGCAATTTCTGTGTGGCCCTGCTGCTGTATGTGAACTGGCTGCCGGCCCAATCTGTCCCCTCCGGGTCCTGGTTCGACGGGCAACCTGAGTCCTTTTATCGGTTTACCCCCTCTGGGAGTACCGCTGAACTCTGTGTCTGTTGCTGCGTCCGGCCCTAGTGAAGCTGATATCACCTCACGTTTTTCCGGTTGCTGTATTATATATAATGAATACAGCCACGGATCCGGTATCCGTCTTTGCGCCTGTTCTGGGTAGTGATTAATGCTACCCGGTTCTCACAATGTCCTTTTTCTCTATCCCTCTTCTCCTCAGGCCGGTGATTTAGGCCTGGTAACAGTCACAGGGCTGTTAGAGACTCAACTGTATGACCTCTCACTTTCAGCTCCTTAGCCCAACTGCCATTTCTTCTCTCAGACCAGAATGGATCAAGGGGAGTCTCTGGAGCTCCCCCGTCTGGCCGGAGGTGGTAGTGCAGTCTTGCTATTTTAGTATTTGTACTTACTGTCAGTAACTATTTTTGTGGCAAATACCCCTAGGGGTGCCACAATAATAAAACAAGTACAATAATCTCGAACAATACAAGTCACAACTGGTACAGGAGGAGAGAGGACCCTGTCCGCGAGGGCTCACAATCTACAAGGGATGGGTGAGGATACAGTAGGTAGGGTAGAGCTGGCCGTGCAGCGGTTTGGTCAATCGGTGGTTACTGCAGGTTGTAGGCTTGTTGGAAGAGGTGGGTCTTCAGGTTCTTTTTGAAGGTTTCGATGGTAGGCGAGAGTCTGATATGTTGTGGTAAAGAATTCCAGAGTAGGGGGGATGCACGAGAGAAATCTTGTATGCGATTCTGGGAAGAGGAGATAATAGGGGAGTAGAGAAGGAGATCTTGTGAGGATCGGAGGTTGCGTGCAGGAGAGTACCGGGAGACGAGGTCGCAGATGTATGGAGGAGACAGGTTGTGGATGGCTTTGTATGTCATGGTTAGGCTTTTGTAATGGAGTCTCTGGGTGATGGGGAGCCAGTGCAGGGATTGACAGAGGGGAGAGGCCGGGGAATAGCGGGGGGACAGGTGGATTAGTCGGGCAGCAGAGTTTAGAATAGATTGGAGGGGTGCAAGAGTGTTAGAGGGGAGGCCACAGAGCAGGAGGTTACAGTAGTCAAGGCGGGAGATGATGAGGGCATGGACTAAGGTCTTTGCAGATTCTTGGATTAGGAATGTGCGGATCCGTGAAATATTTTTGAGTTGGAGGCGGCAGGAAGTGGAAAGGGTTTGGATATGTGGTTTAAAAGAGAGATCAGTGTCAAGGATTACCCCAAGACAGCGGGCTTGTGGGACTGGGGAGAGAGGGCAGCCGTTTACTGTAATGGATAGGTTCGTTGGGGAGGTCGTGTGAGATGGGGGAAAGATGATGAATTCTGTTTTGTCCATGTTAACTTTTAGAAATCTAGTGGAGAAGAAGGATGAAATAGCAGACAGGCATTGAGGGATTCTGGTTAGTAGGGTGGTAATATCTGGTCCAGAGATGTAGATCTGTGTGTCGTCAGCATAGAGATGATACTGAAAGCCGTGAGATTCTATGAGCTGTCCCAGGCCAAAGGTGTAAATGGAGAAGAGCAGAGGTCCTAGAACTGAACCTTGCGGGACTCCGACAGATAGGGGGCGAGGTGAGGATGTGGTGTGTGAGTGGGAGACGCTGAATGTACGGTCAGTTAGGTATGATGAGATCCAGGATAGGGCCAGGTCTGTGATTCCAAGGGATGAGAGGGTCTGCAGCAGCAGGGAATGGTCCACTGTGTCAAAGGCAGAGGACAGGTCCAGGAGGAAGAGGATAGAGTAGTGTCGCTTGCTCTTGGCGGTTAATAGGTCATTGGTGACCTTTGTTAGGGCAGTTTCCGTGGAGTGGTGTGACCGGAAACCTGATTGAAAGCGGTCGAAGAAGGAGCAGCAAGATAGATGGGAGGACAGTTCAAGATGGACATGTTGTTCCAGTAGTTTTGAGGCAAAGGGGAGAAGTGATATAGGGCGATAGCTAGATACAGAGGATGGGTCAAGAGAGGGCTTTTTGAGGATAGGTGTGATTGAGGCAGGTTTAAAGCTTGAGGGGAAAATGCCAGTTGTTAGTGATAGGTTGAAGAGATGGGTTAGGGTTGGAATGAAGACTGTGGTGAGGTTTGGGATGAAGTGGGATGGGAGTTGGTCAAGTGCACAGGTGGTGAGATGCGATCTTGAGAGTAGAGTGGAGAGTCCGTCTTCTGTAATGGGGGAGAAGTTGGTTTTGGAGGTGGAGGGCTGGGTAGTTGGGAGGAAGGGTTCTGGGGGTTGTTTACTAAAACTGTCTCTGATGTTCTCTTTCTGCTTGAAAAATGAGGCAAAGTCTTCAGCTGAGATGACTGGGGAGGGAGGAGGTGCTGGGGGACGGAGGAGAGAGTTGAAGGTGTTGAATAACTGTTTGGGGTTGTGAGACAGGGAGGATATGAGAGATGAGAAGTAGGTTTGTTTTGCTGTGGCGAGCGTGGTTTTGAAAGTAGTGAGGGACTGTTTGAATGTGATGAAGTGCTCGTTGGAGTGGGATCTTTTCCATCTGCGCTCAGCAGCTCTGGAAGCTCGCCTCAGTTCTTTGGTCATGCTGGTGTGCCAGGGTTGTCTGTTGATTTTGCGAGCTTTGGTATGTGTGAGAGTGGCAAGAGATTCCAAAGCTGCAGCTATTGTGGTGTTATATAGAGCGGCAGCATCATCCACATTGTGTAGGGAGCTTATGTCTGTGAGAGGGAGGAGGGATTCAGAGAGTGAGTGAAGATCAAGGTGTTTAAGATTTCTGCCAGGGTGTGAGAGTTTGGGGGGTGGGGGTTGTAGACAAGGAGTGGAAAGGGAAGAGAATGTGAGTAGGTTGTGGTCAGAAAGAGGAAGAGGTGAGTTTGAGAGGTTAGATAGGGAGCAGAGGCGGGTGAAGATGAGGTCCAGTGTGTGACCATCTTTGTGGGTGGCTGTAGAAGACCATTGAGTGAGGCCAAAGGAGGAAGTGAGGGATAGAAGTTTAGTGGCAGCTGAGAGGGAAGTGTCAATGGGGATGTTGAAGTCGCCCATGATGATAGTGGGGATGTCAGCGGCGAGGAAATGGACAGTATTGCTAATTTTCACTTCGGGCAGGTGAGGGATAAGGTTGTTTATTATTTTTTGTTTTTTTTACAGGAGAGAATGGTTTCAATGAAATAGGTGTAAGGGGAGTATATTGGTTGTTTCACATGCTAACTACTTAAGTATGTTAATGTGAATTGGATGTCTAATACTATATATAGAAATATTGACTGCTGTTAATCGACCTGTACAATTAGACTTCCATACATCCACATCCTTTTATAGCTCAGTTTAATAATTTTTAGTTAGAAATGCTATTAATCCTGGAAATTTCAGATGAGGTTAATTAGAATAAAATTATTTGGCTGGCTATTTACTCCATTTTTATAGTTTACTTAGCAAATTAGAGGACATTGGCTATGACTATATAAAGATTGACTAGAATTGTATTGTCTTCTGTATTGCAATACTGATAATTTTCTTGGAAGAATGCAGCAATTTTGAGTAAGCCGCTCATAACAAGTACATATTTCCAATAAAAAGATATTAGTAACCTATTTTATTGATCAATCAGAATAATTAATTAATAAAAGCTATATTTTTATTCACATATTTTTCCCATCTTCTCCCTTCTCCACATTATATACTTACCGTATATGGAGCATTACATGGGGCAAATGACTGTATGGAGCATCTTATGGGGCCATAATCAGCATTTATGGAGCATTACATGGGGCAAATGACTGTATGGAGCATCTTATGGGGCCATAATCAGCATTTATGGAGCATTACATGGGACAAATGACTGTACGGAGCATCTTATGGGGCCATAATCAACATTTATGGAGCATTACATGGGGCAAATGACTGTATGGAGCATTTTATTGGGCCATAATCAGCATTTAAGGACCATTACATGGTCCAAATGACTGTATGGATCATCTTATGGGGCATAATCAGCATTTGTGGAGCATTACATGGGGCAAATGACTGTATGGAGCATCTTATTGGGCCATAATCAGCATTTATGGAGCATTACATGGGGCAAATGACTGTATGGAGCATCTTATGGGGCCATAATCAGCCTTTATGGAGCATTACATGGGGCAAATAACTGTACGGAGCATCTTATGGGGCCATAATCAGCATTTATGGAGCATTGCATGGGGCAAATGACTGTATGGAACATCTGATGGGGCCATAATCGGCATTTATGGAGCATTACATGGGACAAATGACTGTACGGAGCATCTTATGGGGCCATAATCAGCATTTATGGAGTATTACATGGGGCAAATGACTGTATGGAGCATCTTATTGGGCCATAATCAGCATTTATGGAGCATTACATGGTGCAAATGACTGTATGGATCATCTTATGGGGCATAATCAGCATTTGTGGAGCATTACATGGGGCAAATGACTGTACGGATCATCTTATGGGGCCATAATCAGCATTTATGGAGCATTACATGGGGCAAATGACTGTATGGAGCATCTTATGGGGCCATAATCTTCATTTATGGAGCATTACATGGGGCAAATGACTGTATGGAGCATCTTATGGGGCCATAATCAGCCTTTATGGAGCATTACATGGGGCAAATAACTGTATGGAGCATCTTATGGGGCCATAATCAGCATTTATGGAGCATTGCATGGGGCAAATGACTGTATGGAGCATCTTATTGGGCCATAATCATCATTTATGGAGCATTACATGGGGCAAATAACTGTATGGAGCATCTTATGGGGCCATAATCAACATTTATGGAGCATTGCATGGGGCAAATGACTGTATGGAGCATCTGATGGGACCATAATCGGCATTTATGGAGCATTACATGGGACAAATGACTGTACGGAGCATCTTATGGGGCCATAATCAACATTTATGGAGTATTACATGGGGCAAATGACTGTATGGAGCATCTTATTGGGCCATAATCAGCATTTATGGAGCATTACATGGTGCAAATGACTGTATGGATCATCTTATGGGGCATAATCAGCATTTGTGGAGCATTACATGGGGCAAATGACTGTATGGAGCATCTTATGGGGCCATAATCATCATTTATGGAGCATTACATGGGGCAAATGACTGTATGGAGCATCTTATGGGGCCATAATCAGCATTTATGGAGCATTACATGGGGCAAATAACTGTATGGAGCATCTTATGGGGCCATAATCAGCATTTATGGAGCATTATATGGGGCGTATTTTGTATGGAGCATCTTATGGGGCCCATCATGAACTGTATGGAGCGTTATATGTGGCTCCTGATTCAATATGGATATTCAAAAACACAACCTACTGATGTCTCAATTAATTTTACTTTTATTGGCATCTATTTTTATTTTTGACATTTACCGATAGCTGCTGCATTTTCCACCCTAGGCTTATACTCGAGCCATTAAGTTTTCCCATTTTTTGTGGCAAAATTAGGGGTCTCGGCTTATACTGGGGTCAGCTTATACTCGAGTATATACGGTAATTGACTATCTCCTCTTTTATTCCTTCATACAATTGTATCACTGTCTTCCCATCCCTCCTCCAATAAGGACGTTCTTAATTGTGTCTCTTGGAGCTTTTTTAGCACATAATGTCCTAACTCACCATTTGCGTGTTGTTTGTACCTTGAGAAATACACCCATCTGGTGCCAAAATGCGTTGGTACACAAATAAAAACTTTTCTTCAAATGCCAAGGCCCCTTCTCCAAAGTGTAGCCCATTTAAAATGATAAGTCCTATTCTCATTAAGAACATAAAGAAAATTAGTGTGCTCTAGAGGCAGGTGGGCTTAGTATTATTTTTTTTCAAAATATTTTATTTACTGTAAATAAGGCATTGGTCACGCGTTGCGTTTTTGCTGTGCTTTTTAATGCATTTTTTACGGAAATTTTAATCTGTGTTTAACAGTACCAACAAAAGCTACGAGATTTCAAAAATAAAATAGCTGAAATTGCAGCATGTCACTTCTTTCAGCATTTTTCAGCATTTTTGCACCCATAGAAAGCTATGAATAAGGGCAAAGACGCAGCAAAATGCACAGTTATCAGGTGCAAAAACGTAAGAAAGTTGCATCATGTTTTTTTAGGGGCACTTAACTTCATCAGCATCGACAAGAGAACAGAGCCTAAAGGCTCTTTGGATGTATATTTTAAACTACTTACAGTTAATAACTTCCAATGAAAAATATGAAGCTATGAGTAGGTATGTGAAGTAAGATATCACACCATAGATAAAACAATGAGATAGACCAAGCCCTTCCCCTGTGTCAGAGCAATGATACCAAATATATTCATTAGTTCATTCCATATTTTATTACTGTTACACAAAAAAGCATGTTTATAGAAAATAGGCTTCATAACTTTTCTATTTTAAACCCATTGACATAGGATTATAAGTGATCGGTTTTTTTTATGGCACCCTTCATGGGTATATATCATTTACTTTGTTGTATAATCTTATTTTTTTCCTGCATAGAATATGCAGTATACGCAATAACTTTATTCTGTAGTTCATTAAGATTAAAAGATATGTTTAGCTTTACTTAATATTTTTTCTACTATTACACTGAAAAACATTTTTTATGTACAAAAACATATTATTATGACCACATTTGAAGAGATGTACCTTTTTTTTCCAATGATGATTTTTACAAGCAGATTAAGGGCTTGTTTTCTGTGAGATGATTTGCAGTTTTTATTAGCCCCACTTTGGGTTACATATACCGTATATACTCGAGTATAAGCAAAGAATTTCATCCCCTTTTTTTAGGCTGAAATTGCCCCTCTTGGCTTTTACTCGAGTCATTCCCAGGGGTCGGCAGGGAAGAGGGAGTGGCAGCTGTCTAATAATACTCACCTGCTCCTGGCACGGTCCCTGGTTCTACGGCGCTGACAGCTTCTTCCTATATTGAACGGTCACATGGTATCACTCATTACAGTAATGAATATGGACCTGATTCCACTCCCATAGGGGTGGAGCCACATATTCATTACTGTAATGAGCGGTACCATGTGACCGCTCAAAAAAGGAAGAAGCTGTCAGCGCCCGGAAAACCAGGGACCCGCAGGGCCCGCGCCAGGAGCAGGTGAGTATAATGGGGGCATATTCACCTGTCCGCGTTCCACTGTCGGCGCCGCTCCGTCTTCCACGTCCTCAATAAGTGACGCTCAGGTCAGAGGGCGCGATGACACGATTAGTGTGCACGCCGCCCTCTGCCTGAACAGTCAGTGCAGATTCTGGTGGTGAACTACAATGAATCAAAGGCAGTTGACCTCACCTATGTCCCATTATCCAGCCTCCTCTTGCCTTCCTGCAGCAGGTGGGTATCACACTTGCTGGCATTCTTCTCCACAACACAGCCAGCACCTTTAACTGTCCCTTACTTCCTCCTCTTCATCGCTCCACATACTTCTCTACATTGGATCTACATTCTCTCATTCTTTTGCGACCATGCTTCATCCTACAGACTTTTGGATGTCTGTTGTTTCAGGACCTGATCCCTTTGTGCCTCAGTGACTGTATTTCACATTGAAAGGTAGGGTGCAGTTCTATGGGGATTCTTTTTTTATTAAAAGTGGGAAGCCCATTTTTTAAGTTTAGTGGTCCGGTGTGCAAGTTAGACCCTTTCTCTCCCCCTATATTGCCTTGTTCTTAACCCATGCTATGATTCCCCAATATTTTCTCTCCAGCAATACTGTTCACATGATCAGGGGATTCTTATAAAAGTTGCTGCCAACCAGTAACAAGGCATAATGTGTGGGGCCAATGCCAGCTGCGTGATTTTTCTCTCTTCGATATTCTTTTACTGAATCATCAAACACCTGTGCCCACTCCTATTTATTTTTAATTAGCAAACAGTATATAATTTCTGCTTCATTCCAACATACATGGTGACACACAGTACTATGTGGACTTTATTATAGAATACCATCCATATAGCACAACAACACAAAAGAAACAAGATGAAACCCCATATTACAAAGGTTGTTTCTTTGCTTCTGTGTTTTTTTTGTACCTCTAAGTCCTGAAAGTATTATTACTCTTTTCTAAAAATGTTATAAATACTTTTCAGGAATTTTGGCAAATAGCATAATGTTTTTAAGCATAACAAATGGATTACTTCATTGTATACCCTGGTCTGACAAAGAAAACCAGGAAGCTCCCCTGCTGTTAACTTGTTATCCTAAAATATCTGTGAAAGTGGTAAGAGGAACTTCTTCACAGAAACCTGTCAAAGAAACTAGTAACAGATGTTAGATCCTGTGTTCAAGGATGGATACCACAAGGATTTATAGACTTCTTGTCAAGGTTTGAAAAATAACATGTTTTAATGCTTCATGTGCACAAATTCTTCAGGACTATAGCCCCTTCAGGCTTCAAAAACCACAAGACCTTAGAACATTGTTATAATGTGTACTTTGGAGAGGAGCTTCATGTGCAGAGAAGACATTGTAGTACTGGGGCCATGGTTTTGGAGTTCACCTCAGTAACGTTTACTTACAATTCTGAATGTATTCACTCCCCATGCTTACACAAGACACTACATCCGCAACAAAATCAGTAGCAAAATCCACAAGTTTTTGAGTTTTTGAAGGCTGGTCTAACAACTAGTGTTGAGCGATACCGATACTTGAAAGTATCGGTATCGGATAGTATCGGCCGATACCCGAAAAATATCGGATATCGCCGATACCGATATCCGATACCAATACAAGTCAATGGGACATCAAGTATCGGAAGGTATCCTGATGGTTCCCAGGGTCTGAAGGAGAGGAAACTGTCCTTCAGGCCCTGGGATCCATAGTGAGGTGTAAAATAAAGAATTAAAATAAAAAATATTGATATGCTCACCTCTCCGGCGGCCCCTGGACATCACGCTGGTAACCGGCCGGCTTCTTTGTTTAAAATGAGCGCCTTTAGGACCTGCGAATGACGTCCCGGCTTTAGTGAATGAGAATGACGTCGCGGCTTCTGATTGGTCGCGTGCTGCCCATGTGACCGCCACGCGACCAATCAGAAGCCGCGACGTCATTCGTAGGTCCTCAATTCCTAGAATTAGGAGTTTAGTGAATGAGAATGACGTCGCGGCTTCTGATTGGTCGCGTGGCGGTCACATGGGCGGCACGCGACCAATCAGAAGCCGCGACGTCATTCTCAGGTCCTAAAGGCGCTCATTTTAAACAAAGAAGCCGGCCGGTTACCAGCGTGATGTCCAGGGGCCGCCGGAGAGGTGAGCATATCAATATTTTTTATTTTAATCCTTTATTTTACACATCCCTATTGATCCGATACCGATACCCGATACCACAAAAGTATCGGATCTCGGTATCGGAATTCCGATACCGCAAGTATCGGCCGATACCCGATACTTGCGGTATCGGAATGCTCAACACTACTAACAACATAAATTTTATGACAGGTGTAATTCAAGTCTTACATTCTGATCTAATTAGTGGTGTTGTCTAGAAAAGCTAATCACTATGATTGCCATTTAAATCCAGAACATATTCCAATTTGCACTGGCAACATGACTTCTATTTTTAGAAATATGATTATAAGTCATTACCATAAAAATTAATATAAAATATCATAGCCAATCTTAATAGTTAATAATGGAATAGACATATCCATCATAGATCATGAATCAATCACATTTCTTCTTATTTTTTTACTTAAAGATTTACCCTATACCTCACCAAGAATAAATCCATTCAGAAAGATAGATGAATAATTAATTGAGATGAACGGATCATTTAAAATTTTAATTTGGTGGCTTTGCAAAGTTTTCCAAAACGGTTTGAATACTGGAAAGCTTGTAAATGCCCGGAAAATACATATGTTGGAGTGAAAAGAGAGAAACAAGGATGACGCTGACAATAAGAGCTTACACTGTACAGGAGAGAGAAAGAGAGGGGACCCTGTGATCATAAGAGCTTACACTCTACAGGAGAGAGCGAGAACCCTGATGATCATAAGAGCTTACACTCTACAGGAGAGAGAGAGAACCCTGCTGATCACAAGAGCTTACACTCTACAGGAGAGAGAGAGGACCCTGCTGATCATAAGAAATTACACTACAGGAGAGAGAGAGGACTCTGCTGATCATAAAAACTCACACTCTACAGGAGAGAGGACTCTGTTGATCATAAGAGCTTACACTCTATAGGAGAGAGAGAGGACCCTGCTGATCAAAAGAGCTTAAAATCTACAGGAGAGAGCGAGAACTCTGCTGATCATAAGAGCTTACACTCTACAGGAGAGAGGACTCTGTTGATCATAAGAGCTTACACTCTACAGGAGAGAGAGATGACTCTGCTGATCATGAAAGCATGCACTCTACAGGAGAAAGCGAGAACTCTGCTGATCATACACTCTATAGGAGAGAGAGAGGACCCTGCTGATCAAAAGAGCTTAAAATCTACAGGAGAGAGCGAGAACTCTGCTGATCATAAGAGCTTACACTCTACAGGAGAGAGAGGATTCTGCTGATCATAAGAGCTTACACTCTACAGAAGAGAACGAGGGCCCTGCTGATCATAAGATCATACACTCTACAGGAGAGAGGGAGAACCCTGATGATCATAAGAGCTTACACTCTACAGGAGAAAGAGGACTCTGCTGATCATGAGAGCTTACACTGCACAGAAGAGAACGAGGGCCCTGCTGATCATAAGAGCTTACACTCTACAGGAGAGAGAGGACTCTGCTGATCATGAAAGCATGCACTCTACAGAAGAGAGCAAGAACTCTGCTGATCATAAGCGCTTACACTCTACAGGAGAGAGAGAGGACCCTGCTGCTCATAAGAGCTTACAATCTACAGGAGAGAGCGAGAACTCTGCTGATTATAAGAGCCTACACTCTACAGGAGAGAGAGAGGACTCTGCTGATCATGAGAGCTTACACTCTACAGAAGAGAACGAGGGCCCTGCTGATCATAAGAGCTTACACTCTACAGGAGAGAGAGGACTCTGCTGATCATGAAAGCATGCACTCTACAGGAGAGAGCGAGAACTCTGCTGATCATAAGCGCTTACACTCTACAGGAGAGAGAGAGGACCCTGCTGATCATAAGAGCTTACACTCTACAGGAGAGAGCGAGAACCCTGATGATCAAAAGAGCTTACACTCTACAAGTGAGAGTGAGAACTCTGCTGATCATAAGAGCACACACTCTATAGGGAAGGACTCTGCTGCTCATAAAAGCGCACATTCTACAGGAGAGAGAGAGGACTCTGCTGATCATAAGAGCTTACACTCTACAGAAGAAAGAAACTCATCCACTGACTCTGGAGAAGGCCACCAGAGGCCACAGACTTGCTGTCAGGAAAGCTCTGTGACCGCTCTGAGTTAGGAGAGATCACCGCTGGACAAACAGGCAGGTAATTAGCAACTAAATGCCTGTAAGTTCCTAGGCTAATAAAAAAAATAGTCAAGGATAAACCCTTTATCATTCAATCACAAACTTTTTTCACCTGAATTTTTATGTTTTTTCTCTTTATTTCTTTAACTTCATTTTCAATATTTAAATTGCATACAGTCTGTCATCATATTTTAAAGGGCTGCACAGAGAAGATTTCACCTTTATGATACCCAGATGTTTCAATTTCCTAAACTGCTAATTTATGAGATGGCTAGATTAAATCCACCAAAGTATTGGGAATAAATATTAACTGTGACTGTTCTACTTCTGAGTAATTGGTGACTATTATGATAATACGTCCAGCATACAAGCCTGATCAGCTCATTGATCTGCCTGCATGGCAGTGCAGCATTGTATCACAGCCAGTAACACATTGGTTTCCATTGTCAACTTGTGCAAACAACTCATTGAATAAATAAATAAATAAATCCATGGAACAATTCAAGATGTTTGTTGTTTTATGAAGAGCAGCAGCCAAAGATGTAACTTCAGGACGCAGTATGCTGAAGATGGCTAGCATGTGACAGTGATTTAATATTGTGCTATCCCGTCATTGATACATACAGCAAGTAATTTATTTTTCTAGATGAATTCATCTATGTATCTAAACGATGAAATTGATAAACATATCTATATAGTAAGTATAAATGGCATGGGTAGGAGAGAGAGGTATGGAGCTACAGACGTTATCCACAGAATGATGTGTGAGTTGAGTCCAGTGCAGCAAAATGGGTGGGTACTCCTTCCACCGGTGAGCACGACAAAGACAGAAGAAAAAGGGAGGAAATGAATGGGCACTCCAACCCACTAAATGCATTTCTGGCGCATCACTAGTGCCCTTCCTCATGTGATCTCATGAGTAAGGACGCTAATTATGCGCCAGAAACGCGTCAGATGTTTCCTATGTTTTTAATCTGGTTTGACATGCCAAAATAACATTTTTTTCTTTTACTTAATAGGTTGGAGTGCCCATTCATTTCCTCTCTTTTTTTCTATAAATGGCATCATATATTCTGCATACAAAATATTTCTATTTCTGAATGTGCTGTGTCTGTAGTTCTCCCCTACCAAATACCTGATATAAAGAGGATCTTTTACCAATAGTTACACATAGATCAGATTCAAAGATAACAAATATATAAAAACATCTGTAAAAATGTGAATGGATGCTATCCAAAATTATCTTATGGAAAATAAACTCATAACACAGTATAAACAGGGGCTCATGGAAGACTTCTCTTGCCAAGCCAATCTGATTAGTCTTTTATGAGGTGCTAAGATGCAAACTGGATCTTGGTAAAATAGTAAAAGTTAAATCTATCTGGCTCTTCAAAACCATTTGTTTCTTAAGTAAAAGAATAATACATATAAACGGAAAAAATGAGTTTATGGCCCCGATTCATTGATGCCTTTGTGCCTGTTTTTTGTCTAGCTTTGTGTGTTCTTTGCATTTTTTTTGTTTGCACCCAATTCTTTATTCTATCTGTGTCTTTTGTTAGTCTATTTTATATGTACTCGCTTTTCATATAAGTATATAGTGATCGATAGCTTTTCCATCGAACACCCGATGCGCGCTTCACAAATGCTTCATCAGGGATAGCTATTAACTGGCATTTCAGTTTAGATAGTTTTGCATGGTGACACACATATACAGTATTTGTATATTATTGAATATTTATCTACATACATTCCCATTGTTGATAACTATGTAGGCAATATGTGACTATTGCCTTTTACTATTGGGTTCCCAGAGTTGCTCACCCACCAATTTTATCCTATGTCTAAATAGCTGTGATTGTCTGCATATAATGTTTTAATGATTTGTGTTTTTGTGGGTTAAAGTAATTGAAATAAAACACCAAAATACTAAACCCATATTTTGTTTTAGCAAAACATCAGCTTTATTGATAAAGAGATATTTAAAACTGTTTAAAAAGTTAAAGCACCACAGATAGACATAAGTGGGTGATCCTGGAAGCTAACATAAGTCACAACATATTGTATAAGGGCAGTCCCACACATCCAGATAATTCCGGTAGCGGAAAAAAACGGTACCGGAATTATCCGTGTCCGTGTGCCCCTGCGTTTCTGTGGCACATCAGTGTGGCACACGTGCGGCACACGTGTGCCGCCCGTGTGCCCACTGGGTACCACATGCACCGTGCAGGAGACAGCACTAAAGTTTAGCGCTGTCCCCTGCATCGTGCTGAAGCAGCGATTCATATCTTCTGTGCAGCAGCGTTTGCTGCAGAGAAGATATGAATAATCCTTTTTTTTTTAAGTTTACCGTGTATAAAATAAAGGTCCATGTCCCCACCCCCTGTGCCTCCCCCCCGCTGTTCTGAAAATACTCACCCGCCTCCCTCGTTGGCTGTCACTGCTTCCTGTCCTGGCCGCACCTTCTACTGTATGCGGTCACGTGGGGCCGCCGATTACAGTCATGAATATGCAGCTCCACCTCCTATAGGGGTGGAGCCGCATATTCATGACTGTAAATGAGCTGCCCCACGTGACCGCTCATACAGTAGAAGGTGCGGCCAGGACAGGGAGCAGCGACAGCCAACGAGGGAGCTGGGTGAGTATTTTCAGAACAGCGGGGGGGACGCACAGGGGGTGGGGACAAGGACCTTTATTTTATACAAGATAAACTTAAAAAAAAAAGGATTATTCATATCTTCTCTGCAGCAAACACTGCTGCACAGAAGATATGAATCGCGGTTTCAGCACCAGTGGGGGGACAGCGCTTACTGTAGCGCTGTCTCCTGCACGGCACACGGACTGCACACGGACGTTGTCCATGTGCGGTACGTGTTTTACACGGACCCAGTGACTTTAATGGGTCCGTGTAATACGTGCGCTCCCACGAACACTGACATGTCTCCGTGTTTGGCACACGGAGACACGGTCCACAAAAAATCAATGACATCTTGTTAGGGACTGGCGGAACGCACCAAGTATAGATGATAAGAAACTAGGTGCGTTCGCAGTCCGAGGTCCACCGTGCAGGTATAAACCCTGCTGCTAGTAAGACAGACTATATGGCGGTACTATAAGTATACACGCACGGGTTAACTTCACCCTGCGTGAAGGAAGCGATCCTGTTGCATCACAGGACCGCGGTACCGCACATAGAGCGCGAGCAAGAAGTCAGCGAACACAACCCCAACTCAGGATTGAAGTCCGATTAGACCACTTTCTGGCACAACACCGCAACTGGGTGTGTAAGGAAACTATTAAATAGTATATAGAGGCACGAGAGTGCATGCGGTGCCGCACTGACGGATGCCACTAACCACCCAGGCTTGGGTAAGGAAAGCGCAGAGGAAGCGCACGGCGCCGTACTGGCAGACGCAGCAATTGGACGCTGTGATGTGTGTTACGTGCAGATGGCTAGTCGGGCGCTAGATAGCTACCATCATCCGCGAACAGTCAACAACACTAGGGAGGGATACTTAGGAGCTTTGATCCATCGACATACATCCATCTACACACACACATTATATCAAGACAATACTAGCGCATGGCCGTGCGGTCATGCACAGTTTTTATAGTTGCAGCACAGGAAGTAGCTACAGAAGTTTTGCCATTTCAGGACCTGCCAAGAGGACCAATGGGATGTGCTGCAGTGCCTGAGCATGTGACCCTCGATCTCCAACGGGAGATCTTGCACTGGGCATGCTCAGTGTGTGCAAATAAGGACTTAGTCCCAGAGAAGTCCGCTCGCCGCAGATCAGTGCAGGGAACAACAGGAGAGCCAGAAAAGGCAGCAGTAACCCCCTGCACAGAATCAGTCCCAGCAAGACGCTGGGAGCGACGCTTCCGCTGAGCAGAGCCCACTGCAGCCGAAGCAGAATGGGAGACTGCAGCAGACACGGATCGATATTCCCCCTGTGCAGCAGAGGAAACTCGACTCCTAACATTACCCCCCCTCCTAGGGCCCCCCCTCCTTGAGCCTCACTATGCTCAAAAGCTGCAATAAGCAGCGGAGCCCGAATGTGCTCCACAGGCTCCCAGGTTCTATCCTCTGGGCCGTGACCCTTCCAGTCCACCAGATAAAATTTCTTGCCACGTACCACCTTGCACCCCACAATAGCATTCACCTCAAACTCATCCGTGGATGAACCCGATGTCCCAGCAGATGACTCAGAAAACCGGGACAAATGAACGGGCTTTAAGAGGGAAACGTGAAAAGTATCGGTGATACCAAGGCGTGGAGGAATAGCCAAACGGCAGACCACAGGGTTGACCTGTTCCAGAACCTTAAACGGGCCAATGTAGCGAGGAGCAAACTTAGTGGACTCAACTCGCAGCCTGATGTTACGGGCGGAGAGCCACACTAAGTCGCCAGGAGCAAAGACCGGAGCGGGGCGCCGGTGTGTATCAGCCGAAACCCTCATTCTCTCCTTGGAGGCCCGGATGGCATCCTGTGTGCGGTCCCAGATGTCACGTGCCTCCACCGCCCAGTCTGCCACCCTAGAATCGGTGGATGACACGGGCATGGGCACAGGGACACGCGGATGCTGGCCGTAATTAAGGAGAAAGGGAGTTTGACCAGTGGAATCGGCTACGGCGTTGTTCAAGGCAAATTCCGCCCAAGGTAGCAATGATGCCCAGTCATCCTGCCTAGCAGAGACGAAATGTCGCAAATATGTCACCAGAGTCTGGTTGGTTCTCTCCACCAACCCATTCTTCTCGGGATGGTATGCAGAGGAGAGGTTTAACTCTATGCTGAGTAAACGGCAGAGCTCTCTCCAAAACTGAGACGCAAACTGGGGACCCCGATCGCTGACAATCTTATCAGGCATACCATGCAATCGGAAAACGTGCTTAATGAACAACACCGCCAAGGCCCGTGCTGAGGGTAACCGAGGAAGCGGCACCAAATGCACCATCTTAGAGAAATGGTCGGTGACAATCCAAATAATGGAGCAGCTACGCGACTTGGGTAAGCCCACCACAAAGTCCATCCCGACCATCTCCCAGGGCCTGTCTGCCACCGGTAGAGGGTAAAGCAACCCAGCAGGCCGTTGCCGAGGAGCCCGATTCTGGGCGCAAGAAACGCACGCCTGAATATAGTCCCTGACATCTCGGGCCATATGCGGCCACCAGTATGTTCTCGCCAAAAGCTCAGATGTCCTCTTGGTCCCAAAATGCCCATCCACTCTGGAGGAGTGAGCCCAAGAGAGAACCTCCGGTCGCAAGTTAGCTGGCACGAAAGTCTTGCCTGGGGGCACAGACTCCAGCGAAACCGGAGCTACAGTTCTCAGGCTCTCAGACGGGACAATAAGCCGAGGCTCCTCCTCCTCAGATGACACTACAGAGCGAGAGAGAGCGTCGGCACGAACGTTCTTCTCCCCAGAGAGAAAATGGAGAGTAAAATGGAACCGGGAGAAGAACAGGGACCATCTAGCCTGGCGAGAATTCAGCCGCTGGGCCGTCTGTATATACACCAAGTTCTTGTGGTCAGTGAAGACTTGGAAGGGAAAGCGAGCTGCCTCCAAGAGGTGTCTCCACTCTGAAAAAGCCAACTTCATGGCTAGCAACTCCCTGTCCCCAATGGAATAATTCCTCTCCGCTGGTGTGAAGGTCTTGGAGAAGAAGAAGCAAGGATGCTTCCGACCTTGAGCATCCTTTTGGAAAAGGACTGCTCCAGCACCAACGGATGAGGCATCCACCTCCAAGATAAATGGTTTATCTACATCTACAGTAGACGGGCATGGCACCAGGAGATGGAACAGGATCCTTGATGCAAACAACTGGCTAAGACGATGGTGCAGACAACAAGGATTCGGATTCCTCGACCACGGTGTGAATTACTTGTACGATGGACTCCTCGCCAGAGATGGACTACACCTCAACAAACCTGGGAAACACACATTCGCCAGAAGACTCGCTACACTCATCAGGAGGGCGTTAAACTAGAAGAAGAGGAGACGGGAAGAAAAACATTAGACTTGAACAAAGAAGGCCCAGGAAAACATACTCAGAAGGGAGGTAAGAACATTTCTAAAACAATCCACAGCGAGGAGATTGGAACAAAACAAAATCCTCTAAACTGCATGCTCGCAAACGCCAGAAGCCTGACAAACAAGATGGAAGAACTAGAAGCAGAAATATCTACAGGTAACTTTGACATAGTGGGAATAACCGAGACATGGTTAGATGAAAGCTATGACTGGGCAGTTAACTTACAGGGTTACAGTCTGTTTAGAAAGGATCGTAAAAATCGGAGAGGAAGAGGGGTTTGTCTCTATGTAAAGTCTTGTCTAAAGTCCACTTTAAGGGAGGATATTAGCGAAGGAAATGAGGATGTCGAGTCCATATGGGTCGAAATTCATGGAGGGAAAAATGGTAACAAAATTCTCATTGGGGTCTGTTACAAACCCCCAAATATAACAGAAACCATGGAAAGTCTACTTCTAAAGCAGATAGATGAAGCTGCAACCCATAATGAGGTCCTGGTTATGGGGGACTTTAACTACCCGGATATTAACTGGGAAACAGAAACCTGTGAAACCCATAAAGGCAACAGGTTTCTGCTAATAACCAAGAAAAATTATCTTTCACAATTGGTGCAGAATCCAACCAGAGGAGCAGCACTTTTAGACCTAATACTATCTAATAGACCTGACAGAATAACAAATCTGCAGGTGGTTGGGCATCTAGGAAATAGCGACCACAATATTGTACAGTTTCACCTGTCTTTCACTAGGGGGACTTGTCAGGGAGTCACAAAAACACTGAACTTTAGGAAGGCAAAGTTTGACCAGCTTAGAGATGCCCTTAATCTGGTAGACTGGGACAATATCCTCAGAAATAAGAATACAGATAATAAATGGGAAATGTTTAAGAACATCCTAAATAGGCAGTGTAAGCGGTTTATACCTTGTGGGAATAAAAGGACTAGAAATAGGAAAAACCCAATGTGGCTAAACAAAGAAGTAAGACAGGCAATTAACAGTAAAAAGAAAGCATTTGCACTACTAAAGCAGGATGGCACCATTGAAGCTCTAAAAAACTATAGGGAGAAAAATACTTTATCTAAAAAACTAATTAAAGCTGCCAAAAAGGAAACAGAGAAGCACATTGCTAAGGAGAGTAAAACTAATCCCAAACTGTTCTTCAACTATATCAATAGTAATAGAATAAAAACTGAAAATGTAGGCCCCTTAAAAAATAGTGAGGAAAGAATGGTTGTAGATGACGAGGAAAAAGCTAACATATTAAACACCTTCTTCTCCACGGTATTCACGGTGGAAAATGAAATGCTAGGTGAAATCCCAAGAAACAATGAAAACCCTATATTAAGGGTCACCAATCTAACCCAAGAAGAGGTGCGAAACCGGCTAAATAAGATTAAAATAGATAAATCTCCGGGTCCGGATGGCATACACCCACGAGTACTAAGAGAACTAAGTAATGTAATAGATAAACCATTATTTCTTATTTTTAGGGACTCTATAGCGACAGGGTCTGTTCCGCAGGATTGGCGCATAGCAAATGTGGTGCCAATATTCAAAAAGGGCTCTAAAAGTGAACCTGGAAATTATAGGCCAGTAAGTCTAACCTCTATTGTTGGTAAAATATTTGAAGGGTTTCTGAGGGATGTTATTCTGGATTATCTCAATGAGAATAACTGTTTAACTCCATATCAGCATGGGTTTATGAGAAATCGCTCCTGTCAAACCAATCTAATCAGTTTTTATGAAGAGGTAAGCTATAGGCTGGACCACGGTGAGTCATTGGACGTGGTATATCTCGATGTTTCCAAAGCGTTTGATACCGTGCCGCATAAGAGGTTGGTACACAAAATGAGAATGCTTGGTCTGGGGGAAAATGTGTGTAAATGGGTTAATAACTGGCTTAGTGATAGAAAGCAGAGGGTGGTTATAAATGGTATAGTCTCTAACTGGGTCGCTGTGACCAGTGGGGTACCGCAGGGGTCGGTATTGGGACCTGTTCTCTTCAACATATTCATTAATGATCTGGTAGAAGGTTTACACAGTAAAATATCGATATTTGCAGATGATACAAAACTATGTAAAGCAGTTAATACAAGAGAAGATAGTATTCTGCTACAGATGGATCTGGATAAGTTGGAAACTTGGGCTGAAAGGTGGCTGATGAGGTTTAACAATGATAAATGTAAGGTTATACACATGGGAAGAAGGAATCAATATCACCATTACACACTGAATGGGAAACCACTGGGTAAATCTGACAGGGAGAAGGACTTGGGGATCCTAGTTAATGATAAACTTACCTGGAGCAGCCAGTGCCAGGCAGCAGCTGCCAAGGCAAACAGGATCATGGGGTGCATTAAAAGAGGTCTGGATACACATGATGAGAGCATTATACTGCCTCTGTACAAATCCCTAGTTAGACCGCACATGGAGTACTGTGTCCAGTTTTGGGCACCGGTGCTCAGGAAGGATATAATGGAACTAGAGAGAGTACAAAGGAGGGCAACAAAATTAATAAAGGGGATGGGAGAACTACAATACCCAGATAGATTAGCGAAATTAGGATTATTTAGTCTAGAAAAAAGACGACTGAGGGGCGATCTAATAACCATGTATAAGTATATAAGGGGACAATACAAATATCTCGCTGAGGATCTGTTTATACCAAGGAAGGTGACGGGCACAAGGGGGCATTCTTTGCGTCTGGAGGAGAGAAGGTTTTTCCACCAACATAGAAGAGGATTCTTTACTGTTAGGGCAGTGAGAATCTGGAATTGCTTGCCTGAGGAGGTGGTGATGGCGAACTCAGTCGAGGGGTTCAAGAGAGGCCTGGATGTCTTCCTGGAGCAGAACAATATTGTATCATACAATTATTAGGTTCTGTAGAAGGACGTAGATCTGGGGATTTATTATGATGGAATATAGGCTGAACTGGATGGACAAATGTCTTTTTTCGGCCTTACTAACTATGTTACTATGTTACTATGTTACATCGGGGCGATGTAGGATGGGAGCGCTAGCGAAGTGTGACTTAATCGAGAGAAAGGCCTTGGAGACCTCCTCTGACCACAACTTGGGATTTGCTCCCTTCTTGGTGAGGGTGACCAAGGGAGCTACCAAAGTTGAGAAGTGTGGAATGAACTGGCGATAGTAATTAATGAACCCCATAAAGCGCTGCACCGCTTTAAGAGAATGGGGTTCCTGCCAGTCCATTACAGCC
Organism: Ranitomeya imitator; assembly: GCF_032444005.1. Taxonomy (NCBI): domain Eukaryota; kingdom Metazoa; phylum Chordata; class Amphibia; order Anura; family Dendrobatidae; genus Ranitomeya; species Ranitomeya imitator. The sequence continues at coordinate 1,089,800,093 of NC_091282.1, read as the reverse complement.
TGTAGCTTGGCAGGATCCATAGCCAAACCCTGGGTAGAGATGATATAACCAAGGAAAGGCAAGGACTCCTGCTCAAACACACACTTCTCCAACTTGGCGTAGAGGGAGTTTGCCCATAAGAGGTCGAAGACTTTGCGAACATCTCTCCGATGTGAGTCAATATCTGGAGAGTAGATGAGAATATCATCCAGATAGACTACGACCGAGGTGGTGAGCATATCCCGGAAGATGTCGTTCACAAAGTCTTGGAAAACGGCTGGGGCATTACAGAGCCCGAAGGGCATCACCAGATATTCATAGTGCCCATCTCTGGTGTTAAAAGCCGTCTTCCATTCATCACCCTCACGGATGCGAATCAGGTTGTAAGCACCCCGCAGATCTAACTTTGTAAATACCCTTGCTCCCCGTAGCCTATCAAAGAGCTCAGATATCAGGGGTAATGGGTACTTGTTCTTAACGGTGATGGCGTTAAGACCCCTGTAGTCTATGCATGGACGTAAGTCTCCAGTCTTCTTCTGTACGAAGAAGAACCCAGCCCCTGCCGGTGACACTGACTTCCTAATGAATCCTCTTGCCAGATTCTCTTGGATGTACTGGGACATTGCCTCCGTCTCCGGGAGAGATAACGGATAAACTCGACCCCGGGGAGGCTCAGCACCAGGCATGAGGTCAATAGGACAGTCATAGGGGCGGTGAGGCGGAAGGGTCTCCGCAGCTCTATTGGAGAACACGTCTGCATAGGGCCAATAGTGCTTGGGGAGAGAGGAAAGATCTGCGGGTACCTGTGTAGTAGCAACCTGAACGCACTCCCTCTGACATCTACCCTCACAGGATTTACTCCATCCCAAAATTCTCCCAGAGGACCACTCAATATGAGGAGAATGGTAGCGAAGCCATGGTATCCCCAACAGGACCTCATCAATTCCCTCAGGAATGACTAATAGGGAGATTATCTCCTGATGTGATGGAGACACAGATAGCGTGAAAGGAATGGTTTGGTGGGTAATCTGTGAAGGTAGTGTTGACCCATTTACCACTCGAACGGTTACTGGCTTGGCGAGCATCACCAAGGGTATTGCGTGACGCTGGGCAAAAGCGGAAGACATAAAGTTACCCTCTGCCCCAGAATCCATGCATAGCTCGACCGTAAGAGTGGATGGGCCTATGGTAATTGTCCCCTTGAAGGACAACTTTGAGGCAAACATCGCCATGTCTAGTGTACCTCCTCCAACTGCCACTAGACGCTGACGTTTCCCCGACCGCTGATGACTTTTGGAGGCAAGACGTCCTGACTGCTGGCAAACATAACGGACCTTATGTGCATGGGCGGACTGAGACTTGGATCCCGCTCGTGTCACCTCTAAGGCCTCATGTGACTCGGATGCCTGGACTGGAGATTGCAAAGGTTTGGCGAAGGTAGGAGCCAGCCGAAACCTCTGCCTACACTGGGCTCGCTCCAACCTCCGCTCGTTAAAACGGAGGTCAATACGAGTAGAGACAGTTATTAACTCCTCCAGTGTGGCAGGAATCTCCCTAGTGGCCAGAGCGTCCTTAACATGGTCAGCCAGGCCCCTCCAAAATATGGGGATAAGGGCTTTATCCGACCACTCCAGCTCGGAAGCTAAAGTACGGAAGCGGACGGAAAAATGGCTGACCAAGGACTCACCCTGAGTTAATGCCAGTAGTTGGAGCGCTGTGTCATGGGTGACTTGAGGTCCTAAAAAGACCTTTTTCAGAGTGCTCAGGAACAACGGAGAACTCTGCACCACATGATCACCACGCTCCCACAGCGGCGTAGCCCACTCCAACGCCCTGTCTGACAAGAGAGAGACAATAAATCCCACCTTAGCCCGCTCTGTAGGAAAACGTGCAGCCAGGAGCTCGAGGTGGATAGAGCACTGACTCACGAATCCCCTACAAGTTTTGCAACCTCCAGAAAATTTTTCTGGCAACGGGAGGCGAGATAATGTCGGAACAGGAGTGGCAGTGGACAAGGTTGCTGCAGCCACGCTAGCAGCCTGTACAGCAACTGCGGTAACATCCACAGCTGAGGTTGAGCTCTTGAGAGCCGTCAACCTACCCTTCAGCTGCTGGATATACCACAAAGATTGCTGAATGTCCGCCATTTACTAGCCAGACCTTGGCGCTAGTATTATGTTAAGGACTGGCGGAACGCACCAAGTATAGATGATAAGAAACTAGGTGCGTTCGCAGTCCGAGGTCCACCGTGCAGGTATAAACCCTGCTGCTAGTAAGACGGACTATATGGCGGTACTATAAGTATACACGCACGGGTTAACTTCACCCTGCGTGAAGGAAGCGATCCTGTTGCGTCACAGGACCGCGGTACCGCACATAGAGCGCGAGCAAGAAGTCAGCGAACACAACCCCAACTCAGGATTGAAGTCCGATTAGACCACTTGCTGGCACAACACCGCAACTGGGTGTGTAAGGAAACTATTAAATAGTATATAGAGGCACGAGAGTGCATGCGGTGCCGCACTGACGGATGCCACTAACCACCCAGGCTTGGGTAAGGAAAGCGCAGAGGAAGCGCACGGCGCCGTACTGGCAGACGCAGCAATTGGACGCTGTGATGTGTGTTACGTGCAGATGGCTAGTCGGGCCCTAAATAGCTACCATCATCCGCGAGCAGTCAACAACACTAGGGAGGGATACTTAGGAGCTTTCATCCATCGACATACATCCATCTACACACACACATTATATCAAGACAATACTAGCGCATGGCCGTGCGGTCATGCGCAGTTTATATAGTTCCAGCACAGGAAGTAGCTACAGAAGTTTTGCCCTTTCAGGACCTGCCAAGAGGACCAATGGGATGTGCTGCAGTGCCTGAGCATGTGACCCTCGATCTCCAACGGGAGATCTTGCACTGGGCATGCACAGTGTGTGCAAATAAGGACTTAGTCCCAGAGAAGCCCGCTCGCCGCAGATCAGTGCAGGGAACAACAGGAGAGCCAGAAAAGGCAGCAGTAACCCCCTGCACAGAATCAGTCCCAGCAAGACGCTGGGAGCGACGCCTCCGCTGAGCAGAGCCCACTGCGGCCGAACCAGAATGGGAGACCGCAGCAGACACGGATCGAGATTCCCCCTGTGCAGCAGAGGAAATTCGACTCCTAACACATCTGCACAGATGCATTTATTTTAATGTGTCTACGTGTGTCAGTGGCTCCGGTACGTGAGGAAACTGTCACCTCATGTACCGGAGTCACTGACGTGTGAAACCGGCCTAAGATAACAGGGGTATTACAAAGTAGCACATCAATCAAATGTGTAAAGGAAAATAACAGCATATAATTCACAAAGATATAGTCCATATTTTAACAGCAAAATAATTATAAATAAACACATGTAGTCAGCAAGTGCATTTAGAAAGGTAAGTATCCATATTGTTAATTAAACATTACAAATAAATAGCTGCATATGTGTCAGACCATATAGTGAAGCAAAGTAATATTACCTGCAGATAAGAGGTTATCCAGGTACCAAAAGCAAAAGAAAAAGGGTAGCATGCATGATAAAGGGATCACCACAAGATATATAGCAACATATAACAAATTTTTATTGAACCACACTTGAGTACACTACAAAAAAGTATTAAAAACACTTAAAATAGCAGCATAAGGCAAACATGAAAACACGGCCTATAATAAGGTCAAGTCACAGTGTCACCCCACACAAACTACCAGGACAAATCTGGGTATAGGAGATTTAGGGATATAATAGAACCCAGCATGTAAGGCCTCTGTAGCTATAAATAGCCAAACAGATAACCCATCCTATACTACCTGACATGAATAGACCAGGCCTCCTAGGTAGCGTTCCTGCATAATAGGTCAGGGCTGATGAAAGATGGCAATAAACAGGGGTGGCACCGGGCAGAGATGTCCAACGCGTGTCACCAGTAAACTGGCTTCTTCAGGGGCAGTACCAGCAGTGTCCCAAGTGCATGGTTTAAATACCTTAATAATGATGTGCACAGTCGGTGCAGCTGGAGACCAGGGGGCCGGGAGCGCTGCGTGTGCAGGTAAAGCCGGAAGTATCAAACAACGCCGGCACCTGCGCAGTGAGAGGGCAGAGCCGGGGCCTCCACTCCGAAGCGTCCACCCAGATGCAAGTGCGCAAGCGCCAAAAGCGGCGTCCGCGCAATGCAATGTAGGCGGGCGTCATACAGAGAAAGGACACACCGCCACGATCCCCCAATGCGCCGGCGCCTGCGCAGTATAGGGCATGAAGTCCGAGCCTCCCGTTCCAAGATGGCCGCCCGGAGCTCAGCGCGCACGCGCAGGTGTGCAGATAGAGCAGAGGGCGGGCATCCAGCGAACAGGGCGCCCGGTGACATAGAGTGCCAGCGAAAGGAGCCAGAAAGGGGAAAGGGGAAAGAGGGAGGGGTGGGAGGGAGCAAAGGAGCGCACAAATGTCACAGAGCACATCAAAGGCAATGCAGAGATGTCCATATTATGCAGCAGATCCCCACCACCTATGTATCCAGGGGCCAGACAATAGGGTCCCAAACAGGGCACTGGGAGTATATAAGAACAATGGTATAGTAAACCAACTATAGGTCTCAGAGGGACTGTATGCAAAGAAAATATACAAATAAACAATAGCACTTTATATATAATGAGCACCATAACAGAAAAGTGTCAGTTAAAGGAACACAAATACTATAATACTTAGAAATGAGTTTGAATACACCCTTTAAGAAAAACCATGGTTTTCACGGATAGAAGCTAGTTCATCCGTATTTGAACATATGTATAAAGGAATACAAATGTATAAAGGCACGGAATTCTAAGAGGAAATTGGGAGGACGGAAGGGGGGAGGGGGGAGGGGAGGGAGAAAGGAGAAGGGAGGGAGAGGAGTCACCAGGATAGAATAAAAATAATAAACATACAGCATTCAACATGTTCTATAGTTGTTTATAGTAACCAGTAGGGTTGAGCGACCTTGACCTTTTTAGAGTCGAGCCGTGTTTCGCGAAACCCGACTATCTTAGAAGTCGAGTCGAGTGGAATCGGCCGATTATCGCGAAAAGTCGAGTACCGCCCGAAACACGAAACCCAATGCAAGTCAATGGGGGAGCATAGTCGGCAGTGAGTGGAGGCCAGGAAAACACCTACACTGCCTATTTTAATGGCAAAAACATCCATTCTTGTTAAAGAAGCTTGTCAATCGTAATTTACCTTATAATAATTGGAAGGCATTTGAAATTGGGGTCATTTGGCTAAAGTTGTGGGGGGTAGGGCTGGTTCAAGTAATTAGTGGGCCCAGTAAATCTGGACCACGTCACGGCAGTGGAGCAGGGAGAGGTAAGTATTTAAACTTTGCAAGTGCTGTGATCCTGAGCAAGCAGGGGGGGGCCACTCGTTGGCATTGGCACTGGCACAGGGCCCCTCAAAGTACAGCGGTGTGTTTGCACGGCGGGGGCGCCTCCCACCGGCAGCAACACTTTTGCGTACTATGAGAGGCCCTGTGCCAGTGACGTCGCCAACTAGTATTCCTCCCCCCACCTGATTAAGGAACCTGCACTTTCATCTGCACCTTCCTCTTTGTCCCCGTGTAAGGTGGTATGGTATGCGGGAAGAGGAACCTGACTTTCAGCAGGGTCACAATCTTGCTGTGTAGCGTGCACGGGGAATTTTGCGTTATGGGTCAATGTACCAGCAGACTCATCTATCACTGGCTGGGCAATGGGCAGGATGAGGAGGAAACACAGATATAGGCCCAAAGAATAAAGTGGGCTAAATGCAGTTCAAAATTGGTAACACAGGACTAACCAGGGGGCATTGCAGTGGAGGACAACTGGAATGAGAGGCTGACACAGAGAGTAGGCCCAAATCAGTAAGTAGTCGACATGCAGTTCAAAATTGGCAACCGTAGTAAACAGGCGGCCCAGCTTTGTTCAGTTGAGGAGAACAGCAAGGAGTGGCAGACACCGATAGTAGGCCCCAACCCAACTAGTAGGCCAAATGCAGTCTAACATTAACAACTACTTAACAAGAGCCTGAAAATGGAATTTCAGGACAGGAAACCAGGAGAACAGCAAGGAGTGGCAGACACCGATAGTAGGCCCCAAACCAACTAGTACGCCAAATGCAGTTGTTCCATTTAACTACAATTTAATGAGAGCCTGAAGATAGAAGTTCAGGAAAGGCAACCTGGAGGACACCTTGGAGTGGAACACACCATCTCTCTACACCCCATACCCAATTTGTAGGCCTAATGCAGTGTAGTTTTCAACAACTACTAAACGAGAGTCGGAAGATCGAAGCAATGTGGACGAAACCTGGGGAACACCTTGGAGTGTAACACACCGTCTCTCTACACCCCATACCCAATATGTAGGCCTAATGCAGTGTAGTTTTCTACAACTACTAAACGAGAGCATGAAGATCGAAGCAATGGAGAGGAAACCTGGGGAACACCTTGGAGTGGAACACACCATCTCTCTACACCCCATACCCAATTTGTAGGCCTAATGCAGCGTAGTTTCCAACAACTACTAAACGAGAGCATGAAGATCGAACCAATGGCGATGAAACCTGGGGAACACCTTGGAGTGGAACACACCGTCTCTCTACACCCCATACCCAATTTGTAGGCCTAATGCAGCGTAGTTTCCAACAACTACTAAACGAGAGCATGAAGATTGAAGCTCAGGAAAGGCAACCTGGAGAACACCTTGGAGTGGAACACACCATCTCTCTACACCCCATACCCAATTTGTAGGCCTAATGCAGCGTAGTTTCCAACAACTACTAAACGAGAGCATGAAGATTGAAGCTCAGGAAAGGCAACCTGGAGAACACCTTGGAGTGGAACACACCATCTCTCTACACCCCATACCCAATTTGTAGGCCTAATGCAGCGTAGTTTCCAACAACTACTAAACGAGAGCATGAAGATTGAAGCTCAGGAAAGGCAACCTGGAGAACACCTTGGAGTGGAACACACCATCTCTCTACACCCCATACCCAATTTGTAGGCCTAATGCAGCGTAGTTTCCAACAACTACTAAATGAGAGCATGAAGATTGAAGCTCAGGAAAGGCAACCTGGAGAACACCTTGGAGTGGAACACACCATCTCTCTACACCCCATACCCAGTTTGTAGGCCTAATGCAGCGTAGTTTCCAACAACTACTAAACGAGAGCATGAAGATCGAAGCTCAGGAAAGGCAACCTGGAGAACACATTGGAGTGGAACACACCATCTCTCTACACCCCATACCCAATTTGTAGGCCTAATGCAGCGTAGTTTCCAACAACTACTAAACGAGAGCATGAAGATCGAAGCAATGGAGAGGAAACCTGGGGAACACCTTGGAGTGGAACACACCATCTCTCTACACCCCATACCCAATTTGTAGGCCTAATGCAGCGTAGTTTCCAACAACTACTAAACGAGAGCATGAAGATCGAACCAATAGCGATGAAACCTGGGGAACACCTTGGAGTGGAACACACCATCTCTCTACACCCCATACCCAATTTGTAGGCCTAATGCAGCGTAGTTTCCAACAACTACTAAAGGAGAGCATGAAGATTGAAGCTCAGAAAAGGCAACCTGGAGAACACCTTGGAGTGGAACACACCATCTCTCTACACCCCATAACCAATTTGTAGGCCTAATGCAGCGTAGTTTCCAACAACTACTAAACGAGAGCATGAAGATTGAAGCTCAGGAAAGGCAACCTGGAGAACACCTTGGAGTGGAACACACCATCTCTCTACACCCCATACCCAATTTGTAGGCCTAATGCAGCGTAGTTTCCAACAACTGCTAAACGAGAGCATGAAGATTGAAGCTCAGGAAAGGCAACCTGGAGAACACCTTGGAGTGGAACACACCATCTCTCTACACCACATACCCAATTTGTAGGCCTAATGCAGCGTAGTTTCCAACAACTACTAAACGAGAGCATGAAGATTGAAGCTCAGGAAAGGCAACCTGGAGAACACCTTGGAGTGGAACACACCATCTCTCTACACCCCATACCCAATTTGTAGGCCTAATGCAGCGTAGTTTCCAACAACTACTAAACGAGAGCATGAAGATTGAAGCTCAGGAAAGGCAACCTGGAGAACACCTTGGAGTGGAACACACCATCTCTCTACACCCCATACCCAATTTGTAGGCCTAATGCAGCGTAGTTTCCAACAACTACTAAACGAGAGCATGAAGATTGAAGCTCAGGAAAGGCAACCTGGAGAACACCTTGGAGTGGAACACACCATCTCTCTACACCCCATACCCAATTTGTAGGCCTAATGCAGCGTAGTTTCCAACAACTACTAAATGAGAGCATGAAGATTGAAGCTCAGGAAAGGCAACCTGGAGAACACCTTGGAGTGGAACACACCATCTCTCTACACCCCATACCCAATTTGTAGGCCTAATGCAGCATAGTTTCCAACAACTACTAAACGAGAGCATGAAGATTGAAGCTCAGGAAAGGCAACCTGGAGAACACCTTGGAGTGGAACACACCATCTCTCTACACCCCATACCCAATTTGTAGGCCTAATGCAGCGTAGTTTCCAACAACTACTAAACGAGAGCATGAAGATCGAAGCAATGGAGAGGAAACCTGGGGAACACCTTGGAGTGGAACACACCATCTCTCTACACCCCATACCCAATTTGTAGGCCTAATGCAGCGTAGTTTCCAACAACTACTAAACGCGAGCATGAAGATCGAACCAATGGCGATGAAACCTGGGGAACACCTTGGAGTGGAACACACCATCTCTCTACACCCCATACCCAATTTGTAGGCCTAATGCAGCGTAGTTTCCAACAACTACTAAATGAGAGCATGAAGATTGAAGCTCAGGAAAGGCAACCTGGAGAACACCTTGGAGTGGAACACACCATCTCTCTACACCCCATACCCAATTTGTAGGCCTAATGCAGCGTAGTTTCCAACAACTACTAAACGAGAGCATGAAGATTTAAGCTCAGGAAAGGCAACCTGGAGAACACCTTGGAGTGGAACACACCATCTCTCTACACCCCATACCCAATTTGTAGGCCTAATGCAGCGTAGTTTCCAACAACTACTAAACGAGAGCATGAAGATTGAAGCTCAGGAAAGGCAACCTGGAGAACACCTTGGAGTGGAACACACCATCTCTCTACACCCCATACCCAATTTGTAGGCCTAATGCAGCGTAGTTTCCAACAACTACTAAACGAGAGCATGAAGATTGAAGCTCAGGAAAGGCAACCTGGAGAACACCTTGGAGTGGAACACACCATCTCTCTACACCCCATACCCAATTTGTAGGCCTAATGCAGCGTAGTTTCCAACAACTACTAAACGAGAGCATGAAGATTGAAGCTCATGAAAGGCAACCTGGAGAACACCTTGGAGTGGAACACACCATCTCTCTACACCCCATACCCAATTTGTAGGCCTAATGCAGCGTAGTTTCCAACAACTACTAAACGAGAGCATGAAGATTGAAGCTCAGGAAAGGCAACCTGGAGAACACCTTGGAGTGGAACACACCATCTCTCTACACCCCATACCCAATTTGTAGGCCTAATGCAGCGTAGTTTCCAACAACTACTAAACGAGAGCATGAAGATTGAAGCTCAGGAAAGGCAACCTGGAGAACACCTTGGAGTGGAACACACCATCTCTCTACACCCCATACCCAATTTGTAGGCCTAATGCAGCGTAGTTTCCAACAACTACTAAACGAGAGCATGAAGATTGAAGCTCAGGAAAGGCAACCTGGAGAACACCTTGGAGTGGAACACACCATCTCTCTACACCCCATACCCAATTTGTAGGCCTAATGCAGCGTAGTTTCCAACAACTACTAAACGAGAGCATGAAGATCGAAGCTCAGGAAAGGCAATCTGGAGAACACCTTGGAGTGGAACACACCTTCTCTCTACACTCCATACCCAATTTGTAGGCCTAATGCAGCGTAGTTTCCAACAACTACTAACCGAGAGCATGAAGATCGAAGCAATGGAGAGGAAACCTGGGGAACACCTTGGAGTGGAACACACCATCTCTCTACACCCCATACCCAATTTGTAGGCCTAATGCAGCGTAGTTTCCAACAACTACTAAACGAGAGCATGAAGATCGAACCAATGGCGATGAAACCTGGGGAACACCTTGGAGTGGAACACACCATCTCTCTACACCCCATACCCAATTTGTAGGCCTAATGCAGCGTAGTTTCCAACAACTACTAAACGAGAGCATGAAGATTGAAGCTCAGGAAAGGCAACCTGGAGAACACCTTGGAGTAGAACACACCATTTCTCTACACCCCACACCCAATTTGTAGGCCTAATGCAGCGTAGTTTCCAACAACTACTAAACGAGAGCATGAAGATTGAAGCTCAGGAAAGGCAACCTGGAGAACACCTTGGAGTGGAACACACCATCTCTCTACACCCCATACCCAATTTGTAGGCCTAATGCAGCGTAGTTTCCAACAACTACTAAACGAGAGCATGAAGATTGAAGCTCATGAAAGGCAACCTGGAGAACACCTTGGAGTGGAACACACCATCTCTCTACACCCCATACCCAATTTGTAGGCCTAATGCAGCGTAGTTTCCAACAACTACTAAACGAGAGCATGAAGATTGAAGCTCAGGAAAGGCAACCTGGAGAACACCTTGGAGTGGAACAAACCATCTCTCTACACCCCATTCCCAATTTGTAGGCCTAATGCAGCGTAGTTTCCAACAACTACTAAACGAGAGCATGAAGATTGAAGCTCAGGAAAAGCAACCTGGAGAACACCTTGGAGTGGAACACACCATCTCTCTACACCCCATACCCAATTTGTAGGCCTAATGCAGCGTAGTTTCCAACAACTACTAAGCGAGAGCATGAAGATCGAAGCTCAGGAAAGGCAACCTGGAGAACACCTTGGAGTGGAACACACCATCTCTCTACACCCCATACCCAATTTGTAGGCCTATTGCAGCGTAGTTTCCAACAACTACTAAACGAGAGCATGAAGATTGAAGCTCAGGAAAGGCAACCTGGAGAACACCTTGGAGTGGAACACACCATCTCTCTACACCCCATACCCAATTTGTAGGCCTAATGCAGCGTAGTTTCCAACAACTACTAAGCGAGAGCATGAAGATCGAAGCTCAGGAAATGCAATCTGGAAAACACCTTGGAGTGGAACACACCATCTCTCTACACCCCATACCCAATTTGTAGGCCTAATGCAGCGTAGTTTCCAACAACTACTAAACGAGAGCATGAAGATTGAAGCTCAGGAAAGGCAACCTGGAGAACACCTTGGAGTGGAACACACCATCTCTCTACACCCCATACCCAATTTGTAGGCCTAATGCAGCGTAGTTTCCAACAACTACTAAATGAGAGCATGAAGATTGAAGCTCAGGAAAGGCAACCTGGAGAACACCTTGGAGTGGAACACACCATCTCTCTACACCCCATACCCAATTTGTAGGCCTAATGCAGCGTAGTTTCCAACAACTACTAAACGAGAGCATGAAGATTGAAGCTCAGGAAAGGCAACCTGGAGAACACCTTGGAGTGGAACACACCATCTCTCTACACCCCATACCCAATTTGTAGGCCTAATGCAGCGTAGTTTCCAACAACTACTAAACGAGAGCATGAAGATTGAAGCTCAGGAAAGGCAACCTGGAGAACACCTTGGAGTGGAACAAACCATCTCTCTACACCCCATACCCAATTTGTAGGCCTAATGCAGCGTAGTTTCCAACAACTACTAAACGAGAGCATGAAGATTGAAGCTCAGGAAAGGCAACCTGGAGAACACCTTGGAGTGGAACACACCATCTCTCTACACCCCATACCCAATTTGTAGGCCTAATGCAGCGTAGTTTCCAACAACTACTAACCGAGAGCATGAAGATCGAAGCAATGGAGAGGAAACCTGGGGAACACCTTGGAGTGGAACACACCATCTCTCTACACCCCATACCCAATTTGTAGGCCTAATGCAGCGTAGTTTCCAACAACTACTAAACGAGAGCATGAAGATCGAACCAATGGCGATGAAACCTGGGGAACACCTTGGAGTGGAACACACCATCTCTCTACACCCCATACCCAATTTGTAGGCCTAATGCAGCGTAGTTTCCAACAACTACTAAACGAGAGCATGAAGATTGAAGCTCAGGAAAGGCAACCTGGAGAACACCTTGGAGTGGAACACACCATCTCTCTACACCCCATACCCAATTTGTAGGCCTAATGCAGCGTAGTTTCCAACAACTACTAAACGAGAGCATGAAGATTGAAGCTCAGGAAAGGCAACCTGGAGAACACCTTGGAGTGGAACACACCATCTCTCTACACCCCATACCCAATTTGTAGGCCTAATGCAGCGTAGTTTCCAACAACTACTAAATGAGAGCATGAAGATTGAAGCTCAGGAAAGGCAACCTGGAGAACACCTTGGAGTGGAACACACCATCTCTCTACACCCCATACCCAATTTGTAGGCCTAATGCAGCGTAGTTTCCAACAACTACTAAACGAGAGCATGAAGATTGAAGCTCAGGAAAGGCAACCTGGAGAACACCTTGGAGTGGAACACACCATCTCTCTACACCCCATACCCAATTTGTAGGCCTAATGCAGCGTAGTTTCCAACAACTACTAAACGAGAGCATGAAGATTGAAGCTCAGGAAAGGCAACCTGGAGAACACCTTGGAGTGGAACACACCATCTCTCTACACCCCATACCCAATTTGTAGGCCTAATGCAGCGTAGTTTCCAACAACTACTAAACGAGAGCATGAAGATTGAAGCTCAGGAAAGGCAACCTGCAGAACACCTTGGAGTGGAACACACCATCTCTCTACACCCCATACCCAATTTGTAGGCCTAATGCAGCGTAGTTTCCAACAACTACTAAACGAGAGCATGAAGATTGAAGCTCAGGAAAGGCAACCTGGAGAACACCTTGGAGTGGAACACACCATCTCTCTACACCCCATACCCAATTTGTAGGCCTAATGCAGCGTAGTTTCCAACAACTACTAAACGAGAGCATGAAGATTGAAGCTCAGGAAAGGCAACCTGGAGAACACCTTGGAGTGGAACACACCATCTCTCTACACCCCATACCCAATTTGTAGGCCTAATGCAGCGTAGTTTCCAACAACTACTAACCGAGAGCATGAAGATCGAAGCAATGGAGAGGAAACCTGGGGAACACCTTGGAGTGGAACACACCATCTCTCTACACCCCATACCCAATTTGTAGGCCTAATGCAGCGTAGTTTCCAACAACTACTAAACGAGAGCATGAAGATCGAACCAATGGCGATGAAACCTGGGGAACACCTTGGAGTGGAACACACCATCTCTCTACACCCCATACCCAATTTGTAGGCCTAATGCAGCGTAGTTTCCAACAACTACTAAACGAGAGCATGAAGATTGAAGCTCAGGAAAGGCAACCTGGAGAACACCTTGGAGTGGAACACACCATCTCTCTACACCCCATACCCAATTTGTAGGCCTAATGCAGCGTAGTTTCCAACAACTACTAAACGAGAGCATGAAGATTGAAGCTCAGGAAAGGCAACCTGCAGAACACCTTGGAGTGGAACACACCATCTCTCTACACCCCATACCCAATTTGTAGGCCTAATGCAGCGTAGTTTCCAACAACTACTAAACAAGAGCATGAAGATTGAAGCTCAGGAAAGGCAACCTGGAGAACACCTTGGAGTGGAACACACCATCTCTCTACACCCCATACCCAATTTGTAGGCCTAATGCAGCGTAGTTTCCAACAACTACTAAATGAGAGCATGAAGATTGAAGCAATGGAGAGGAAACCTGGGGAACACCTTGGGGAGGCAGACACCGTTAGTAGGCCCTACCAAAGTTGTACACCCAATGCAGTTTTAAAATTCCTAGAGGCTGAAAACAAGACTATTGACGCTCAGCTTTTTTCAAAGGAACACAGCTGAATTGAGTGGCGCAGACAGACACAGGTAGTAGGACTCAAACCAAAAATGTGGCTCACTGCAGCAGAAAAAAGTTACAGGGGTACACAAGCTGCAGTGCTCTGGGCAGTGGAGGACAATTTCAATAGTGAACCGCAGACAGACTTTGTACGCCTACTATTAAAAAAAGGATGCTCTATGCAATTATAAATAGGTTCTAGGGGTACACGGGCAGCAGTGGTGTGGTCAGTGGAGGCCTAGTGGAAGGAGTGACCGCAGACAGGCATCGAAGGCCTAAAATAATAACACATGGCTGTAGGCAATTTTAAATTGGTTCCAGGGGTACACGGGCAGCAGTGGCCTGGTCAGTGTAGTAGTAGTAGAAAGAACGGACCGCAGACAGGCATCGAAGGCCTAAAATAAAAAAATTGGGCTGGCTGTAGGCAATTTTAAATTGGTTCCAGGGGTACACGGGCAGCAGTGGCCTGGTCAGTGTAGTAGTAGTAGAAAGAACGGACCGCAGACAGGCATCGAAGGCCTAAAATAAAAAAATTGGGCTGGCTGTAGGCAATTTTAAATTGGTTCCAGGGGTACACGGGCAGCAGTGGTGTGGTCAGTGGAGGCATATTGTAAGGAGTGACCGCAGACAGGCATCGAAGGCCTAAAATAATAACACATGGCTGTAGGCAATTTTAAATTGGTTCCAGGGGTACACGGGCAGCAGTGGTGTGGTCAGTGGAGGCCTAGTGGAAGGAGTGACCGCAGACAGGCATCGAAGGCCTAAAATAATAACACATGGCTGTAGGCAATTTTAAATTGGTTCCAGGGGTACACGGGCAGCAGTGGCCTGGTCAGTGTAGTAGTAGTAGAAAGAACGGACCGCAGACAGGCATCGAAGGCCTAAAATAAAAAAATTGGGCTGGCTGTAGGCAATTTTAAATTGGTTCCAGGGGTACACGGGCAGCAGTGGCCTGGTCAGTGTAGTAGTAGTAGAAAGAACGGACCGCAGACAGGCATCGAAGGCCTAAAATAAAAAAATTGGGCTGGCTGTAGGCAATTTTAAATTGGTTCCAGGGGTACACGGGCAGCAGTGGTGTGGTCAGTGGAGGCATATTGTAAGGAGTGACCGCAGACAGGCATCGAAGGCCTAAAATAATAACACATGGCTGTAGGCAATTTTAAATTGGTTCCAGGGGTACACGGGCAGCAGTGGTGTGGTCAGTGGAGGCCTAGTGGAAAGAGTGACCACAGACAGGCATCGAAGGCCTAAAATAAAAAAATTGGGCTGGCTGTAGGCAATTTTAAATTGGTTCCAGGGGTACACGGGCAGCAGTGGTGTGGTCAGTGGAGGCCTAGTGGAAGGAGTGACCGCAGACAGGCATCGAAGGCCTAAAATAATAACACATGGCTGTAGGCAATTTTAAATTGGTTCCAGGGGTACACGGGCAGCAGTGGCCTGGTCAGTGTAGTAGTAGTAGAAAGAACGGACCGCAGACAGGCATCGAAGGCCTAAAATAAAAAAATTGGGCTGGCTGTAGGCAATTTTAAATTGGTTCCAGGGGTACACGGGCAGCAGTGGCCTGGTCAGTGTAGTAGTAGTAGAAAGAACGGACCGCAGACAGGCATCGAAGGCCTAAAATAAAAAAATTGGGCTGGCTGTAGGCAATTTTAAATTGGTTCCAGGGGTACACGGGCAGCAGTGGTGTGGTCAGTGGAGGCATATTGTAAGGAGTGACCGCAGACAGGCATCGAAGGCCTAAAATAATAACACATGGCTGTAGGCAATTTTAAATTGGTTCCAGGGGTACACGGGCAGCAGTGGTGTGGTCAGTGGAGGCCTAGTGGAAGGAGTGACCGCAGACAGGCATCGAAGGCCTAAAATAAAAAAATTGGGCTGGCTGTAGGCAATTTTAAATTGGTTCCAGGGGTACACGGGCAGCAGTGGTGTGGTCAGTGGAGGTCTAGTGGAAGGAGTGACCGCAGACAGGCATCGAAGGCCTAAAATAATAACACATGGCTGTAGGCAATTTTAAATTGGTTCCAGGGGTACACGGGCAGCAGTGGCCTGGTCAGTGTAGTAGTAGTAGAAAGAACGGACCGCAGACAGGCATCGAAGGCCTAAAATAAAAAAATTGGGCTGGCTGTAGGCAATTTTAAATTGGTTCCAGGGGTACACGGGCAGCAGTGGTGTGGTCAGTGGAGGCATATTGTAAGGAGTGACCGCAGACAGGCATCGAAGGCCTAAAATAATAACACATGGCTGTAGGCAATTTTAAATTGGTTCCAGGGGTACACGGGCAGCAGTGGTGTGGTCAGTGGAGGTCTAGTGGAAGGAGTGACCGCAGACAGGCATCGAAGGCCTAAAATAAAAAAATCGGGCTGGCTGTAGACAATTTTAAATTGGTTCCAGGGGTACACGGGCAGCAGTGGTGTGGTCAGTGGAGGCATATTGTAAGGAGTGACCGCAGACAGGCATCGAAGGCCTAAAATAATAACACATGGCTGTAGGCAATTTTAAATTGGTTCCAGGGGTACACGGGCAGCAGTGGCCTGGTCAGTGTAGTAGTAGTAGAAAGAACGGACCGCAGACAGGCATCGAAGGCCTAAAATAAAAAAATTGGGCTGGCTGTAGGCAATTTTAAATTGGTTCCAGGGGTACACGGGCAGCAGTGGTGTGGTCAGTGGAGGCATATTGTAAGGAGTGACCGCAGACAGGCATCGAAGGCCTAAAATAATAACACATGGCTGTAGACAATTTTAAATTGGTTCCAGGGGTACATGGGCAGCAGTGGTGTGGTCAGTGGAGGCATAGTGGAAGGAGTGACCGCAGACAGGCTTCGAAGGCCTAACATAACAAAAATGTCAATACAATGGTATTGTCAGTGGCAGGCATTGAAGGATGTCAGCGCATAGACTAAACATTGGTGGAGCTGTGAGATAATTTTGCAAGTGGTAGAGCACTGTTTGAGCTGGGGGAGGGGGAACTGTCTTGTGGCCGGCGGTACAGGCCCAGGGCCCCTCATATTACAACGGTGTGTCTGATGTTGGGTGCGCACCACCACCGCCAGAGACACTTTATTGTACTAGGAGGGACCCAGTGGCAGTGCCGTCGACCAAAAGCGGGCACACCCACCTCTTCAGACAAACAGCACTCTCACGGGTGCTGTCGCCAATTGGCGATACCACGGCCCCGTGTGGGGAGTTTGGCCATTTAGTGAGGTGTAAACATGTCGTATGCTGGACAATCAGGTGCAGAAAATTACGAGATTGGAAAAGGCATTCAGAATAGTCCACAGGCAAGACCTTTTCATAGGAAAGCTAGGTGTCAGCCGGGCAAGGTGGGGCAAAAGATTTCGAAATCCAGTTGTGGTTCATTTTAATGAAGGTTAGATCATCTACATTTTGGGTAGCCAGACGAGTCCTTTTTTCTGTTAGTATTGAACCTGCAGCACTGAATACTCTTTCTGATAGGACACTAGCTGCCGGGCAAGCAAGCTCCTGCAATGCATATTCTGCCAATTCTGGCCAGGTGTCTAATTTTGATGCCCAGTAATCAAATGGGAATGACGGTTGAGGGAGAACATCGATAAGGGATGAAAAATAGTTTGTAACCATACTGGACAAATGTTGTCTCCTGTCACTTTGAATTGATGCTGCAGTACCTGTCCTGTCTGCGGTCATAGCAAAATCACTCCACAACCTGGTCAGAAAACCCCTCTGGCCAACGCCACTTCTGATTTCTGCCCCTCTAACTCCTCTGGTCTGCTGGCCCCTGCAGCTCGTGTGAGAATTATCACGGGCGCTGTGTGCAGGGAATGCCAGAAGCAAACGGTCAACAAGAGTTGATTGTTTGGTTGCTAATATTAGTTCCAAGTTCTCATGTGGCATTATATTTTGCAATTTGCCTTTATAGCGAGGATCAAGAGGAGGCAGGCCAACCAGTAATCGTCATCGTTCATCATTTTAGTTATGCGTGTGTCCCTTTTGAGGATACGTAAGGCATAATCCGCCATGTGGGCCAAAGTTCCAGTTCTCAAATCTGCGGTTGTGCTTGGTTGAGGGGCAGTTTCAGGCAAATCCACGTCACTTGTGTCCCTCCAAAAACCAGAACCCGGCCTTGCCGCACCACCAATTTCCAGTGGCCCCGGAAAAGCTTCCTCATTAAAAATATAATCATCCCCATCATCCTCCTCGTCCTCCTCCTCCTCTTCGCCCGCTAACTCGTCCTGTACACTGCCCTGGCCAGACAATGGCTGACTGTCATCAAGGCTTTCCTCTTCCTCAGCTGCAGACGCCTGATCCTTTATGTGCGTCAAACTTTGCATCAGCAGACGCATTAGGGGGATGCTCATGCTTATTATGGCGTTGTCTGCACTAACCAGCCGTGTGCATTCCTCAAAACACTGAAGGACTTGACACATGTCTTGAATCTTCGACCACTGCACACCTGACAACTCCATGTCTGCCATCCTACTGCCTGCCCGTGTATGTGTATCCTCCCACAAAAACATAACAGCCCGCCTCTGTTCGCACAGTCTCTGAAGCATGTGCAGTGTTGAGTTCCACCTTGTTGCAACGTCAATGATTAGGCAATGCTGGGGAAGGTTCAAAGAACGCTGATAGGTCTGCATACGGCTGGAGTGTACGGGCGAACGGCGGATATGTGAGCAAAGTCCACGCACTTTGAGGAGCAGGTCGGATAACCCCGGATAACTTTTCAGGAAGCACTGCACCACCAGGTTTAAGGTGTGAGCCAGGCAAGGAATGTGTTTCAGTTGGGAAAGGGAGATGGCAGCCATGAAATTCCTTCCGTTATCACTCACTACCTTGCCTGCCTCAAGATCTACAGTGCCCAGCCACGACTGCGTTTCTTTCTGCAAGAACTCGGACAGAACTTCCGCGGTGTGTCTGTTGTCGCCCAAACACTTCATAGCCAATACAGCCTGCTGACGTTTGCCAGTAGCTGCCCCATAATGGGAGACCTGGTGTGCAACAGTGGCAGCTGCGGATGGAGTGGTTGTGCGACTGCGGTCTGTGGACGAGCTCTCGCTTCTGCAGGAGGACGAAGAGGAGGAGGAGGGGGTGCGAACGGCTACAGCCAACTGTCTCCTAGACCGTGGGCTAGGCAGAACTGTCCCAAACTTGCTGTCCCCTGTGGACCCTGCATCCACAACATTCACCCAGTGTGCCGTGATGGACACGTAACGTCCCTGGCCATGCCTACTGGTCCATGCATCTGTTGTCAGGTGCACCTTTGTGCTCACAGATTGCCTGAGTGCATGGACGATGCGCTCTTTAACATGCTGGTGGAGGGCTGGGATGGCTTTTCTGGAAAAAAAGAGTCGACTGGGTAGCTCGTAGCGTGGTACAGCGTAGTCCATCAGGGCTTTGAAAGCTTCGCTTTCAACTAACCGGTAGGGCATCATCTCTAACGAGATTAGTCTAGCTATGTGGGCGTGCAAACCCTGTGTACGCGGATGCGAGGCTAAGTACTTCCTTTTTCTAACCATAGTCTCATGTAGGGTGAGCGGGACGGGAGAGCTGGAGATCGTGGAACTAGCGGGGGTGCCGGTGGACATGGCAGACTGAGAGACGGTGGGAGATGGTATTGTTGCCGCCGGTGCCCTAGATGCAGTGTTTCCTACTACGAAACTGGTGATTCCCTGACCCTGACTGCTTTGGCCTGGCAAAGAAACCTGCACAGATACTGCAGGTGGTGCGGAAAATGGTGGCCCTACACTGCCGGAAGGGATGTTGCGTTGCTGACTAGCTTCATTGGCCGAGGGTGCTACAACCTTAAGGGACGTTTGGTAGTTAGTCCAGGCTTGCAAATGCATGGTGGTTAAATGTCTATGCATGCAACTTGTATTGAGACTTTTCAGATTCTGTCCTCTGCTTAAGGTAGTTGAACATTTTTGACAGATGACTTTGCACTGATCAATTGGATGTTGTTTAAAAAAATGCCAGACTGCACTCTTTCTAGCATCGGATACCTTTTCAGGCATTGCAGACTGAGCTTTAACCGGATGGCCACGCTGTCCTCCAACAGGTTTTGGCTTTGCCACGCGTTTTGGGCAAGAAACAGGCCCGGCAGATGGAACCTGTTGCGATGTTGATGCCTGCTGCGGCCCCTCCTCCTCCGCTTCAGAACTGCTGCCGCCTGCACCCTGTTCCCCCAATGGCTGCCAATCGGGGTCAAGAACTGGGTCATCTATTACCTCTTCTTGTAGCTCGTGTGCAACTTCGTCTGTGTCACCGTGTCGGTCGGTGGTATAGCGTTCGTGATGGGGCAACATAGTCTCATCAGGGTCTGATTCTTGATCAGCACCCTGCGAGGGCAATGTTGTGGTCTGAGTCAAAGGACCAGCATAGTAGTCTGGCTGTGGCTGTGCATCAGTGCACTCCATGTCAGATTCAACTTGTAATGGGCATGGACTGTTAACTGCTTCACTTTCTAAGCCAGGGACGGTATGTGTAAAGAGCTCCATGGAGTAACCCGTTGTGTCGCCTGCTGCATTCTTCTCTGTTGTTGTTTTTGCTGAAGAGGACAAGGAAGCGACTTGTCCCTGACCGTGAACATCCACTAACGACGCGCTGCTTTGACATTTACCAGTTTCACGAGAGGAGGCAAAAGAGCTAGAGGCTGAGTCAGCAAGATAAGCCAAAACTTGCTCTTGCTGCTCCGGCTTTAAAAGCGGTTTTCCTACTCCCAGAAAAGGGAGCGTTCGAGGCCTTGTGTAGCCAGACGACAAACCTGGCTCCACAGCTCCAGACTTAGGTGCAATATTTTTTTTCCCACGACCAGCTGATGCTCCACCACTACCACTACCCTCATTACCAGCTGACAATGAACGCCCCCGGCCACGACCTCTTCCACCAGACTTCCTCATTGTTTTAAAAACGTAACCAAACTAACGGTATTTGTTGCTGTCACACAACTTACACGGTGAGCTATAACTTCAGTATGATTTAGCTACCCCTTTACAGGTGAGTGAGACCACAACGAAAATCAAGCACAATGTTACACACTCTGTTGTTGGTGGCAACAAATGAGAGAGTTGCCACACACGCAGGACTGTCACTGAAGCACAAATGTAATTATTAATCTCCCACTGATTTGATTTTTTTTTTTTTTCAGGGAGACTTTAGGAAAAAAAAATAATAGAATAAAATGATTTTTTCAGGAAGAATTTAGAAACCAAATAAAATAAAATGATTTTTTCTGGGAGAATTTAGAAAACAAATAAAACAAAAAAAGGCTTTCTATGGCCCACTGAGTGAGAGATGACGCACACAGGAGTCAGGAGTGGCACACAAGCCCAGAGGCCAATATTTATCTCCCACTGATTGATGTAGTGATTTTTTCAGGTAGATTTTGGAACCCAAATCAAGCTAAAAAAAATAATAGGCTTTCTATGGCCCACAATTGGAGAGAGAGAGAGAGATGGTACACCCAGGAGTCAAGACTGGCACACAAGCAGAAAGGGCAATATTAATCTCCCACTGATTTGATTTTTTTTTTTTTTTCAGGGAGACTTTAGGAAAAAAAATAATAGAATAAAATGATTTTTTCAGGAAGAATTTAGAAACCAAATAAAATAAAATGATTTTTTCTGGGAGAATTTAGAAAACAAATAAAACAAAAAAAGGCTTTCTATGGCCCACTGAGTGAGAGATGACGCACACAGGAGTCAGGAGTGGCACACAAGCCCAGAGGCCAATATTTATCTCCCACTGATTGATGTAGTGATTTTTTCAGGTAGATTTTGGAACCCAAATCAAGCTAAAAAAATAATAGGCTTTCTATGGCCCACAATTGGAGAGAGAGAGAGAGATGGCACACCCAGGAGTCAAGACTGGCACACAAGCAGAAAGGGCAATATTAATCTCCCACTGATTTGATTTTTTTTTTTTTTTCAGGGAGACTTTAGGAAAAAAAATAATAGAATAAAATGATTTTTTCAGGAAGAATTTAGAAACCAAATAAAATAAAATGATTTTTTCTGGGAGAATTTAGAAAACAAATAAAACAAAAAAAGGCTTTCTATGGCCCACTGAGTGAGAGATGACGCACACAGGAGTCAGGAGTGGCACACAAGCCCAGAGGCCAATATTTATCTCCCACTGATTGATGTAGTGATTTTTTCAGGTAGATTTTGGAACCCAAATCAAGCTAAAAAAATAATAGGCTTTATATGGCCCACAATTGGAGAGAGAGAGAGAGATGGCACACCCAGGAGTCAAGACTGGCACACAAGCAGAAAGGGCAATATTAATCTCCCACTGATTTGATTTTTTTTTTTTTCAGGGAGACTTTAGGAAAAAAAATTAATAGAATAAAATGATTTTTTCAGGAAGAATTTAGAAACCAAATAAAATAAAATGATTTTTTCAGGGAGAATTTAGAAAACAAATAAAACAAAAAAAGGCTTTCTATGGCCCACTGAGTGAGAGATGACGGACACAGGAGTCAGGAGTGGCACACAAGCCAAGAGGCCAATATTTATCTCCCACTGATTGATGTAGTGATTTTTTCAGGTACATTTTGGAATCCAAATCAAGCTAAAAAAATTATAGGCTTTCTATGGCCCACAATTGGAGAGAGAGAGAGAGATGGCACACCCAGGAGTCAAGACTGGCACACAAGCAGAAAGGGCAATATTAATCTCCCACTGATTTGATTTTTTTTTTTTTTCAGGGAGACTTTAGGAAAAAAAATTAATAGAATAAAATGATTTTTTCAGGAAGAATTTAGAAACCAAATAAAATAAAATGATTTTTTCAGGGAGAACTTAGAAAACAAATAAACCAAAAAATGGCTTTCTATGGCCCACTGAGTGAGAGATGACGCACACAGGAGTCAGGAGTGGCACACAAGCCCAGAGGCCAATATTTATCTCCCACTGATTGATGTAGTGATTTTTTCAGGTAGATTTTGGAACCCAAATCAAGCTAAAAAAAATAATAGGCTTTCTATGGCCCACAATTGGAGAGAGAGAGAGATGGCACACCCAGGAGTCAAGACTGGCACACAAGCAGAAAGGGCAATATTAATCTCCCACTGATTTGATTTTTTTTTTTTTTTCAGGGAGACTTTAGGAAAAAAAATAATAGAATAAAATGATTTTTTCAGGAAGAATTTAGAAACCAAATAAAATAAAATGATTTTTTCTGGGAGAATTTAGAAAACAAATAAAACAAAAAAAGGCTTTCTATGGCCCACTGAGTGAGAGATGACGCACACAGGAGTCAGGAGTGGCACACAAGCCCAGAGGCCAATATTTATCTCCCACTGATTGATGTAGTGATTTTTTCAGGTACATTTTGGAACCCAAATCAAGCTAAAAAAATAATAGGCTTTCTATGGCCCACAATTGGAGAGAGAGAGAGAGATGGCACACCCAGGAGTCAAGACTGGCACACAAGCAGAAAGGGCAATATTAATCTCCCACTGATTTGATTTTTTTTTTTTTCACGGAGACTTTAGGAAAAAAAAATAATAGAATAAAATGATTTTTTCAGGAAGAATTTAGAAACCAAATAAAATAAAATGATTTTTTCTGGGAGAATTTAGAAAACAAATAAAACAAAAAAAGGCTTTCTATGGCCCACTGAGTGAGAGATGACGCACACAGGAGTCAGGAGTGGCACACAAGCCCAGAGGCCAATATTTATCTCCCACTGATTGATGTAGTGATTTTTTCAGGTAGATTTTGGAACCCAAATCAAGCTAAAAAAATAATAGGCTTTCTATGGCCCACAATTGGAGAGAGAGAGAGAGATGGCACACCCAGGAGTCAAGACTGGCACACAAGCAGAAAGGGCAATATTAATCTCCCACTGATTTGATTTTTTTTTTTTTTTCAGGGAGACTTTAGGAAAAAAAAATAATAGAATAAAATGATTTTTTCAGGAAGAATTTAGAAACCAAATAAAATAAAATGATTTTTTCTGGGAGAATTTAGAAAACAAATAAAACAAAAAAAGGCTTTCTATGGCCCACTGAGTGAGAGATGACGCACACAGGAGTCAGGAGTGGCACACAAGCCCAGAGGCCAATATTTATCTCCCACTGATTGATGTAGTGATTTTTTCAGGTAGATTTTGGAACCCAAATCAAGCTAAAAAAATAATAGGCTTTCTATGGCCCACAACTGGAGAGAGAGAGAGAGATGGCACACCCAGGAGTCAAGACTGGCACACAAGCAGAAAGGGCAATATTAACCCCTTCCCGACCTTTGACGCATACGCTTCGTCATGAAAGTCGGTGCCATTCCGACCCATGACGCAGCATATGCGTCATGGAAAGATCGCGTCCCTGCAGATCGGGTGAAAGGGTTAACTCCCATTTCACCCGATCTGCAGGGACAGGGGGAGTGGTAGTTTAGCCCAGGGGGGGTGGCTTCACCCCCTCGTGGCTACGATCGCTCTGATTGGCTGTTGAAAGTGAAACTGCCAATCAGAGCGATTTGTAATATTTCACCTAAAACAATGGTGAAATATTACAATCCAGCCATGGCCGATGCTGCAATATCATCGGCCATGGCTGGACACACTAATGTGCACCCACTCCACTCCTCCGATCGCCCCCCCAGCCCCTGCTCCCCTCGGTCCTGTGCTCCGCTCCCCCGTCCTCCTGCCCGCTCTCCCCGTGCTCCAATCACACCCCCCATGCTCCAATCAAACCCCCCCGCACTCCGATCGCCCCCCCGCACAGCGATCCCCCCCGCACAGCGATTCCCCCCCCCGTGCTCCGATCCACCCGCTGGCACAGCGATCCCCCACTCCGTGCTCCAATCCACCCCCCCGTGTTCCGGTCCACCCCCCCATGCTCCGACGCCCCCCCCCCCGTGCCCTGATCTCCCCCCCTTATACTTACTCGGCCTCCCGGGGACCGTCCGTCTTCTTTCCTGGGCGCCGCCATCTTCCAAAATGGCGGGCGCATGTGCAGTGCGCCCGCCGAATCTGCCGGCCGGCAGATTCGTTCCAGAGTGAATTTTGATCACTGAGATAGGTTATATCTCAGTGATCAAAAAAAAAAAAAAAGTAAATGACCCCCCCCCCCTTTGCCACCCCCATAGGTAGGGACAATAAATTTTTTTTTTTTTTCCACTAAGGTTGGGGTAAGAACTAGGGTTAGGGTTAGGGTTAGGGGTAGGGTTAGGGTTAGGGGTAGGGTTAGGGGTAGGGTTAGGGGTAGGGTTAGGGGTAGGGTTAGGGTTTCGGTATGTGCACACGTATTCTGTTCCTCTGCGGATTTTTCCGCTGCGGATTTGATAAATCCGCAGTGCTAAACCGCTGCGGATTTATGGCGGATTTACCGCGTTTTTTCTGCGCATTTCAATGCGGTTTTACAACAGCGATTTTCTATTTGAGCAGTTGTAAAACCGCTGCGGAATCCGCAGAAAGAAATGACATGCTGCGGAATGTAAACCGCTGCGTTTCCGTGCAGTTTTTCCGCAGCATGTGTACAGCGATTTTTGTTTCCTATAGGTTTGCATTGAACTGTAAACTCATGGGAAACTGCTGCGGATCCGCAGCGTTTTCCGCAGCGTGTGCACATACCTTTAGAATTAGGCTATGTGCACACGGTGCGGATTGGCCGCTGCGGATCCGCAGCAGAGTTCCATCAGGTTTACAGTACTATGTAAACATATGGAAAGCCAAATCCGCTGTGCCCATGGTGCGGAAAATACCGCGCGGGAACGCTGCGTTGTATTTTCCGCAGCATGTCAATTCTTTGTGCGGATTCCGCAGCGTTTTACACCTGTTCCTCAATAGGAATCCGCAGGTGAAATCCGGACAAAAAACACTGGAAATCCGCGGTAAATCCGCAGGTAAAACGCAGTGCCTTTTACCCGCGGATTTTTCAAAAATGGTGCTGAAAAATCTCATACGAATCCGCAACGTTGGCACATAGCCTTAGGGCTAGGGTTGGGTTGGAATTAGGGTTGTGGTTAGGGTTAGGGGTGTGTTGGGATTACGGGTGTGTTGGGGTTAGGGTTGTGATTAGGGTTACGGCTACAGTTGGGATAAGGGTTAGGGGTGTGTTGGAGTTAGAATTGAGGGGTTTCCACAGTTTAGGCACATCAGGGGGTCTCCAAACGCAACATCGCGCCACCATTAATTCCAGCCAATCTTGTATTCAAAAAGTCAAATGGTGCTCCCTCACTTCCGAGCCCCGACGTGCACCCAAACAGTGGTTTACCCCCACATGTGGGGTACCAGCATACTCAGGACAAACTGCGCAACAATTACTGGGGTCCAATTTCTCCTGTTACCCTTGTGAAAATAAAGAAATGCTTGCTAAAACATCATTTTTGAGGAAAGAAAAAAGATTTTTTATTTTCACGGCTCTGCGTTGTAAACGTCTGTGAAGCACTTGGGGGTTCAAAGTGCTCACCACATATCTAGATAAGTTCCTTGGGGGTCTAGTTTCTAAAATGGGGTCACTTGTGGGGGGTTTCTACTGTTTAGGCACACCAGGGGCTCTGCAAACGCAATGTGACGCCCGCAGACCATTCCATCAAAGTCTGCATTTCAAAAGTCACTACTTCCCTTCTGAGCCCAGACGTGTGCCCAAACAGTTGTTTACCCCCACACATGGGGTATCAGCGTACTCAGGAGAAACTGGACAACAACTTTTGGGGTCCAATTTCTCCTGTAACCCTTGGGAAAATAAAAAATTCTGGGCTAAATAATTATTTTTGAGGAAAGAAAATGTATTTATTATTTTCACGGCTCTGCATTATAAACTTCTATGAAGCACTTGGGGGTTCAAAGTGCTCACCACACATCTAGATAAGTTCCTTTCGGGGTCTAGTTTCCAAAATGGGGTCACTTGTGGGGGGTTTCTACTGTTTAGGCACATCAGGGGCTCTGCAAACGCAACGTGACGCCCGCAGAGCATTCCATCAAAGTCTGCATTTCAAAACGTCACTACTTCAATTCCGAGCCCCGGCATGTGCCCAAACAGTAGTTTACCCCCACATATGGGGTATCACCGTACTCAGGAGAAACTGGACAACAAATATTGGGGTCAAATTTCT
Organism: Ranitomeya imitator; assembly: GCF_032444005.1. Taxonomy (NCBI): domain Eukaryota; kingdom Metazoa; phylum Chordata; class Amphibia; order Anura; family Dendrobatidae; genus Ranitomeya; species Ranitomeya imitator. Next base: position 1,089,773,068 of record NC_091282.1, on the reverse strand, counting down.
CCTGTTACCCTTGGGAAAATTATAAAATTCTGGGCTAAATAATTATTTTTGAGGAAAGAAAACGTATTTATTATTTTCACGGCTCTGCATTATAAACTTCTATGAAGCACTTGGGGGTTCAAAGTGCTCACCACACATCTAGATAAGTTCCTTTCGGGGTCTAGTTTCCAAAATGGGGTCACTTGTGGGGGGTTTCTACTGTTAAGCCACATCAGGAGCTCTGCAAACGCAACGTGACGCCCACAGAGCATTCCATCAAAGTCTGCATTTCAAAACGTCACTACTTCACTTCCGAGCCTCGGCATGTGCCCAAACAGTGGTTTACCCCCACATATGGGGTATCAGCGTACTCAGGAGAAACTGGACAACAACTTTTGGGATCCAATTTCTCCTGTTACCCTTGGGAAAATAAAAAATTCTGGGCTAAATAATTATTTTTGAGGAAAGAAAACGTATTTATTATTTTCACGGCTCTGCATTATAAACTTCTATGAAGCACTTGGGGGTTCAAAGTGCTCACCACACATCTAGATAAGTTCCTTTCGGGGTCTAGTTTCCAAAATGGGGTCACTTGTGGGGGGTTTCTACTGTTAAGCCACATCAGGGGCTCTGCAAACGCAACGTGACGCCCACAGAGCATTCCATCAAAGTCTGCATTTCAAAACGTCACTACTTCACTTCCGAGCCTCGGCATGTGCCCAAACAGTGGTTTACCCCCACATATGGGGTATCAGCGTACTCAGGAGAAACTGGACAACAACTTTTGGGGTCAAATTTCTCCTGTTACCCTTTGTAAAATAAAAAATTGCAGGCTAAAAGATCATTTTTGAGAAAATAATTTTTTTTTTTTCATGGCTCTGCGTTATAAACTTCTGTGAAGCACTTGGGGGTTCAAAGTCCTCACCACACATCTAGATTAGTTCCTTTGGTGGTCTAGTTTCCAAAATGGGGTCATTTCTGGGGGATCTCCAATGTTTAGGCACACAGGGGCTCTCCAAACGTGACATGGTGTCCGCTAATGATTGGAGCTAATTTTCCATTTAAAAAGCCAAATGGCGTGCCATCCCTTCCGAGCCCTGCCGTGCGCCCAAACAGTGGTTTACCCCCACATATGGGGTATCAGCGTACTCAGGACAAACTGGACAACAATATTTGGGGTACAATTTCTCCTATTATCCTTGGCAAAATAGGAAATTCCAGGCTAAAAAATCATTTTTGAGGAAAGAAAAATTATTTTTTATTTTCATGGCTCTGCGTTATAAACTTCTGTGAAGCACCTGGGGGTTTAAAGTGCTCAATATGCATCTAGATAAGTTCCTTGGGGGGTCTAGTTTCCAAAATGGGGTCACTTGTGGGGGAGCTCCAATGCATAGGCACACAGGGGCTCTCCAAACGCGACATGGTGTCCGCTAACAATTGGAGCTAATTTTCCATTCAAAAAGTCAAATGGTGCGCCTTCCCTTCCGAGCCCTGCCGTGTGCCCAAACAGTGGTTTACCCCCACATATGAGGTGTCGGCGTACTCGGGAGAAATTGCCCAACAAATTTTATGATCCATTTTATCCTACTGCCCATGTGAAAATGAAAAAATTGAGGCGAAAAGAATTTTTTTGTGAAAAAAAAGTACTTTTTCATTTTTACAGATCAATTTGTGAAGCACCTGAGGGTTTAAAGTGCTCACTAGGCATCTAAATAAGTTCCTTGGTGGGTCTAGTTTCCAAAATGGGGTCACTTGTGGGGGAGAGCCAATGTTTAGGCACACAGGAGCTCTCCAAACGCGACATGGTGTCCGCTAACGATGGAAATAATTTTTCATTCAAAAAGTCAAATGGCGCTCCTTCCCTTCCGAGCCTTACCATGTGCCCAAACAGTGGTTTACCCCCACATATGAGGTATCGGCGTACTCAGGAGAAATTGCCCAACACATTTTAGGATCCATTTTATCCTGTTGCCCATGTGAAAATGAAAAAATTGAGGCTAAAAGAATTTTTTTGTGAAAAAAAAGTACTTTTTCATTTTTACGGATCAATTTGTGAAGCACCTGGGGGTTAAAGTGCTCACTATGCATCTAGATAAGTTCCTTGGGGCGTCTAGTTTCCAAAATGGGGTCACTTGTGGGGGAGTTCCAATTTTTAGGCACACGGGGGCTCTCCAAACGTGACATGGTGTCCACTAAAGAGTGGAGCCAATTTTGGATTCTAAAAGTGAAATGGCACTCCTTCCCTTCCAAGCCCTGCCGTGCGCCCAAACAGTGGTTTACCCCCATATATGAGATATCAGCGTACTCAGGACAAATTGCACAACAACTTTCGTGGTTCAGTTTCTCCTTTTACCATTGGGAAAATAAAAAAATTGTTGCTAAAAGATAATTTTTGTGACTAAAAAGTTAAATGTTCATTTTTTCCTTCCATGTTGCTTCTGCTGCTGTGAAGCACCTGAAGGGTTAATAAACTTCTTGAATGTGGTTTTGAGTACTTTGAGGGGTACAGTTTTTGGAATGGTGTCACTTTTGGGTATTTTCAGCCATATAGACCCCTCAAACTGACTTCAAATGTGAGGTGGTCCCTAAAAAAAATGGTTTTGTAAATTTCGTAGTAAAAATGACAAATCGCTGGTCAAATTTTAACCCTTATAACTTCCTAACAAAAAAAAAAATTGTTTCCAAAATTGTGCTGATGTAAAGTAAACATGTGGGAAATGTTATTTATTAACTATTTTGTGTTACATATCTCTCTGGTTTAACAGAATAAAAATTCAAAATGTGAAAATTGCGAAATTTTTATCACAAATAAACGCAGAATTTATTTACCTAAATTTACCACTATCATGAAGCCCAATATGTCACGAAAAAACAATCTCAGAACCGCTAGGATCCGTTGAAGCGTTCCTGAGTTATTACCTCATAAAGGGACACTGGTCAGAATTGCAAAAAACGGCAAGGTCTTTAAGGTCAAAATAGGCTGGGTCATGAAGGGGTTAATCTCCCACTGATTTGATTTTTTTTTTTTTTTTCCAGGGAGACTTTAGAAAAAAAAAATAATAAAAAAAAAAATGATTTTTTCAGGAAGAATTTAGAAACCAAATAAAATAAAAATGATTTTTTCAGGGAGAATTTATAAAACAAATAAAACAAAAAATAGGCTTTCTATGGCCCACTGAGTGAGAGATGACGCACACAGGAGTCAGGAGTGGCACACAAGCCCAGAGGCCAATATTTATCTCCCACTGATTGATTTATTGATTTTTTCAGGTAGAATTTAGAACCCAAATCAACCAAAAACATAAATAGGCTTTCTATGGCCCACTATTTGTGAGAGAGATGGCACGCTCAGGACTGGCACACAAGCCCAGAGGCCAATATTAATCTCCCACTTTTTTTTTTTTTTCAGGGAAAATTTATAAACCCAATAAAAAAAATAATAAATAGGCTTTCTATGGCCCACTATCTGAGAGAGAGAGATGGCACGCTTAGGACTGGCACACAAGCCCAAAGGCCAATATTAATCTCCCTTTTTTTTTTCAGGGAGAATTTATAAAACCAAAAAAAAATAAATAAATAGGCTTTCTATGGCCCACTATTTGTGAGAGAGATGGCACGCTCAGGACTGGCACACAAGCCCAGAGGCCAATATTAATCTCCCACTTTTTTTTTTTTTGTTCCAGGGAAAATTTATAAACCCAATAAAAAAAATAATAAATAGGCTTTCTATGGCCCACTATCTGAGAGAGAGAGATGGCACGCTTAGGACTGGCACACAAGCCCAAAGGCCAATATTAATCTCCCACTGATTGATTTATTGATTTTTTCAGGTAGAATTTAGAACCCAAATAAAGCAAAAAAAAAAAATAGGCTTTCTATGGCCCACTGAGTGAGTGATGATGCACACAGGAGTCAGGAGTGGCACTCAAGCCCTGAGGCCAATATTTTTCTCCCACTGATTGATGTAGTGATTTTTTCAGGTAGATTTTAGAACCCAAATCAAGCAAAAAAATAAATAGGCTTTCTATGGCCCACTGACTGAGAGATGGCACACACAGGAGTCAAGAGTGGCACACAAGCCCTGAGGCCAATATTTTTCTCCCACTGATTGATGTAGTGATTTTTTCAGGTAGATTTTATAACCCAAATCAAGCGAAAAAATAAATAGGCTTTCTATGGCCCACTGAGTGAGAGATGGCACACACAGGGATGGCACTCTAGCAGAAATGTCAATCTTAATCTCCCACAAAAAAAAAAAAAAAAAAACAGGGAGTGTCCAACAATTACTATCTCCCTGCAGTAATCTCAGCCAGGTATGGCAGGCAGCAATAAGGAGTGGACTGATGCACAAATTAAATAAAAAGTGCGGACAAACAAAAAAGATAGCTGTGCAGAAAGGAAGGAACAAGAGGATTTGTGCTTTGAAAAAAGCAGTTGGTTTGCACAGCGGCGTACACACAGCAATGCAGCTATCAGGGAGCCTTCTAGGGCAGCCCAATGAGCTACAGCGCTGAGGGGAAAAAAAAAAATGTAGCTTCCACTGTCCCTGCACACCAAAGGTGGTGTTGGGCAGTGGAAATCGCTACAGCACAAGCGGTTTGGTGGTTAATGGACCCTGCCTAACGCTATCCCTGCTTCTGACGAAGCGGCAGCAACCTCTCCCTAAGCTCAGATCAGCAGCAGTAACATGGCGGTCGGCGGGAACGCCCCTTTATAGCCCCTGTGACGCCGCAGACAGCAAGCCAATCACTGCAATGCCCTTTTCTAAGATGGTGGGGACCAGGACCTATTTCATCACGCTGCCCACACTCTGCGTTTACCTTCATTGGCTGAGAAATGGCGCTTTTCGCGTCATTGAAACGCGACTTTGGCGTGAAAGTCACGTAAAGCATGGCCGACCCCGCACAGGGGTCGGATCGGGTTTCATGAAACCCGACTTTGCTAAAAGTCGGCGACTGTTGAAAATGAACGACCCGTTTCGCTCAATCCTAGTATCCAGTAAAAAGTAATTTCTCGTTCAGTCCATGTGGAGTAAGGGTGTTGAGATTATGAATCCATTTGGACTCACATCTTAGCAATCTTCTTGCCACATCGCCACCTCGGATATTCTGTAAGACTCCCTCTAGTCCCATGACCTTAAGCCCCCTTGGCTTTCCATTATTACAGTCCAAAAAATGCGCGGCAACAGATGAGATGCCCCTGCCCCTTGCACGATCCCTTGACGCCATGGCAATATTGGATAAATGTTGCTGAGTTCTTCTTCGCAATTCCTGCGTGGTCTGTCCCACATAGATCAACGGACAGTCGCAGATTAGAGCATAAACAAGGCAGCGGGTTTTGCAGTTGAAGAAGGCTTTTTTCGGTGTAATCTGAAAAGGAGAGGCAATGAGCGTGAGTCCATCCTGTGCCACCATATATTGACACACATTGCACCCCCCATATGGGAATGTTCCAAAGATCCTCACTCCCCTATTCAGTCTAACCGTGGGGCATACATAATGGCTGTGGCAGAACAAATCCTTAAGATTTTTTGCCTGTCGGGCAATCAGTTTAGGGGTGGCCGAGATATGTGGTGTCAATCTCGGTTCATTTAATTGTGTGCCCCATCTGCGGTCAAGGATCTTATAGATGTCCCGCCACTGGTTGTTAAAGGTAGTCACAATACCAAGTGGTATATTTGACTCACGTGCCTGTCTCTGAAGTAGATCCGATCGTACGCTAGTCCGGGCCCTCTGATATGCAGACGAAATTACCTTCTTTGGATAACCACGATATCTGAAGCGGTCCTTGAGTATCTTTGCTTCATTTTAAAAGTCAGACGTTAGACTGCAGTTCCTCTTTAGGCGCAAAAACTGTCCGGTTGGGATGCCATTCTTAAGATACCTAGGATGAAAACTTGAATAGTGTAACAAACTATTCGTCGCTGTCGGCTTACGGTAGAGTGTGGTGACAACATATGAACCTGCCAAACTTACTTTCAGGTCTAGAAACTCCACCGAAGTTCGTGAGATGTGTGGTGTGAGCCTGATATTGTGAGGGTTGTCATTCAAATCAGCAATAAACCGCTCACAATCCTCTTCAGTGCCTGTCCAAGACATCACAATATCGTCAATAAACCAAAGCCACTTGAGGCACCGTTCACCGGGCGCCCTGTTCGCTGGATGCACGCCCTCTGCTCTATCTGCGCACCTGCGCGTGCGCGCTGAGCTCTGGGCGTCCATCTTGGAACGGGAGGCTCGGACTTCATGCCCTATACTGCGCAGGCGCCGGCGCATTGGGGGATCGTGGCGGTGTGTCCTTTCTCTGTATGACGCCCGCCTGCATTGCATTGCGCGGACGCCGCTTTTGGCGCTTGCGCACTTGCATCTGGGCGGACGCTTCGGAGTGGAGGCCCCGGCTCTGCCCTCTCACTGCGCAGGTGCCGGCGTTGTTTGATACTTCCGGCTTTACCTGCGCACGCCGCACTCCCGGCCCCCTGGTCTCCAGCTGCACCGACTGTGCACATTAATATTAAGGTATTTAAACCATGCACTTGGGACACTGCTGGTACTGCCCCTGAAGAAGCCAGTTTACTGGCGACACGCGTTGGACATCTCTGCCCGGTGCCACCCCTGTTTATTGCCATGTTTCATCAGCCCTGACCTATTATGCAGGAACGCTACCTAGGAGGCCTGGTCTATTCATGTCAGGTAGTATAGGATGGGTTATCTGTTTGGCTATTTATAGCTACAGAGGCCTTACATGCTGGGTTCTATTATATCCCTAAATCTCCTATACCCGGATTTGTCCTGGTAGTTTGTGTGGGGTGACACTGTGGCTTGACCTTATTATAGGCCGTGTTTTCATGTTTGCCTTATGCTATTTTAAGTGTTTTTAATACTTTTTTGTAGTGTACTCAAGTGTGGCTCAATAAAAATTTGTTATATTTTGCTATATATCTTGTGGTGATCCCTTTATCATGCATGCTACCCTTTTTCTTTAGCTTTTGGTCTTTGCTCTTTTGTAGCATGTTATAGGTGATCCCTGACGGAGGTGCCGACCTATATCTTGTTGTGTACACAGGTTATCCAGGTACCCACCACACCCGACGCGTGTTTCGCAATGAAATGCTTCGACCAATCACAATTATTGGTAAATATATTTAAATAGGTATCCATAAAGGGGTTGTATAGGCAAAAACATTTACAAATAGCAAGTTATATCCATTACTTATATTCTGCTAGTTTAGTTACTCCAGGTGCCCTGATCCTTTTGTAGTCACCGTGGTTCTGGCTGTGCTTGATAAAGGACAGCATTTCCTGCTCTGGCACAAGACTAAATCAGTGTGTATAAGGGAATGGCTGATATCTCAATTCAATATTTGAGCCAGCCTCCTTCTTTGTCTATGCATTTTTATGCTTTATGGTGTAAAACTGTATGAAACTCTTATGAAATTCATGATTGTGCAAGAACTCTGTGATTTTTTGCGTTTTCTATGCCATTCCCAGCCAGTGGTAGTAGCTTAGCTGAGGGGGAACATTGCTGAGCGCAGCAAACAGCTTAATCATAATTTACACCACAATGTTTGTTGGGGAAGCACATATCAGCTTAAACATGCGCCAAATTCGTAAGAGGCACAAATCTTTTAATGAATTTGGTGCAGACCACTCCAACGCACACTTCATCAGACTCATGTAGAGATCACCAGTCTTAAACAATCAAGACAAAGAGTGTCAGACATTTATATAGCAAATGTACATCTATGTTTTGTTTTACTGTGGACATTAGCTAATGGAAGAAAACCATTCGCATAACTGCCTCGTGGATTCCAGAAAGAAGTGCAAAACTATGAGGAAGATACGCTATAGATCTGTATACATATCCGTTATGTTATATACTGCATGTAGAATCAGCCTTGGGTCCAGTAAGGATTCACTTTAGACATACATGAAGGCATTTCATGACCTAAAAAGGATTTAAAGAGAACCAGGTTAATAGCGTTCTGACAGTGTGCAACACCAGTACTGAAAGCCCTAACTTGATTCCTTCCAGCAGCGCTAGGCTTCCAGTCACAAGGGTGGCACCAGCTTGGTTTTAGTGATTGCTAATTGTACAGAGAGTGGTGGCTGTAACTGCGTCCCCAGCATTGACTGAAAGCAGGCCCTAATGCTGAGCGAGCTGTCAGTCAGTACCGGGGATGCCGCTATTACCGCCTCTCTTTATAGACAGCAAGGTCACTGAAACCAAGCCCCATGACTGTAAGCTGAACGCTGCCTAGAGTAATAAAGTTAATTTCCTCCTGGCAGTGGGGCTCTCAGTGACAGCACCGCATGGTGTCAGAAAGCTAATATCCTGCAGAGTAACTTCATATCTGCAGGTTAGTAGCGTTATTTTGCATGACAAATTCCCTTTAAAGGATTTTCATCACCTTGACAACTATGCACCCTGTGTAATGAAACTGCAAGGCAGTTGCACCCAACCTCCACCAGGGAACGCAGGTAAGGGGAAAAAGGTAGCACTCACCATGTAGCACTACAGTGCAAAGTGAGGAGTTCCACTAGGAGGCAGCAGAGTAGTCAGACATGTCGGTCAGCAACAAACAGGGAGACAAAGTACCAGAAGTCACAGCAATGCACGCGGTCAGAGACAAGCCAGAAATCAGAACCAGACGGGAACGCAGGATCCAAAACGTGAGACAGAAGACGTAGTCGGGGTACGAGTTAAAGAGTCAAAGCCAGATGGGAAAGGTAGTAACAGAGATGTAAAGCAGGAGGCAGGGTTCAGAATTCAAGCTGAGTCATACACTGTAAGAAACCACCAAACACACACTAAGTCAGGGATAGGGAACGGGTCAGGCACAAATGCGGGTAATCAGAGGCAGAAGGATCACTAGGGTATACGGGTTAGCTGCTCAAGCCAGGGACTGCAACTATCACTGACAAATGCTACCAGGAGTGGAACCAATAAATAGCCACCACAAATCAAAAAGAGGCAGGAAATGTTAACCCCACCATAACCAGGCCGGGGAAGGAAAACCAAGAAGCAAACCTGACCAGAATCATGACACACTGTTGGAGTAATTCACACCATCTAGTGAGGTCTGCTGGAGAACTGCTATGTGGGAGTAATTACCATTCCCAATCATGTGTGTACAGGCATCACATGGTCACCATGTAATTGAATGGCAATCTCACAATGTTGTATTTTTCTTGCATTATTTACTGGAAGGGAGATATGTAGGAAACATCTTCCTCCAGTGATAACATGTGTGAAAAGTTTTACTTGCATCAACTGTTTGACAAACGAATATATTTTTGATGGAGTTGTGGAAGTAATTACATACAACCATGAGATTGGTACTGCACCTATACAATCTGGCTCTAAGTAGTTGGATTAGAAACTTTTGTTCTATCATAATATTTCTCATACTTGTCCATCCAAAATGTCTGAGCTGACAATTCCTTCTATAGAGGTATGTCCATTTTAATGTACTGTATGTTGGAGATTGTGGTTCAGATTATGACCACGGTAGACCATACTCAATAGAGTTATTCAGATATGTGGAAATGTCATCAATGATTCATCTTGAAGACACAATTCCACACATACTCCAGTTCTTCTTCATGGGTTGTACATTTCTACAGTACGAAGCAGATTTTTCACATTTCACAGAGCTGTTAGTTCACGCATTGCTGTTTTATGAAAGTGATTTACCTTTACAACTGCCACCATTTAAAGACCTTGAAATATGACCTAGTGCCCAACACATGTAAGAATTCATGAAATGACCATGCTCGACTATATTTCCTGCAGTGATACCAGAAACCTATAGTGCAACATGCCACTGCATACAAGTGAAGCAAGGTCATGGAGAATGTCAAAATTGGAAAATATATCCCTACAGTATAGGATTGTAAAGCATTCACAATAAATTCTAACAAAAAAATTCACAAAGGTCGGGGCTTTAGCTTCTCAATTGGTTGAAGTAGAATGATCTCACACGCATCAGATTTCATCTGCTGCAGATTTTGATGTGAAATCTTAGAAAGTACACATCCTAAGCTATGCATTACACCCTCTAGTCAAAAGACGGGGATTCAGGTAAATGAACTGTGACCAAGCTTTATTCACAAAGTGCTTTGTGGAGGATAAAACAAGGCGTCAGTGGTAGTTTACATGACATGCAACATCTATTTCATTTCAGGTGATCTGGGACCCTTATAAATGATCACTGAATTGCTCAACGCCTTGACACAGGGTTCTCTGCCCCTATTCAACCCTTTAAGTAAAATTATGTTAAAATATATTTTAATTTTAATTTGGATTGTAATTCTTGCATATTGGGCCTGAACTTTTGTACTGCCAGAGAGATTGGAAAATGATTGAGATAGTAGTAAACATATTGGAGACCTCCACATTTAGCAGGAACCAATGTGTTCTTTGTGAATTTAAGTTTGTTTTTACTTGTATATCAAAGAAGATATTGGGTTTATAAAAAGCACCCAGGGCTGCCAGCTCCATGTCCAGTAAGCTTCATTGAGGATCAGGGGAATTCGTTTTAAAACAGGATATAGCTGTTGCCTAATTTTTGTGGTGCAAACTATAAACCACAAAATATATTAATATGGTGAGTTTTCCACAATCCCCTGGTGAGTGGGAGTAGAACAATGGTTTGAGCAGGATGATGCCAAAACACAATCCACATTTGTAACTATTAATATTGAAGAATATTAAAAATATAATTCTGTTTTAAATAGACACCAACATTATTTATTAACACGTACTACAAAGGAAAACTACGTACATAAAAACAAGACATTATTAATATTTGCACAGTCTTCCAAAATTAGCCACTATGTGACAAAGGATATGTGCACACAATGTCTTTGTCACATAGTTGCTATTTTTGAAGTCTGTGCACATATTAATATATTTTCTTATTTTTCTGTGTATAGATTTCCTACTTTTTTATGTGTAAATAAATTGTTTTCATGTCTATTTAAAACCGAGTTTTTCCTAAAGTATAATAATCCATAGTCTCAAAGAGGACCATTCTTTTCTATATAAAGGGCTGCTGCCACTTTTTTTGCAATGCGTCCATATGGTGGATGGATGCCTTGAAATAATCCTGAGTGTATTCTTCTAACATTGGCACGGTTGCAGTGTGTGCCTATGTCAGGTGAGGAGTGTGTTCATACAAGGCAGAAAACCTAAAATATCTCAATGGAAATATTTCTGATGCATATGAAAAGATTTGTACAGGACCTTTTCAAATATACAGTACAGACCAAAAGTTTGGACACACCTTCTCATTTAAAGATTTTTCTGTATTTTCATGACTGTGAAAATTGTAAATTCACACTGAAGGCATCAAAACTATGAATTAACACATGTGGAATTATATACTTAACAAAAAAGTGTGAAACAGCTGAAATTATGTCTTATATTCTAGGTTCTTCAAAGTAGCCACCTTTTGCTTTGATGACTGCTTTGCACACTCTTGGCATTCTCTTGATGAGCTTCAAGAGGTAGTCACCGGGTATGACTTTCACTTCACAGGTGTGCCCTGTCAGGTTTAATAAGTGGGATTTCTTGCCTTATAAATGGGGTTGGGACCATCAGTTGTGTTGTGCAGAAGTCTGGTGGATACACAGCTGATAGTGCTACTGAATAGACTGTTAGAATTTGGATTATGGCAAGAAAAAAGCAGCTAAGTAAAGAAAAACAAGTGGCCATCATTACTTTAAGAAATGAAGGTCAGTCAGTCTGAAAAATTGGGAAAACTTTGAAAGTGTCCTCAAGTACAGTTGCAAAAACCATCAAGCGCTGCAAAAAAACTGGCTCACATGAGGACCGCCCCAGGAAAGCAAGACCAAGAGTCACCTCTGCTTCTGAGGATAAGTTAATCTGCGTCACCATCCTCAGAAATTGCAGGTTAACAGCAGCTCAGATTAGAGACCAGGTCAACGCCACACAGAGTTCTGGCAGCAGACACTTCTCTACAACAACTGTTAAGAGGAGACTTTGTGCAGCAGGCCTTCATGGTAAAATAGCTTCTAGGAATCCACTGCTAAGGACAGACAACAAGCAGAAGAGACTTGTTTGGGCTAAAGAGCACAAGGAATGGACATTAGACCAGTGGAAATCTTTGCTTTGGTCTGATGAGTCCAAATTTGAAATCTTTGGTTCCAACCACTGTATCTTTGTGCGACGCAGAAAAGGTGAACGGATGGACTCTACATGCCTGGTTCCCACCGTGAAGCATGGAGGAGGAGGTGTGATGGTGTGGAGGTACTTTGCTGGTGACACTATTGGGGATTTATTCAAAATTGAAGGCATACTGAACCAGCATGGCTACCACAGCATCTTGCAGCGGCATGCTATTCCTGGCAGACGCGGTACTGAATAAGGTGCGCGTCTCTGACTGGGGAGCACATAGAGAGCAGCACGAAAAGGTGGTCTGTGCCAGATTCCCCCCTAGCATCACTCCCCCTTAGTGATGCATTAATTGGAAGACCCCCAGCCGGCCAGTGGGCACTAGAGGGGAGGGGTCCTACGGCCACTCCTACAGGGGTTAAATCCAGGTGTCCGGCCGAGAACTTTCTCTTTCACTCTCGGCGGACACCTGGAAGCTTATGTCCTGGAAGCTCTTGTGATGTCGGATTCCCTTGTGGAGGCCCTGCTGCGGAGAGCGGCGCAGGAAGGTGAGCACTGGCTTCAGGCCCTTTTCACTGGTATCAGGGCTCACCTCCCTGGGCCCTCTCCTGACCCCCTGCTCGCCTTCCCCTTAGCTTGTCCAGATAATTTTTCCACGCCTCCCTCTGCGCCCCCGGGTCCCTAACCCACCTCCGCTGCTTATCAGCACGCCAGCTGGGGGGAGGTTCAGCACGGCGTCCCACGGCTGGATCGGCCCTGATCCCTGCGCGGAGTCCCCTCTTGGCATCGCTGCATGGTGGGGGCCCCCCAGCAGCGGCCGTTCAGATGGCTTCCCGGAGGCGGCGGGTGAGGGCCGGGCGCCGCACACCCCGGAGAGAAGTCGGCGTCTCCTCACTTAAGGCGGCAACAGGCCGCGCCGAACCGCTCGCCGCGTCGCCCCCCCTACCTCAGTGTCCGGACAGAGTGCGGCGGTGCATCCTTCCCCAGCGGCTGCGGTGGCTCAAGATGCAACGGTGAGCGGCGCCGCCTCCTTCCCCGGTCGCTCCGGAGTCTCGGCAACCTGCGCCGAGAGGTAGGCGGTCCCCCCGCTTGCCCCAGGCTCCGGGGCGGCTACAGGTTGGGGATGGGGCTGCCTCGCAGCTGCCGGTGGCTTCCGGCTCCCGCAGATTAAGGCCGACACTCTAGGAAGGCCCCGCCCACCCACTTCCGGTTACCGGCCAACCACTTCCGGTCACCGCAAATCACAGAGGAGAGCCGCGCTGGCCAGCTCTCCATGTCCTTCCCTGCGGGCAAAAAGGTGCCGCCCGCAGGGGGGTGATAGGGAGGCTGGCTGGAGCGCCGCAGATATCCCAGGGCACGCTGATCGGTCAAACCAGACCGAGCAGCGCGCTCATTTCCCACATGGCCTGACCTCCAGCCTGCCCCGGCAGACGCGGCACTGACGCCTGCACAGGGGTCAGGCTGTACAGGTTACATGGCGGCTGAAGAGCGCATTGTTCGGTCTAACCAGACCGATCAAGGCGCTCAACAGCTGCAGTAATGGCACCAAGCACGTACACATTTATACCTCCCCCCTCAGCCCAAATACTTAATAAAGAGGTCCCATTACCCGCGGCCCCGTCATATCCCAGCGAGGGGAATGAATACAGTTACCTTCAAACACCCCCTATTCTAAGTAGCACGACGGTGCCGTCTATGGCCAATCATCGCCCTCAGATGGGTGATAGAATCCCCCCCCATTACGCTGCGTAGTGGTGGTGGACGACGGCGTAGACGCCGCACGTCCTCCCAATCTTCCACTGATAACTCCCGTCGCCATTCGTGAGGCCCCTCTAGACGCCCCTCCCATCACCGACGCAGCTCGCATGGGAGCCTACGCAGATCTCGGGCCTCAGGATGGCTGTCATCAGCCACTTCGGAGGGGTCCGAAGCATCGCAGAGCCCGGATAGGAGATACAGGACCAGCTACGGACAATTATCCCCCTCTGTCTACTGATAGAATCCCCCCCCCTATTGCACCGCATAATAACGGCGGATAACTCCCGTCGCCGTTCCCGCTACTCCTCCCGTCACCATCGCAGACGCAGCTCCCATAGGAGCCGCCGCAGATCCCGGGCCACAGGATGGCTGTCATCAGCAACATCCGAGGTGTCGCTAAGTCCGGATAAGAGTCATCATGCACGTGATCAGTCCTCTAAATCACAGGCACCCTGTAGGGCTTTCAGCCGGGGAGAACAATCCCCCGCGGCTTCCAGCCACAACAACCACCACGCAGCGGGAGCCAGAGTTTCCCCGTCCTGCGACATCACCCCGTCAACATTTGCGGGGGTTCCTCCAGGATCGGTGTACACTCGTCCAGAATCACGCAGTGGTGAGTGTTCCAAGGGTAGCGAATCAGCCAGGGAAGAACAATCCCCCGCGGCTTCCAGCCATGACAACTGCAATGCAGTCGCTGAAGACAGAGCCATTAATCCGCCACTACGTGGTAGTAATCGGGCTCCAACGCACGATATTCAGTGCATCGGCCAGCACATCGGCCAATCCCTCGCTGTAGCGGGAGCCAGAGTTTCCCCGTCCTGCGACAGCACCCCGTCAACATCGGCGGGGGTTCCTCCAGGATCGGAGCACACTCGTCCAGAGTCACACAGCGGTGAGTGTGCCAAGGGTAACGAGGAAATCTTACGCTACAGGGTTAACATAAAGGAAATGGAGCTAACTTCAGCGGTAAAGGAGTTAAGCCTACAACTATCACATCCAAACGGATAAGTGGTGAACAAAGATCTGGATCAAAAATAGCTTTAACTATAGATCAGGAAACTAGACAGAAAATCAGGAGCAACAAACTGTGGATAAAGCTAACGATAGGGTTTTCGATAGGGGGAGATCAAAAATCGGATTAACCATGAATAATTGGCTCCAGGCCTTCGTAGTATTGGGCTGTATTATGGGTGGCCCCCTGGCTAAAGCTTTACCCCAATAAGGAAGCGGCTCAGCAACTGCAATCGGGCTTCTCCGACGGGTTCTTTATTCCCTTTAGGCTAACAAGAACGCCAACCCTATCCGATAACCTAAAATCGGCTCGCGAATTCCCAAAATTCTTAGACAAAAATTGGGAAGGAGGTAGAATTGGGTAGAATAGCCGGCCCCTTTAAGTCGCTCCCCTTCAAAAACATTAAAATTTCTCCGTTAGGCATCATACCAAAAAAGGAACCCGGTAAATACCGTTTAATCCATCATTTATCTCACCCAAAGGGCGATTCGGTTAACGATGCTATTTCCCCAGAAAAAGCTTCTGTCTCGTATGTGTCGATACAGCGGTAGAACTAGTCCGGGCAGCCGGACCAGGCGCCCTGCTAGCCAAATCCGACATTGAATCGGCATTCCGTTTATTACCCATGCACCCCTAATGTTTCCACCTTCTGGGCTGCAAAGTGGACCAACACTATTACTTCGACATGTGCCTCCCGATGGGATGTTCCATCTCGTGTCACTATTTCGAGCTGTTCAGCACCTTCCTAGATTGGGTAGTTCAGTACGAAACGGGCAGTAAATCCCTAATTCACTACCTCGACGATTTCCTGTTCGTCGGCCCCAGTGATTTTAATCTCTGCTCCGATTTACAAGAAAAATTCAAATCTATCTCCCTCAAATTCGGCGTGCCATTGTCACCTAAAAAAAAAAAAAAAAAAAACGGGGGCTTATTGGGCATCGAAATAGATACCAACATGATGGTGTTCCGCTTACCAGAGGATAGAATACAAAAAACCCAACAAATGTCGAAAGGCTTCCGCGAAGTTAAGAAGGTAACCCTACAGCAAATGCAGGCGTTATCGGGTCTACTGACGTTCGCCTGCCGTGTAATGCCGGTCGGCAGAGCATTCTCATGCAGACTATCTCTGGCAACAAAAGGCGCTTCTCAGCCCGGCCATAGAATTAGGCTCACTCGTTCGCTAAAAGCGGATCTGCTAGTATGGCAGACGCTCCTACAAGCGTACAATGGTCACACGTGCGTCATGGCTAGAGAGATCACAAGCAAGGAATTAGGTCTGACAATAGGGTGGAACAAAAAAGAGGGTTTCGCAGCAATCTATAAAAACCAATGGTGCAAATCTGGTTGGCCAGAGAAATGGACGACAACAAAGTGGGGGCAAGACCCGGCCCTACGGGAATTGTTTGCGGTAGTAGCAGCGTTGGAGATATGGGCTGATCTGTTGAGAAACATGAACATTCGTTTCCAAACTAAAAATACGAAAACAGCGAAGAGTTTAAATCACATGTCTTCTTCATCCTTGCCCATACTCGCTCTCTTGCGCCGGCTAGCGATGATATGCCTTGAAAACAATATCTGGTGTAGAGCCACCGTGGTGGCGGAAGTAGATGATAATATCATTAACCCATTGTTGTTTTCCAATTGGCAGGCTTTCAGAATCCAGCAGCCCAACGCGCAACCCCTGGGTATCCTGTGTCCACCGTCCCTGTGGGATACAGTGGCCAAACATTGATGCCCTTAATCCGGGCCTAGCAGGTGTATGGTAAGGCTTGGGAGGAGTGGTGCTCACTAATTCAGCCAGTTCAGCTGATGGCTGAGTGGTTAAGCTCTTTCACCGAAGAGTGGGAAACATGGGTTCTATCCCCAGTAAAAGTAAATTTCTTCTTTATTTATTGGTAGGCCAGTCGACGAATGCGACGGAGCACGAAGCGCGGTTACAAGCAAATTGTTATTACGGATGAGGGAAGGCTGGGCGTCGGGTACCTCGGCACAACGGAAATTATCGGGGCTAGCATTTTTCTTTCAACTATTGGGATGGGTAGACGTAACTAAGTCCTTCTGCATAAGACAAGCCATAAAAGGTGGGAAAAGGCTTCAGCCAAGCCAGGAATGTCGCCGCCCCATTTCACTGAGACTATTGCAGGAACTGATTGCTTCGTCGGAAGGAGGCCTAATTAATGAGGGCATAGTTATATGCAGCGACGCCCTGCGCATATATGCAGCGACGCCCTGCGCATCATGGTTCGAAAGTCCAAATGCGATCCCACCGGTAGGGGCACATGGGTCCTAGTTAACTCTACAGATGGCCCAGCTTGTCCGCTAAAAATGGTTAGAAGATACGCCGGGATAAGACACGCTGGTAGATTTTTTCTTCACTCATAAAGACATGTCCCCTCTGACCAAGTACCAATTCCAGGCGATGTTCAAGCTATGCTTGGGAAAAACCGGCGCTAATCCAAAGGAGTACGGAACACATTCATTCCGCATAGGGGCGGCCACAGCGGCAGCTTAGGCAGGAGTGTCAGAGGCCGAGGCGCAGAGAATGGGTCGCTGGAAGTCCGCATACTTCGCCAGATACATAAGACCTGACTTGCTTTATTAACATGTGTTGTCTCTTACAGGGGTGGAAGTGTGGGTTGTAGGAGATTCCTACGTGTACTGGGTCAAGGAGAGGGCCAAACTGCGGCCAGGAGGAACAAATCTTTACCTCCCGGGCATAAAAGTTAACTGGAGGGGTATCAGAGGCCTCCAGTGGAAACAGGTGTTCAAGGAGATGGTTGGCATAGCAAGGAGGGCGGAAAGCCCTGTGGTAATGGTGGTACACGCGGGTGGCAATGACCTTGGCAAACAAAAGGTGGCCGAATTGTACAAATGGTTGACAACGGATATGGATACAAAAGGTGGCCGAATTGTACAAATGGGTGACAACGGATATGTATTGGTTTAGCTGTCTTTACAGGAACATGATACTGGTGTGGTCGGATATAATACACCACGGGCCGTCTGGCGAAGAGCAAGAGATAAAAGAGCCATAGAACGGACAAGGGGTAAATTCAATGCTCGGATTGGAAAATATGTGAGAGGAAGAGGCGGTATCGTGATTCGTCACCTCCCGTTACAAGGGGATAACACGCCACAACTAAGACCGGACGGAGTTCACCTAACGGACATTGGCCTTGATATTTTTCTGTCTGGTTTACAGGATGGGGTTGAACAGGCCCTAACATCGAGGGGGGGGGGTCGGAGTCCCGCGTAGTTAATACACGGGATCCTCCGTGGCGGAAAAAGCGGAGGAGGGCAAAGGTCGTAACCGCTCGTTGGGCCAATTCCCCTGTCGATCACGGACAGGAGCTCGGCGCGAGCCGCTCGTTACGATATGTAATTGCCCTTTCTCCGATTATTTAATTAATAAACTGTGACCGACCTGTTCAACCCACCTAGGACTGTGTGTGTTTCATTACGGGATTGATGGGAGGGGGGAAGGCACTGGTTACGACACCCAGGTCTCCACAGTCTGGCAGACGCGGTACTGAATAAGGTGCGCGTCTCTGACTGGGGAGCACATAGAGAGCAGCACGAAAAGGTGGTCTGTGCCAGATTCCCCCCTAGCATCACTCCCCCTTAGTGATGCATTAATTGGAAGACCCCCAGCCGGCCAGTGGGCACTAGAGGGGAGGGGTCCTACGGCCACTCCTACAGGGGTTAAATCCAGGTGTCCGGCCGAGAACTTTCTCTTTCACTCTCGGCGGACACCTGGAAGCTTATGTCCCACCCACCCTCCCTTTTAAAGGCTAATTATGATACTAACCCGCAGGAGAATGTAAATGTGTGAATTATGTTGTAAGTTTAAAAAAAAAAAAAAAAAAAAAAAAAATTTTTACTCATGTTGATAGAACTAAACCCTGGTAACCTTTATTAAGTCACAGCGGAAAAAGCGGAGGAGGGCAAAGGTCGTAACCGCTCGTTGGGCCAATTCCCCTGTCGATCACGGACAGGAGCTCGGCGCGAGCCGCTCGTTACGATATGTAATTGCCCTTTCTCCGATTATTTAATTAATAAACTGTGACCGACCTGTTCAACCCACCTAGGACTGTGTGTGTTTCATTACGGGATTGATGGGAGGGGGGAAGGCACTGGTTACGACACCCAGGTCTCCACAGTCATCTGGTTTGCGTTTAGTTGGACCATCATTTATTTTTCAACAGGACAATAACCCCAACACACCTCGAGGCTGTGTAAGGGCTATTTGACCAAGAAGGAGAGTGATGGGGTGCTACGTCAGATGACCTGGCCTCCACAGTCACAAGACCTGAACCCAATCGAGACGGTTTGGGGTGAGCTGGACCACAGAGTGAAGGCAAAAGGGCTAAGCATCTCTGGGAACTCCTTCAAGATTGTTGGAAGACCATTTCCGGTGACTACATCTTTAAGCTCATCAAGAGAATACCAAGAGTGTGCAAAGCAGTCATCAAAGCAAAAGGTGGCTACTTTGAAGAACCTAGAATATAGGACATATTTTCAGTTGTTTCACACTTTTTTGCTAAGTATATAATTCCACATGTGTCATTTCATAGTTTTGATGCCTTCAGTGTGAATTTACAATTTTCATAGTCATGAAAATACAGAAAAATCTTTAAATGAGAAGGTGTGTCCAAACTTTTGGTCTGTACTGTATATGGGACAGAAAATAGCCAAATTTATTTGTGCTCAGTGTGAACATACTTTATGATCCCAATTCATTAACACTGTCATTATGGGAGTGTCTCCTAATTTATTAAGAGGCATATTCTGACTCTTCAAGTCAGTATGAGTCTCTAAATCCTTAGCCATCAATCCCTTAGATAGCTGTATGATTGTTCTACTCACATGCCAGGCTTCCTCAGACAGTGCCAACTCAGCTAGCAGTGAATTGTCAGAAGAGTCCAGGTGAAGCAGAGTTGATATTCTCTGAAATTTTGTATTAAGTACATTGCAGCAGGTGGAAAGTGTGCATCCAAAGATGGCTACAGCAAACGGATAATGAAGAAGAAGGGAGAAGCAAAAACTAACATCATCAACTACAGGAGAGACAAAGGGACAAACTTCAGAGGTCAGAGCTTCTCCCTAGCAACAGCAAAACAAAATGCATAACAAACAAATGCATAACAAGTTGTTCCCATTCATGAGACACAACAAGGTACATGCCACTTAATGTCTTAGACACATAAAATATAATACTCGTGGGAAATACCAGCGTAGCACTTCTGATTGGCAGTGAAATCATCCTCGCCGGTCAGAGAGCCTCGGTTCCCACACTGTCAGAAGACAGCGTTAGCAATCCAGAGAGATTGTACAGTGGAGAGATTACTGTCATGGTAACTGCCTATACATTATTATTATTATTATTATTATACATTTTTATAGCGCCATTTATTCCATGGTGCTTTACATGTGAATACGGGGCAAATATAGACAAATACATTAAACATGAGCAGATAACAAGGCACACGAGTACATAAGGAGGGAGGACCCTGCCCGCGAGGGCTCACAGTCTGCATTTACCCTTCTTCTGTATCTACAGTAACCTTACCAACCTTTTTAATCTGGCTTTGAGGAGCCTGTCCCAATTTTGCAGAAGGGGTAGGCATTTTGGCCTTGTACACTGACCTGGAGTCTGAGGCGCTGGCATTTGCAACTGCTGGATCTTCGATGTGTGCTTGGAATCGGGGTCACATGCTTCTTCAAGGTTGGTATCAGAGCTATATAGATAAAATATGCTTAAACAACTGTTCTAGATTTGAATTAATAGCCAATGTGTCAATACTTTGTACTTGCGCATTCTAACCCTTGACTGCAGGCAGAAAATTCAGCTGCTTCATCTACAAATATGGATGCTTATGTCGTGTGCAGACCCACTCTTTTGCCTCTGCTGCATTTCACTCCTATACTGGTCATGGCAGCTTTTTTCAAATTAAACATGGAAGTATTAAAAATGAGGCCACTTAAAAAGCATAAATGGGACACATATACATAGAATCATTGGCCTCATTAAACTTACATATCAATAGCTTTTCAGAAGGTTTTCCTTTTTCATACTTAGTGATGAGCGTCTTGTATACCTCCTCCCACGCCACTTCCTTCTTGTTTCTGGCACTTTAGGCGGCGAGTCTATTATCCTATAATTTGGGCCACTCCTGCAGAAGAACAATAAGCCTCTCAGCACAGATAGGGTAGGGCATTAGCAATAACTAAGCTTGCAAAAACTCAGCAGTGCGCTGTAGTAGAGTTGAGCGAATACGTTCAGAATCGGTCGCTTAATATGAATTTCCCATATTTGTGCCATATTGCTACCCTATTTGCGCCAAATTTTTGTTTGATGATTGGTTCTGAACATATTCAATAATTTCTATGCCCATTGACTTCAATAAAGTTCGGCTGTGTTTATTGCAAAAATAATATTCGCCGTCGATTCTAATCAGAACCAAATTTTAAAAAATTCGCTCAACTCTACTCAGTAGACTAAAACGTCTAAGTTTCATGCTTGTAAAAAATTAAGTTTTATTTGCAGATCTGTAGAAAACACATGGCATATACATGGTAAACCATATGTGAGCCACTTTTTGCACACTTATTGACCTAAAATGGATGAATCTGATCCAGAATAGAGTGTGTCAAAAAGAATCCAAGGCACCAGATTTTTAGTCTTCTTTAAAAAAATTGCTTTTTTTACATCCTTCAAAACGCAATGGAATAAGATCTATTTTTAAAAAAGAAGACTACAAACATGATGCCTTTGATTTTATATGGAATGTTGCTATTTGGAGCAATTCTGTGGCAGGACGAATCAAGATTAGCACAGAACCATGCTAATGGTGCACTGGACTTCTTTGTGCCTGATCGAAAATATAGATCAAAGTGGTGCTTGGTTCAATTTTGGACATGCATACTATTGGTTCATATGTAAAAACTTTCATGTGAACTATAACGTAAATTAGGTTAGGTCGGTGAATGTGCTGAATGCTAAACGGGTAGCATACAGACAGCATATAGATGTTTAAAGGAAAAATTGTCAGTAGAATCAAACATACTAAGCCATCTATTTGGGCTCGCAGGTCATAGAAAGCTAATTAAAATGATGCCTTGATACACTATCTGCGATCAGATGTCTTATTCCCGAGAAATCTATATTTTTCTTATATATAAATGAGCTGTTTAGGACAATGAACCTGACACTGAGCTGCATGAAAATCTGCCTCCAGAGACTATTTTAAATAAAAAGAGAGCTATCAGTGTGAAACAAATAACTTACACAAAACAGTAAAACTGAACTTTGTCTCATAACACATATTTTTGCAACTCTATTACAACCCTGTCTGTCTGTGAGATGGAAGCTTAAGCTGCAGATGTGTCAGTTATAATCACACACAGCTCTGCAGTGAGATCAGGAGAGCAGAGAGCAGCTATTACACAACCCACTGGTTACGTCCCAGTTTATTTACAATGAGCTCTGTGGGAAGATTCTCAAACAGATCATTGTCTGACCCATAGATCATAACAGCTCATTTACATACAAGAAAAACATGGATTTCTCTGAAATAAGACATTGGATCACAGATATCAAGGTATCATTTTATTCAGCTTCTTATGACCTACATGCCATATGGACAGATTAGGAGGGTTGATCCTACTGATAAATTCCCATTAATACGCTTGTCTGAACGAGCATTTAAAGGGAGTTCAAAGAAAACACAGATGATCGTCTATGAACAGTGGACTGTACTATCGCGTTCCTACCCCTGAAGTCATCAATCGCATTGATTATATATGTGTCTTTCATGTATGTATAATGTAAAGAATGTGATACAAGGTATGTTTTGATAATGTATAGTGCATGAATAATATATGGGGCTAATATATAAGTATGGCATGTATATTGTGAATAGATTGTGACATGGTACTGTGCAGCATATGGTAAGATATAAATTTGGATTTAGGACAAAGGATAAGGTACAGTTAATGTTTTAGGACTAGCCCACGAATGGATGGGGATAATGCTAGCATACAGAAGATTGCCTCGTGATGGGCATTTAACAAGGTCAAATTCACGTGCAATGGGCAGCTGGCGGCAGGGAGAAACTATTGTTCATGGCAGTAGGAGGCCTTACTAGAATCCCTTGCGGACATTTCTGCTACGTCAGGAGCTCAGGGCTCAGTACAGGTACTGGGAGGAGTGCCTTATCCTCTAGCGCACAGGAGAGATTGGAGACAGAACGGAGAGAAGGGAAGGTAGCGGATCCTGCGAGGCTGGAGAGAAAATCCCTATGGCAGACAAAATTTGCCAACATAGGGATAGTCCAGTAAGAATGGATAATAATGTTGGAAATGGACTGTGTTGAGTAAACTAGAACAAGTAAGTGTTGTGCCCGATACTGTGGGCTACAATCTGATGAACTTGAACTGTCCAGTAAACTGTTGTTAGCTAATATGAACTGTGTGTCCCCTGAGTTAAGTGCGAAGGCTCTAGAAGATGGAGACCTGGAGACAGCGGTGGTCTATGGCTTACACGTGAGTGTGATGCCCCTCACACTGAGCAACTCATCAGGACAGGGACATAATTTTCCTGTAAAGTGCCGGTTCATGTGAAGTAGCGGATTAGTCATTGCTACCGCCTGCGGTCACTTTACGCTCAGAGGAAACTTGGCCTGGCTGATCAGTCAAGTGCTCCTTCTAATTTTCATGTTTTTAATTTATGTCTCTCCTTATCTTTCTTGACTGACATCTGTGGCTTCAGAGGAGCCAGAGAATGTTTTAATGTGCACTGAACTGCTTGACCATGCTAATGGTGCATCGAGCACATGTGCTTGACTTGAAAAGTCATTCGCTGCTAACATATTTTCTTTAATGATTTATGAACAAAGCTACAGAATATGATGTCTCTATACAAACAAAAATAAATAAATAACATAGAGACAGCTGTGAGACGGTGATAACGCTTGGCAATCGTAGTTTCTTCTTTTTTTCCCTAGTAAAAGGAAACCATGTACAGATGGTCAAGGATCGCATTACTAAATGCTCATTTAGCCCTGTAATTGCCTCATTGCTACTTTTCCCTTGATCTAATTCAGCAACCAGGTAAATGACTGGAGCTTAAAATAAATCCAAATTTTGATATGTGATTCTATTTTCGTTACCAAACAGTCTCATTAACTTGCAGTTTTCTAAGCTCAGCAAACCAGGTTTTACATCTGTAAGTAATCCTGAATTTTCGGCATAGTAGTAGCTGGAGGAAACGTGCATTTTGTTCTAGGCTCAAATATGTAAGGTTAAACAGGTTGATGATAAATTGTTTGATTTTTTTCGAGTTGGGTAAATATGATTTATAATGTGGGGTTTGTCGCAGATGGATGTAGTTTATTACAACGTCTGCTTTTTACAGATCCAAACTCATGTACAGACGCTGTTTGTGCTTTGATATTTTTATAATGGAATCTGCAGTAATATTTATTATGTTTTAACGTGTACATCATATAATTAGTGTTTATTTGCGTATTTATTTTGTGGCTGCATGAATACTGAATATGTTATGCAGGTAAGGTCTCATGCAGTAAGCTAGCTTATGTGGCTCATTTCTCCAATCTGTAATTAGAGGCCATGTGTATATGAAAATATTCTTCTAGAAGAAAATCTCGATAAGTCGATAGAGCAGCTTCTTTTCTTCCACTCTGCTCTATTGTGACAGGACTAGTGATGAGTGAACGCATAGATGTTTGAGTTTGTCGGGTTTTACGAATATACAGTAAAAAGTTTGGTTCGGGTCCGAACATGACCTCAAATTTGACCCCGGACACGAACCCAAAAGAAGTCATGAGGGACCCGAACTTTGTTGCTTTAAAATGGCTGCAAAATGGTCACCGCCAGGGCTAGGGGTCTGCAAAAGGAAGATAAATGGGGGTAAGAGCTGGCAATTGCCTGCTCAAGCAAATATGGATATGGACTTAATGGGGTTCTGTCACCATAGCAATCATGGTAAAATAGGAAGTAAATGAATAACATAATAATTTTAACAGTGCCGTCATGGACACTGAGGCTTGCTACTGCCAGTCGAGTTAAAAATTTCAACCACAGAGCATGGGGCAGAGTACCCCCACAGAACCGGCTTACACAGTGATCCTGCTACTCTGCTCTGAGTTCCTGCTGCATACACCAGTTTCCAGTAATCCTCCTTCATCTGCTGCTTGTGTTTTCTTCCATCTAAATTTGTTGGACATGTAAGCTGTTTCTGCTCTGCAAAGACCTGAGACTATTACCCAGGCCTCCCTGGTTGAGCCAAGATATTATTTGAACTGCCTTATAAGCATAGCTATCTGTGTTTGGACTAAACAAGGACTTACGCGAGTCAAGTATTCTCAAGAATAATTATGCTTCATAGACTTTCTGCATGATTGCATTTTCCTCTGAAGTTCCCTATAGACTGTTAAGCTACGTTTTAATATTTAAACCAAGTGTTGTGGACTTGAGTTTCTCTCTGCACCTGTTTGAATCACTGTGTGATAATATAGACTTTACCACTTATAAAACTGTGTCCTGTAGTTCTCTTGTTCCACGCAAAGAGTCACCTGAGTTATCCCCTATAATTATTACATGCACTTACAGGGGGTTTCCTGTGGAAAAAAGTAATCACCTCTCCACAGGATAAGCTATAACATATTGATTGGTGGGAGTCTTACTGCTTGGACCAATTCAGCAAAATGTGGAACTTTTTGTCCCCATTAGACGGGAGTGGCATGTCCGACTAGATCACTGATCCATTCATTCTGTAATTGGCTGCACTTGTTTTTTTCTGGAAGCCCAAAAGAGAATGAATGGAGCTGCGGTCAGACATCCCACCTGCCACTGCATTTTAAAATAGGGATAAAAGTGTCCTGTCAGGGATAAAACTTCCCCATTCTTCCGATCGGCGCAGTTTCTAATGGTTGGACCTAAGCGATCACCTATCCTGTGGAGCCCATGGATCAGTGATAATTTGTTTTAACCAAAGAACCCCATTAATGTAAACTACCATAATTATACATCCCAGATATCGGGGCGCACAGTAGATGTGCAGCAGCCGCCGGTGTTTTACAGCTGATGCTCCTCTATAATGACAGATATTTGCATATAGCTGTAGAGTGGGCCCCTAGAGTCCATTCCCCTGGTGGGCCCCAGACACCCCAGTTTGACCCTGCTCCCATGGATACCACTGCCCGAGGAACATGGGACGCTGTGTTCCCCAGTTGCCAGGCAATGCAGGAGGCTGCTGTGTCTGGTACTAGGCAGTGGTGGGATTATGTTCATTCTGCTGTGCAAGTTAGCAGGGAGTCATTATCTGGGGATGATTGGGAGGTAGTCAACACCTGATCAGTTCCTTCTGCATCAGGCAAGCTATTTAACCCTGCTCCCTACCCAGGTTTTTGCTGTTTATTGCAGTTCCTATGTGCTTTTGGATGTGAGTAGTGCTGACAATATTGGTAGCTGTCGTTTCAGGGTTTTCCTTTAGCTTCTTCCGCTGGTCTCTTTGTGCTACACTCCCAGGGGTTTTTGAAGAGGTACCCACATGGTTCTTGAGTATGCTCCAGCCGCATCACCAGATGCCTGCTGCCAGGGGACAATGGTCCTGGGATAGGCTCTGCCAAAGTCACCCTTCCATCTCTGGGAGTTGTTCCCGACCTTCAAGACCCACCTAGCTGGGCAGTTTGGCCAAGTGATTCTGTGGCTGTGCCTTTGCACATTTTGTGCCAGTTTTACTGTGTCTCTCTGTGTGGCGCATAACCATAACAAATTTCACCCACAGAGCATGGTTCCATATTTTCCCCACAGAAGCTGATAACACATTTCATTCGCAGAACATGTATCCTAATTTCACTGAGAAAGTTTATTAAAAATTTCACACCCAAACAATAGGACACAACAGGCAGGGTTGCAGATTACACGCAATGGCTTAAAGGCACTTGACTTCCATAGATATGGGTTAAAGAATACACCCAGCGGCTTTGGCAATGTGCTCCCACAGATATGGATTGGGAAATACACACCACAGCTTTTGGCATAGTACTATCAGAGATAAGTTTGTATAACAGTAGATACATAGTGGATGCTTTCCTGAAACGGAAAGTACTTGCAAGCAGCATAATACAAAGAATAGCAGGTTTACCCAGAATCCTTTGCAGTAGGCAGAGCTATGCAAATCATCTCTTTCCACCCCTGTCTAATCCACAGCGCTTGGAACCGCCAAGCGTTCAATGCTGCGGATTAGTTTCTAAATTTACACAGCCAACCAATTCCTACCTGTGGACACGTGTTTCGGGCTTTAGGCCCTCATCAGCACAGGGCTGGAATTGGTTGGCTGTATGGAGTGGGGCTCGGTGAATAGGTTGGCTGTGTAAATTTAGAAACTAATCCGCAGCATTGCACGCTTGGCGGTTCCAAGCGCTGTGGATTAGACAGGGGTGGAAAGAGATGATTTGCATAGCTCTGCCTACTGCAAAGGATTCTGGGTAAACCTGCTATTCTTTGTATTATGCTGCTTGCAAGTACTTTCCGTTTCAGGAAAGCATCCACTATGTATTTCCTTTAAGTAGAGGGCTTTTCGGTCTCTTTCGTCCCGCTACATTTAGCCCAACTTGGGTCTCTCCCTAAGGTGGCTAGCATGTATGTATCGCTTGCTCACCGAGCCCCACTCCATACAGCCAACCAATTCCAGCCCTGTGCTGATGAGGGCCTAAAGCCCGAAACACGTGTCCACAGGTAGGAATTGGTTGGCTGTGTAAATTTAGAAACTAATCCGCAGCATTGCACGCTTGGCGGTTCCAAGCGCTGTGGATTAGACAGGAGTGGAAAGAGATGATTTGCATAGCTCTGCCTACTGCAAAGGATTCTGGGTAAACCTGCTATTCTTTGTATTATGCTGCTTGCAAGTACTTTCCGTTTCAGGAAAGCATCCACTATGTATTTCCTTTAAGTAGAGCGCTTTTCGGTCTCTTTCGTCCCGCTACATTTAGCCCAACTTGGGTCTCTCCCTAAGGTGGCTAGCATGTATGTATCGCTTGCTCACCGAGCCCCACTCCATACAGCCAACCAATTCCAGCCCTGTGCTGATGAGGGCCTAAAGCCCGAAACACGTGTCCACAGGTAGGAATTGGTTGGCTGTGTAAATTTAGAAACTAATCCGCAGCATTGCACGCTTGGCGGTTCCAAGCGCTGTGGATTAGACAGGGGTGGAAAGAGATGATTTGCATAGCTCTGCCTACTGCAAAGGATTCTGGGTAAACCTGCTATTCTTTGTATTATGCTGCTTGCAAGTACTTTCCGTTTCAGGAAAGCATCCACTATGTATTTCCTTTAAGTAGAGGGCTTTTCGGTCTCTTTTGCCCCGCTACATTTAGCCCAACTTGGGTCTCTCCCTAAGGTGGCTAGCATGTATGTATCGCTTGCTCACCGAGCCCCACTCCATACAGCCAACCAATTCCAGCCCTGTGCTGATGAGGGCCTAAAGCCCGAAACACGTGTCCACAGGTAGGAATTGGTTGGCTGTGTAAATTTAGAAACTAATCCGCAGCATTGCACGCTTGGCGGTTCCAAGCGCTGTGGATTAGACAGGGGTGGAAAGAGATGATTTGCATAGCTCTGCCTACTGCAAAGGATTCTGGGTAAACCTGCTATTCTTTGTATTATGCTGCTTGCAAGTACTTTCCGTTTCAGGAAAGCATCCACTATGTATTTCCTTTAAGTAGAGGGCTTTTCGGTCTCTTTCGTCCCGCTACATTTAGCCCAACTTGGGTCTCTCCCTAAGGTGGCTAGCATGTATGTATCGCTTGCTCACCGAGCCCCACTCCATACAGCCAACCAATTCCAGCCCTGTGCTGATGAGGGCCTAAAGCCCGAAACACGTGTCCACAGGTAGGAATTGGTTGGCTGTGTAAATTTAGAAACTAATCCGCAGCATTGCACGCTTGGCGGTTCCAAGCGCTGTGGATTAGACAGGGGTGGAAAGAGATGATTTGCATAGCTCTGCCTACTGCAAAGGATTCTGGGTAAACCTGCTATTTTTTGTATTATGCTGCTTGCAAGTACTTTCCGTTTCAGGAAAGCATCCACTATGTATTTCCTTTAAGTAGAGGGCTTTTCGGTCTCTTTCGTCCCGCTACATTTAGCCCAACTTGGGTCTCTCCCTAAGGTGGCTAGCATGTATGTATCGCTTGCTCACCGAGCCCCACTCCATACAGCCAACCAATTCCAGCCCTGTGCTGATGAGGGCCTAAAGCCCGAAACACGTGTCCACAGGTAGGAATTGGTTGGCTGTGTAAATTTAGAAACTAATCCGCAGCATTGCACGCTTGGCGGTTCCAAGCGCTGTGGATTAGACAGGGGTGGAAAGAGATGATTTGCATAGCTCTGCCTACTGCAAAGGATTCTGGGTAAACCTGCTATTCTTTGTATTATGCTGCTTGCAAGTACTTTCCGTTTCAGGAAAGCATCCACTATGTATTTCCTTTAAGTAGAGGGCTTTTCGGTCTCTTTCGTCCCGCTACATTTAGCCCAACTTGGGTCTCTCCCTAAGGTGGCTAGCATGTATGTATCGCTTGCTCACCGAGCCCCACTCCATACAGCCAACCAATTCCAGCCCTGTGCTGATGAGGGCCTAAAGCCCGAAACACGTGTCCACAGGTAGGAATTGGTTGGCTGTGTAAATTTAGAAACTAATCCGCAGCATTGCACGCTTGGCGGTTCCAAGCGCTGTGGATTAGACAGGGGTGGAAAGAGATGATTTGCATAGCTCTGCCTACTGCAAAGGATTCTGGGTAAACCTGCTATTCTTTGTATTATGCTGCTTGCAAGTACTTTCCGTTTCAGGAAAGCATCCACTATGTATTTCCTTTAAGTAGAGGGCTTTTCGGTCTCTTTCGTCCCGCTACATTTAGCCCAACTTGGGTCTCTCCCTAAGGTGGCTAGCATGTATGTATCGCTTGCTCACCGAGCCCCACTCCATACAGCCAACCAATTCCAGCCCTGTGCTGATGAGGGCCTAAAGCCTGAAACACGTGTCCACAGGTAGGAATTGGTTGGCTGTGTAAATTTAGAAACTAATCCGCAGCATTGCACGCTTGGCGGTTCCAAGCGCTGTGGATTAGACAGGGGTGGAAAGAGATGATTTGCATAGCTCTGCCTACTGCAAAGGATTCTGGGTAAACCTGCTATTCTTTGTATTATGCTGCTTGCAAGTACTTTCCGTTTCAGGAAAGCATCCACTATGTATTTCCTTTAAGTAGAGGGCTTTTCGGTCTCTTTCGTCCCGCTACATTTAGCCCAACTTGGGTCTCTCCCTAAGGTGGCTAGCATGTATGTATCGCTTGCTCACCGAGCCCCACTCCATACAGCCAACCAATTCCAGCCCTGTGCTGATGAGGGCCTAAAGCCCGAAACACGTGTCCACAGGTAGGAATTGGTTGGCTGTGTAAATTTAGAAACTAATCCGCAGCATTGCACGCTTGGCGGTTCCAAGCGCTGTGGATTAGACAGGGGTGGAAAGAGATGATTTGCATAGCTCTGCCTACTGCAAAGGATTCTGGGTAAACCTGCTATTCTTTGTATTATGCTGCTTGCAAGTACTTTCCGTTTCAGGAAAGCATCCACTATGTATTTCCTTTAAGTAGAGGGCTTTTCGGTCTCTTTCGTCCCGCTACATTTAGCCCAACTTGGGTCTCTCCCTAAGGTGGCTAGCATGTATGTATCGCTTGCTCACCGAGCCCCACTCCATACAGCCAACCAATTCCAGCCCTGTGCTGATGAGGGCCTAAAGCCCGAAACACGTGTCCACAGGTAGGAATTGGTTGGCTGTGTAAATTTAGAAACTAATCCGCAGCATTGCACGCTTGGCGGTTCCAAGCGCTGTGGATTAGACAGGGGTGGAAAGAGATGATTTGCATAGCTCTGCCTACTGCAAAGGATTCTGGGTAAACCTACTATTCTTTGTATTATGCTGCTTGCAAGTACTTTCCGTTTCAGGAAAGCATCCACTATGTATTTCCTTTAAGTAGAGGGCTTTTCGGTCTCTTTCGTCCCGCTACATTTAGCCCAACTTGGGTCTCTCCCTAAGGTGGCTAGCATGTATGTATCGCTTGCTCACCGAGCCCCACTCCATACAGCCAACCAATTCCAGCCCTGTGCTGATGAGGGCCTAAAGCCCGAAACACGTGTCCACAGGTAGGAATTGGTTGGCTGTGTAAATTTAGAAACTAATCCGCAGCATTGCACGCTTGGCGGTTCCAAGCGCTGTGGATTAGACAGGGGTGGAAAGAGATGATTTGCATAGCTCTGCCTACTGCAAAGGATTCTGGGTAAACCTACTATTCTTTGTATTATGCTGCTTGCAAGTACTTTCCGTTTCAGGAAAGCATCCACTATGTATTTCCTTTAAGTAGAGGGCTTTTCGGTCTCTTTCGTCCCGCTACATTTAGCCCAACTTGGGTCTCTCCCTAAGGTGGCTAGCATGTATGTATAACAGTAGAAAAATTTGTTACACACATCATTCCCACCTACACAGTTGAAGATTATAAAAACTTTGGGTTACGCAAGGTACTATAACAGACTTGGGTACAGGGTGCTGCACACATGAAGAACCTAATACTGGCCTTCACTACAGCTGCATCCTGTCCCTATGCTAAGCAGAGCAGTAATAAAAACTAAGAATCTTGATCCAGGAGGAACAGGTCCAAGTGGAGGAGAAGCTAGACGTAGCAGTATAGGTGGAAGAGTCAAATGAAGAATAATCCAACCCTGTTAGGTTTTTCTTTTTTCAGACTTTTTTTTATTTGTTATTATAGTTGTGGAATGGACTTAAAACAACCTACATTTACAAAACAAAATTAACTATCTCGTACCATGAGGCATAGAGCCAAGTAAAAGAGGAGGGGGATTTCTCGTTGTGGGTGGAAGAGGCAAGCGAGAAATTATCCAGCATTTTTTATGTATAAGTCATTTAAAAAAATCTAGACATGACAAAATTGAAACTAGCTATATAGAACCACAAGGCATAGGTGCAAGTAGAGGAAGAGGTGGATGTGGTGGTAAAGGTGGAAGAGGCAAGGTAGAAGTAATCTGTTTCTTTTTTTATTTTTTTTTCAGGAACTGATTTCAAAGAATATAGAATACACCCCAAATAAACTAACCAGCTACAACTAGGGGGGCAAAGATCCAACTAGAGGAAGAGATGGAAGAAGTGGGCATGGTAATGTAGTTGGAAGAGCTGGAGGAGGTAGCCAACAAACAGTTAGGTCTATATATATTTGGACAGAGACAACATTATTCTAATTTTGGTTATAGACATTACCACAATGAATTTTAAAGAAAACAATTCAGATGCAGTTGAAGTTCAGACTTTCAGCTTTCATTTGAGGGTATCCACATTAAAAATGGATGAAGGGTTTAGGAGTTTCAGCTCCTTAACATGTGCCACCCTGTTTTTAAAGGGACCAAAAGTAATTGGACAGATTTAATAATTTTAAATAAAATGTTTATTTTTAGTACTTGGTTGAAAACCTTTTGTTGGCAATGACTGCCTGAAGTCTTGAAGTCATGGACATCACCAGATGCTGCGTTTCCTCCTTTTTGATGCTCTGCCAGGCCTTCACTGCGGTGGTTTTCAGTTGCTGTTTGTTTGCTGGCCTTTCTGTCTGAAGATTAGTCTTTAACAAGTGAAATGCATGCTCAATTGGGTTGAGATCAGGTGACTGACTTGGCCATTCAAGAATATTCCACTTCTTTGCTTTAATAAACTCCTGGGTTGCTCTGGCTTTATGTTTTGGGTCATTGTCCATCTGTTGTATGAAACGACGACCAATCAGTTTTGCTGCATTTGGCTGGATCTGAGCACACAGTATGGCTCTGAATATCTCAGAATTCATTCGGCTGCTTCTGTCCTGTGTCACATCATCAATAAACATTAGTGGCCCAGTGCCACTGGCCGCCATGCATGCCCAAGCCATCACACTGCCTCCGACGTGTTTTACAGATGATGTAGTATGCTTTGGATCATGAGCTGTACCCCGCCTTCGCCATACTTTTTCCTTTCTATCATTCTGGTAGAGGTTGATCTTGGTTTCATCTGTCCAAAGAATGTTATTTCAGAACTGTGCTGGCTTTTTTAGATGTTTTTTAGCAAAGTCCAGTCTAGCCTTTTTATTCTTGATGCTTATAAGTGGCTTGTACCGTGCAGTGAACCCTCTGTATTTACTTTCATGCAGTCTTCTCTTTATGGTAGATTTGGATATTGATACGCCGACCTCCTGGAGAGTGTTGTTCACTTGATTGGCTGTTGTGAAGGGGTTTCTCTTCACCATAGAGATTATTCTGCGATCATCCACCACTGTTGTCTTCTGTGGGCACCCAGGTCTTTTTGCATTGATGAGTTCACCAGTGCTTTCTTTCTTTCTCAGGATGTACCAAACTGTAGATTTTGCCACTCCTAATATTGTAGCAATTTCTCGGATGGGTTTTTTCAGTTTTCGCAGCTTAAGAATGGCTTCTTTCACCTACATGGAGAGCTCCTTTGACAACATGTTCACCACAGCAAAACCTTCCAAATGCAAGCACCACACCTCAAATCAACTCCAGGCCTTTTATCTGCTTAATTTAGAATGACATAACGAAGGGATTGCCCACACCTGTCCATGAAATAGCCTTGGAGTCAATTGTCCAATTACTTTTGGTCCCTTATAAACAGGGTGGCACATGTTAAGGAGCTGAAACTCCTAAACCCTTCATCCAATTTTAATGTGGATACCCTCAAATGAAAGTCTGAACTTCAACTGCATTTGAATTGTTTTGTTTAAAATTCATTGTGGTAATGTCTATAGCCAAAATTAGAAAAATGTTGTCTCTGTCCAAATATATATGGACCTAACTGTAGTTAGTGTTAGTACGTGGAGATGTACACTTCCACCATGTTGTTGTAACTCTGCCTCCTGCTAATACGGACTATTTCAGATGATGGTGCCAGATGTTTTGGGTTGCTCATAAAGTTTTGCCACTTCTCGGCCATGCTACTTCTGCCTTCCAAGGTGCGATAGCAATTAGTGTTTTTTCTACCGACATGTGCTTGTATTCACAAATTTTGCGATCCCTCTCCAGTGATGGAAGTTAGGATGATACGCTGTAATTGTAGTGGAGATCCTGCAGGATTGCCACCCAGTAATCTGCACTGGTAACTATTCGGGCAAATTGGCAGTCATTGAGCAGGCACTTCAGCATGTATTGGTTCATGTGTGCCAGGCTGTCCAGAGGCAATGACAAGCTGTCTTCGATAGGAGGTATATTGTCTGGGTACTCTGTATCCCCCTAGTCATGCTCCTGTGATGCCCATAAGCTGATCTGAGTGCCACCCTGATGTAAACATGAGTGTTTCTCCTCCCCTTCCTCCTCCTACTCATCAGTATACTCTCAAACTCTCTCCTGGCTGTACAGTTGGGTACCTGGGCAATGTTGGGACAGTAACCCATCCTCAGAGTCATGTGTGGATGACAGACCTGATAACAGTCTGAATTAGCTCTGCACCTCCTCCTGATTCTCTTGCTCCTGTGCCACCAACTCATCCATCATGGCCTGAATTGTTATTTTCCAGCAGGCATATACACACGTGGTCAAAATTGCTAGTACCCCTTGTTTAATGACATAAAAACCCACAATGGTGACAGAAATAACTTGAATCTGACAAAAGTAATAAGAAATAAAAAATCTATGAACATGAACAAATGAAAGTCAGACATTACTTTTCAACCATGCTTCCACAGAATAAAAAAAATAAATAAAATTCATGAAATAAGTCTGGACAGAAATGATGGTACCCTTAACTTAATATTTTGTTTCACAACCTTTTGAGGCAATCACTGCAATCAAATGTTTCCAGTTACTGTCAATGAGACTTCTGCACCTTCTGACAGATATTTTGGCCCACTCCTCAAGTGCAAACAGCTCCATTTGTCTTGTGTTTGAAGGATTTTCCATATATGCTCAATATGATTTAGGTCAGGGCTCATAGAAGGACACTTCAGAATAGTCCAATGTTTTCCTCTTAGCCATTCTTGGGTGTTTTCAGCTGGGGGTTTGGGTCATTACCCTGTTGCAAGACCCATGACCTTGTGCAGCACATTTCTCTCTAGAATTCCTTGATAGTATTGAGATTTTATTATACACTGCACAGATTCTAGACACCCTGTTACAGATACAGCAAAGCAGCCCTAGAACATAACAGAGCCTTCTGCATGTTTCACAGTAGGGACAGTTTTCTTTTCTTGATATGCTCCATTTTTCCATCTGTGAACATAACGCTGATGTGCCTTGCCAAAAAGTTAAATTTTTGCCTCATGTGTCCATAGGACATTCTCCCAGGAGAACATGTCGTTTGGCAAATTCCAGTCTACCTTTTCTATGATTTTTTTTTCAACAATGGTGTCCTCCTTGGTCATCTCCCATGAAGTCCACTTTGGCTCAAACAACGTCGGATGGTGCGATCTGACACTGATGTTCCTTGAGCTTGAAGTTCAACTTCAGTCTGTTTGGAAGTTTTTCTGGGCTCTTTTTTTACCATTCCTATTATCCGTCTCTTTGATTTGTCATCAATTTTCCTCCTGCGGCCACGTTCAGGGATGTTGGCTACAGTCCCATGGACATTAAATTTCTGAATAATATGTGCAACTGTAGTCACAGGAACATTAAGCTGCTTGGAGATGGTCTTATAACTTTTACCTTTAACATTTTTGTTTATAATTGTCTTTCTAATCTCCTGAGACAACTCTTTCCTGCGCTTCTGCTGGTTCATGTTGAGTGTGACGCCGTGTCACCAAACAGCACAGTCAGTATCTGTACATACAGGCC
This sequence comes from Ranitomeya imitator, assembly GCF_032444005.1. Lineage (NCBI taxonomy): Eukaryota > Metazoa > Chordata > Amphibia > Anura > Dendrobatidae > Ranitomeya > Ranitomeya imitator. The sequence continues at coordinate 1,089,737,298 of NC_091282.1, read as the reverse complement.
CACTCACTGATTCCAAGATTGTAGACACTTGTGATGCTAGCTAGTTGACACACCTTGATTTAACATGTCACATTATTTTCAGAGGTACAATCATTTATGTCCAGCCCTATTTCATGAGTTGTATTTTATTTTTTAAATTCTGTGGATGAATGGTTGAAAAGAAACGTCTAACGTTCATTTGTTCTCATGTACAGCACCATGGAATCAATGGTGCTTTATAAATCTAATATATAATTGCCTAGAATACTACTTCCTGCAATTTGTGCCAACTTCCGTGGCTTTGTCCGGAGCTAATGTCCGGAGCTAATGTCCGGAGCTAATGTCCGGAGATAAGTGACGTCAACAGTGTCCAGTGTCTGATTGGTTGCCGCCTGCTGCGAGCGACCAATCAGAAACGTGCCGTACTGTGACACACTCCGCCCGCCATTTTGGTGTGATTTTTGAATTTTTACCTCACAGCAAGTTTCTATTGCGTGGAGGCGGGCCCAGTGACGTTGCTCTTCAAGCTCCTGCCGAATTTCGTCAAAAAAATGATAATACCATTTACCAAAACTATATATATTTAGTTGTGAAGTGGTTCAGTGACATTTTCACACCAATTTTGAACTTTTGTTTGGTGTTTTCTCCATATACTGCCTATTATTTTTGTTATTTCTTACTATTATTTATTAATTGTATTATTCTTACATTTGAATAAATAAAGTATATATGGATTCTAGACTCCCGATTCTTTAGAATCGGGCTGCCATCTAGTAAATAATAATAATTTGTTCATTTCCATAGATCTTTTATTTATTATTACTTTTTTCAGATTCAAGTTATTTCTGTGACCATTGTGGGCTTTTCTGTCATTAAACGAGGGGTACCAACAATTTTGACCATGTGTGTAAGTTGTATAAAAATGCTCATGGTCAGTGCTGGCCATATATGTGGAATATTTGAAGCATGGAGACCCACTCATTAGTGGTAAAGTATTGTTGATTCTAAAACTCCGCTATTGCCTGTTGCTGATTGCACAGTTTCCAGCATATGCAAGGTGGAGTTCCAGCTTGTTGGTACATTGCATATCAGCCAGTGAGCGAAAAGGCAGAAGTGATGCAGAGAGGCAAGCAACAGCAGGGTGAGAATGGCAGGATGGCCCCACTGGAAAAGTAGTGGTGTCGGAGAAGAAGGTACTGTGGGACAGCCACCTCTATCACTTTTTTAAATCTGTCCATCTCCACTAGCAGGAATGGCAGCATTTCAAAGGTCAGTATTTTGGAAATTGGAAATGCTGTCATTCAAGACCATGGATCATGGGTGGCTAGGAGTGTATCTTCTTTTTTACTCAAGGATTTGAGGGATGGAAAGCTGAACACTTCCATGGGGTGGTGTGGAGATGCTCAGTGACACTGATGGTGGTGCTGGGGATGGTGTTATGTCTTCTCTTTGTGGGGAGTCAGGCAGCCCTGTTGATCAAGAGCGTGAGGAAGAGGTCGAGATCACAGCAGAAAAGGGAGCAGGAGGAGGATCATATCTGTCATGCTTCTTAAAATCCCTTAACGACCAATGACGGATTTATCCGTAATTGGGTGCCTTCCCCAGTTTGGTGTGGGCTCCGGAGGTGAGCCCGCACCTATTCCTGCACATGTCAGCTGTTTTGAAAATCTGACATGTGCTGCTAACAGCCTCGCGAGGAATTGCTATCCTCCAACCGTTGTTAACCCGTTAAATGCCACTGTCAAACGCTGACAGCGGTATTTAACATGCATTTCTGGCAATCTTACTGGAAATCAACCCATCAGTGACCCCTGTCACGTGATCGCTTGTCACCGATTGGTTGGCATGACAACCAGAGATCTCCTGGAGACCTTTATGGTTGTTACTGTCAGACTGCTATGAGCGCCACCCGGTGGCAGGCGCTCATAGCAAGTCAGGTATCCTGCTACATGCAGGCGATCTGATCATCGCCTGCATGTAGCAGAGCCAATCGGGTTATGGCAGCTTCGAGTATCCCACGGAGACTATTGAAGCAAGCCAAAAGTAGAAAAAAAAGTTTTTAAAAATATAAAAAAATTAAAGCTCAAATCACCCACTTTCACCCCATTCAAAATAAAGCAATAAAAAATCAAATATGCATATATTTGGTATCTCCGCATTCAGAATCCATCTATCAATAAAAAAAAGATAACCTGATCGCTAAACGGCGTAGCGACAAAAAAGTCAAAACACCAGAATTACATTTTTTTGGTCACCACGACATTGCATCAAAATGCAATATTGGGCGATCAAAAGATTGTGTCTGCACCAAAATGGTATCTTTAAAAATGCCAGCTGGCATGCAAAAGATAAACTCAAATCCATCCCAAGATCACGAAAAATGGAGACGCTACGGGTATCGGCGTAATTTTTTATTGTAACAAAGTTTGGAATATTTTTTCACCACTTAGATAAAAAAGAACCTAGACATGTTTGGTGTCTATAAACTCATAATGACCTGGAGAATCATAAACGCAGATCAGTTTTAACATTTTGTGAACCTAGTAATAAAGCAAAACAAAAAATAACTGTGGGATTGTACTTTTTTGCAATTTCACCACGCATTCATCCTCCAACATAACAAATGCCTGGATATCAGTGCACTCAGTCTCTTCCACTTCTGGGGCAGGGCTAGGTGGATGAGGCATGGAATCACAGCCAGTGGAGTCATGAAAAATGCTGAGAAAAAGAGAATGGACAGCACCTCCAAAAATCATACAATGATCTAATGCTGCTAGACAAAAATATATATAAGTCTACGTTCACACTTGCATACCGGGGCTTTGCGGACGGCTGTGTACTTCCTCCCTGCAGCCGTCCGCAAAACCCCGGTACGCAAGTATGAACGTAGCCTAACTGAACATGAGGTTCTTAGCTTACCATTTTGATCAGACTGTATGAACCCCACTGCCACATCACAGCAAACCTCGTAGTGGGTCCCACCACCCTAGCGGAGCAGAGTCGTGTGCTGACCATCGCCACAGTGGCAATGTAACAGCAGGGCAGACGGGCTGGTGCCCCACAGCACCCATGCCGGCGCACGGCTCTGCTCCGGTAGGGCGGTAGGACCCACTACGAGGTTTGCCGTGATGTGGCAGTGGGCTTCATACAGTCTGATTAGAATGTTAAACAAAGAACCTTATGTTCAGTTATATATATTTTTGCCTGGCGGCATTAGATCATTGTATGATTTTTGGAGGTGCTGTCCATTCTCTTTTTTCAGCATATTGCATGATCTGCCTTTTTTTTCTGTGGATGTGCACTCCTCCCATTTGACACTTGTGATTTCAATTAGCAGGAGACTGCAAAGTAAGTGGTCAAGACCATTTTTTGCTCTAAATGAAGAGCTGGATGAAGGTGAGTTTCAGTGCTCCTTTCATTTGGTGTGGGTGCTGTGTGGTGGTCATTATTGCTGTGGTTTTGTGCTGGTGGGTTGGCCCAGTCTTGAGTCATGGGTACTCATGGGGTTCTTAGCTTAACATTTTGATTAGACTGTATGAACTCCACTGCCACATCACCGCATACCTCGTAGTGGGTCCTACCACCCTAACGGAGCGGAGCCGTGTGCCGACCATCACCACAGTGGCAATGCAGCAGCAGGGGAGACCGGCTGGTGCCCCACAGCACCCATGCTGCAAGAGTGAGTCCCCATGTGGCGATGGTCAGCGCATGGCTCTGCTCCATTAGGGTGGTAGAACCCGCTACGAGGTTTGCCATGACGTGGCAGTGGGCTTCAAACAGTCTGATCAGAATGTTAAATTAAGAACCTCATGTTCAGTTATATATATTTTTGCCTTGCGGCATTAGATCATTGTATGATTTTTGGAGGTGCTGTCCATTCTCTTTTTTTCAGAATATTGGCGGAGTCATCAAAAAGTAGAAGAGACTGCTGTATGACTTGAGGCCTAAGACTGCTTTGCTGATTTGAAAGGGGATGAGGCGGATGCCGGATGACCATGGTCCTCAGGTGCCAACTGTGCACTTTCTGCAATGGACCAGGTGGAAGATTAATAATCAGATAATTAATTTGATGAATATCTCCTACAGTGTGGAACCCCAGGAGTTTGGGTACCACAGTAGTGCTGCCTTCCTCTCGGGGAGGGTAGTGCCTTGCTTGGAGACAAGAGGGATCCTTTGGCAGGATATCCAACACACAACGCCTTCTGAATCCAGGCCAGGAGGGGGAGCTCAAAACCCAGTTTTAGGGCAGCTTCCCTGAATCAAGATACTGGTCTGGAGGAGGAGTTTAGTCAATAGAGTTCAGTTCAGTCTGGAGCAGACAAGAATGGAGCAGAAGAGACATTGAGGGCTCAAGGAGGTGATGATTAGGCGCCTAAGAGCCAGAGCGCAGAAACCGGGCACCGGGAGTCCGAGGTTGTGGATAGCTGTAAGGTCCACAGCAGAGCCGAAGGGCATAGGACTATAAGTATACTGTCCATATGATACCTGAGGCAAAGCAGCAGATAGAGCCTTGAGTCACCGTGTCAGAGACCCACCAAGAGTACAGCTCCCACTGCCTGCCGTGCAGGTTCTGTCCCAGGACAGCAAACCACAGAAAGCAAGGCACTAGAAACCCAGCACATAGAGGAAGGCTCCCAACCTAACCTGCCAAGGGGACTTCCTCTTGTTTCCAGGCTGCCTGGACTCCTTCTGTACCTGTTGCCGGTACCCTGGACTGAGGCCTACCACAACTCCAGTAAACCAGGTAAAGACTACAACTCTGAGTCCTCTGTTATTTACCAGCAACACATCATCCCTGCCATATACCTTGGGAGCCCTGGGGACCCCGCTTCACCTGTGGGAAGCTTCACCATCCAGCCGCCATACCATCACGCCAGAGGACCCCTACTGACTGAGAACAACAGGTGGTGTCACGAAAATAGACTTTCACAATACCCCTTAAAAGACCGTTCCTCTTTAATTGAATCCCAGGGCCAAGGACCGGGTCGCAGCCACCGTGACATCCTTTTTAAGAGCTACTAGACCCGGTACCCACTGCCCTGGTGGGCGACTCAATAGCCCTCCACTGCCAGCAGTGGTTGTGACGTCAGTACCTTCTGATGTACAGTTCATCTGTCCCAAATCTGTAATAATTATGTCCCTACTGCGAGGGTGTCCTCAGTCCTGGACATTTTCTTTGTCCCCATAAGCCCCTAAACGGTTTTCTATTGATGTCTTTTTCGACAATTCAGGTTTGATATATGACGAACCCGACAAGATAAAGGTCGCTGAGGCTAAGATATGAACCTGACATGGGGGGATTGCAAAGCAGAGGACTACTGTACTGAGCTCCAACACTGCTCCACTGAAGTTCTGTGGAATGATGCAGCTCTCAGGTGCAAGTTCCACAAAGGCCTTTCTAAAACTCTTAAGGATGTTCTGGTCCTTCATGATGCTACTTATTCTCTTGCGGAGGTCATGACCCAGGCAATGTGAATGGACCACAGAATCTGTAAGAGACATGGTGAACAGCAGGCTGCCAGTTATACTGTATTTCCCAGAAGCAGGTCCATTTACCGGAGATGGAGCCTTTGAAAGTTAGAGTTGTCAGTCTTGTTGTGGAGAAAAGATGTAAACAAGGTCTTTGTCTGTACTGTGGTCTCTCTGTACATTTTCTCACATCTGAGCTTGGGTGATGGCCGAGTAGGGCACCCAGACTCACAGGTACCTTTTTTCTTCAAGTGATAAAGTATTGATAAATACAATGTTATTAACATTGGAGTTCAATGACTATGGGTCTGCTGCTAACTTAATTGATTCAGGACTGGTTCTGAAATTAGAGTTACAAAATGCAAAAATAAAAAGATAAAACACAAAAATTGAGCTTGGATTAAGTTGGTATACATGCAGCAGATAAAAGCATGTTCTCATTGTCTGCCCTTATTCACACACTGAAGTCAACTCTGACAGATGGTAAGGTTTTTAATATTAGACAGTATAGGTTCCTTTATGCGTTTATGTGCTGCATGTATACCAACTTAATCCAAGCTCAATTTTTGTGTTTTTTCTTTGTATGTTTGCATTTTGTGCAAGCCGGGGCGTGGCCTCCTTTTCCTTAGCTGGTAATTACATTTAAAAGCTTTCCCAGACTGGTTACCATAGATTGGGGCCCGGTCCTTTTGTCTGCCCTTATTCACTGAGGTCAACTCTGACACATGGTAAGGCATTTAATATTAGACAGTGTAGGTTCCGTCCTGATCAGGGGCACCTTGTTGACGGTGGGATGACTTTTATGCTATTTTTGATCAAAAACAATATTACTAAGAACCCTGAGTTATTTAAATGCACTTTGGATTTTTACTTATTTAGTTACAGCAGGGTTTTTGCTCATTTTGTTTCTTGTAGGCTTTGACAGATCATAAGAATATAGCCTTACCTTGAATCAGCTAGAAGGTTAACTCCTAGACAGGCCTGATGTTCTTATTTTTCTCTTCGTTCAAATTTTTTATTACATTCAAGCCGGGCGCTAAGAATGTGAAAGCTGATGCATTATCTCATAGTCTTGACTCAGTTTCTCCCCAGAACCTCCATTCTCCCTTATTCCTTAAAAGTATTGTGGTTTCCTTGGTAACTGCAGAGTTAGAGAACGAGATCAGTAAAGTCCAGTCATTGGCTACTTCCGCTACACCAGGATCCAAATTAGTTATGCTTATGTTCCTATAATTACAACCCCTAAGCCGGGGTCACACTACCATAGAGTGCGGACGAGTGCTATGCGAGAAAACATCGCATAGCACATGGACCAGTGTAATCCATGAGGCAGCTCACATCACTATTTTTTTCTCTCAGGCGTATTCTACGTGCATGTCAAATTGCAAGCTGCAATTTTACACGTATATCGTCTGAGTCTCGCCAATGCAGGGCTGATATTAATAGCCTAGGAAGGGGTCATGGATACTGCCCCCTGGCTAAAAACATCAGCTCTCAGCTGCCCCAGAAAAGGCGCATCTCTAAGATGCGCCAATTCTGGCACTTAGCCTGACTCTTCCTGCTTGCCCTGTAGCGGTGGCAAGCAGAGTAATAGTTGGGTTGATGTCACCGTCAGATCACATCAAGCCCTGAGGTTAGTAATGGAGAGGCATCAATAAGATGCCCCCATTACTAACCCCATAGTTACATTGTAAGGAACGACAGACACCCAGAAAAAAGTCCTTTAATTGAAAGAAAGACGCAAACTCTTTTAATATTCTAAATTTGGCAATTTTGAGCAGCCCCAATGTACTTTTGAACCTCCTTCCAGAAATCCCCAAATCTCTGTACGGTGACCTCCACCCCGGGACATTCAGAACTAATCCTAGAAAATTCATAATTACAGAAAAACAATGAGGTAGACTGATTTACTCGACTGTAAAGGTACCGTCACATTAAGCGATGCTGCAGCGATATAGACAACAATGCCGATTGCTGCAGCGTCGCTGTTTCGTCGTTGTGTGGTTGCTGGAGAGCTGTCACACAGACAGCTCTCCAGCGACCTACGATGCCGAAGTCCCCGGGTAACCAGGGTAAACATCGGTTTACTAAGCGCAGGGCCGCGCTTAGTAACCCGATGTTTACCCTGGTTACAATTGTAAATGTAAAAAAATAAAAACACTACATACTTACATTCTGTTGTCTGTCGCGTCCCCCGGCGTCAGAATGTAAGTATGTAGTGTTTTTTTTTTACATTTACAATGGTAACCAGGGTAAATATCAGGGTACTAAGCGCGGCCCTGCGCTTAGTAACCCGATGTTTACCCTGGTTACAAGTGAAGACATCGCTGGATCGGCGTCACACATGCCGATTCAACGATGTCAGCGGGTGATCCAGCGACGAAATAAGGTGCTAGCCTTCTAGCTCCGACCAGCGATGTCACAGCAGGATCCTGATTGCTGCTGCGTGTCAAACACAACGATATCGCTATCCAGGATGCTGCAACGTCACGGATCGCTATCGTTATCGTTGTTAAGTAGAGTTGAGCGACCTTGACCTTTTTAGAGTCGAGCCGGGTTTCGCGAAACCCGACTATCTCAAAAGTCGAGTCGAGTGGAATCGGCCGATTATCGCGAAAAGTCGGGGATCAACCGAAACACGAAACCTAATGCAAGTCAATGGGGGAGCATAGTCGGCAGTGAGTAGAGGCCAGGAAAACATGTACAGAGCCCACTGTATTGGCAAAAACATCCATTCTTGCTACTGAAGCTTGTCAATCGTAATTTAGCTTATAATAATTGCAAGGCATTTGAAATTGGGAGTCATTTGGCTAAAGTTGTGGGGGGTAGGGCTGGTTCAAGCAATTAGTGGGCCAAGGACATCTGGACCACGTCACGGCAGTGGAGCAGGGAGAGGTAAGTATTTCAACTTTGCAAGTGCTGTGATCCTGAGCAAGCAGGGGGGGCCCACTCGTTGGCATTGGCACTGGCACAGGGCCCCTCAAAGTACAGCGGTGTGTTTGCACGGCGGGGGCGCCTCCCACCGGCAGCAACACTTTTGCGTACTATGAGAGGCCCTGTGCCAGTGACGTCGCCAACGAGTATTCCTCCCCCCACCTGATGAAGGAACCTGCACCTTCATCTGCACCTTCCTCTTTGTCCCCGTGTAATGTGGTATGGTATGCGGGAAGGGGGACCTGACTTTCAGCAGGGTCACAATCTTGCAGTGTAGCGTGCACGGGGAATGTTGTGCTATGGGTCAATGTACCAGCAGACTCATCTATCACTGGCTGGGCAATGGGCAGGATGAGGGGGAAACAGATATGGGCCCAAAGAATAAAGTGGGCTAAATGCAGTTCAAAATTGGTAACAGGAATAACCAGGGGGCATTGCTTTGTTCAGTGGAGGACAACTGGAATGAGAGGCTGACACAGAGAGTAGGCCCAAATCAGTAAGTATTCTAAATGCAGTTCAAAATTGGCAACAGAAGTAAACCGGCGGCACAGCTTTGTTCACTGTAGGAGAACAGCAAGGAGTGGCAGACACAGATAGAAGGCCCCAACCCAACTACTAGGCCTAATGCAGTGTTGTTTTCAACAACTACTTAAGAAGAGCCAGAAGATCGAAGCAATGGAGACGAAACCTGGGGAACACCTTGGAATGGAACACACCGTCTCTACACCCCATACCCAATTAGTAGGCCTAATGCAGTGTTGTTTTCAACAACTACTAAAGTAGAGCCAGAAGATCCAAGAAATGGAGACTGGAGAGGAAACCTGGGGAACACCTTGGAGTGGAACACACCGTCTCTACACCCCATACCCAATTTGTAGGCCTAATGCAGTGTAGTTTTCAACAACTACTAAACGAGAGTCAGAAGATCGAAGCAATGTAGACGAAACCTGGGGAACACCTTGGAGTGGAACACACCGTCTCTACACCCCATACCCAATTTGTAGGCCTAATGCAGTGTAGTTTTCAACAACTACTAAACGAGAGTCAGAAGATCGAAGCAATGGAGAGGAAACCTGGGGAACACCTTGGAGTGGAACACTGTTGTGAATGCTGTTGTTAAGCTCCCTCCTGTGGTGATGAATGGTACTTCGGCTGGTTCTGTCCATGGGCTCCCTCTGGTGGCTGTGAGTGGAGCTGCTGCTTCTGAGGTTCCTTCCACAGGTGACGAGGTTAATTTGTTAGCTGGCTGCTCTATTTAACTCCACCTAGATCATTGCTCCATGCCACCTGTCAATGTTCCAGTATTGGTCTAGTTCGCTCCTGGATCGTTCTTGTGACCTGTCTTCTCAGCAGAAGCTAAGTACCTGCTTGTTTTTCTCTGTTTGCTATTTTTTCTGTCCAGCTTGCTATTTTGATTTTTGTCTTGCTTGCTGGAAGCTCTGGGACGCAGAGGGAGCGCCTCCGCACCGTGAGTCGGTGGGGAGGGTCTTTTTGCGCCCTCTCCGTGGTCTTTTTGTAGTTTTTGTGCTGACCGCAAAGTTACCTTTCCTATCCTCTGTCTATTCAGTAAGTCGGGCCTCACTTTGCTAAATCTATTTCATCTCTGTGTTTGTAATTTTCATCTTTACTCACAGTCATTATATGTGGGGGGCTGCCTGTTCCTTTGGGGAATTTCTCTGAGGCAAGGTAGACTTTATTTTTCTATCTTTAGGGCTAGCTAGTTCCTTAGGCTGTGACGAGGCGCCTAAGGAGCGTCAGGAGCGCTCCACGGCTATTTCTAGTGTGTGTGATAGGATTAGGGATTGCGGTCAGCAGAGTTCCCACGTGTCAGAGCTTGTCCTGTATTATTAGTAACTATCAGGTCATTCCGTGTGCTCTTTACCACCAGGTCCATTATTGTCCTCACCACCAGGTCATAACAGTACAGGTGGCCAAAAGTATTAATGCATCTCAATAGAGGGATAAGAGAAGTTCTGAGACCATTTTTTTTTCTTTGCAGTGTGTTTTGTCTCTCTTTTCCCCTTTACCTCTGGGTGGTTCAGGATACAGGTGTAGATATGGACATTCAAGGTCTGTCCTCTTGTATGGATAATCTCACTGCAAGGGTACAAAACATTCAAGATTTTGTGGTTCAGAATCCGATGTTAGAGCCTAGGATTCCTATTCCTGATTTGTTTTTGGGGGATAGATCTAAGTTTCTGAATTTCAAAAATAATTGTAAATTGTTTCTTGCTTTGAAACCTCGCTCCTCAGGTGACCCTGTTCAACAAGTGAAAATCATTATTTCTTTGTTACGTGGCGACCCTCAAGACTGGGCATTTTCCCATGCGCCAGGAGATCCGGCATTGCGTGATGTTGATGCGTTTTTTCTGGCACTTGGATTGCTTTATAATGAACCAAATTCAGTGGATCAGGCAGAGAAAATCTTGCTGGCTCTGTGTCAGGGTCAGGATGAGGTAGAGATATATTGTCAGAAGTTTAGGAAGTGGTCTGTACTCACTCAGTGGAATGAATGTGCGCTGGCAGCAATTTTCAGAAAGGGTCTCTCTGAAGCCCTTAAGGATGTCATGGTGGGATTTCCCATGCCTGCTGGTCTGAATGAGTCTATGTCTTTGGCCATTCAGATCGATCGACGCTTGCGTGAGCGTAAAGTTGTGCACCATTTGGCGGTATTATCTGAGCATAGACCTGAGCCTATGCAATGTGATAGGACTTTGACCAGAGCTGAACGGCAAGAACACAGACGTCGGAATGAGCTGTGTTTTTACTGTGGTGATTCCACTCATGCTATCTCCGATTGTCCTAAGCGCACTAAGCGTTTCGCTAGGTCTGCCACCATTTTTATGGTACAGTCGAAATTTCTTTTGTCCGTTACTCTGATTTGCTCTTTGTCATCCTATTCTGTTATGGCATTTGTGGATTCAGGCGATGCCCTGAATTTGATGGACTTGGAGTTTGCTAGGCGCTGTGGTTTTTTCTTGGAGCCCTTGCAGTATCCTATTCCATTGAGAGGAATTGATGCTACGCCTTTGGCCAAGAATAAGCCCCAGTACTGGACCCAATTGACCATGTGCATGGCTCCTGCACATCAGGAGGATATTCGCTTTTTGGTGTTGCATAATCTGCATGATGTGGTCGTTTTGGGGTTGCCATGGCTACAGGTCCATAATCCAGTATTGGATTGGAAATCTATGTCTGTGTCCAGCTTGGGTTGTCAGGGGGTACATGGTGATCCATTTTTGTCTATTTTGTCATCCACCCCTTCTGAAGTCCCGGAGTTTTTGTCAGATTACCGGGATGTATTTGATGAGCCCAAATCCAGTGCCCTACCTCCTCATAGGGATTGCGATTGTGCTATCAATTTGATTCCTGGTAGTAAGTTTCCTAAGGGCCGACTGTTCAATTTATCTGTGCCAGAACACGCCGCTATGCGGAGTTATATAAAGGAATCCTTGGAGAAGGGTCATATTCGCCCGTCATCGTCACCATTGGGAGCAGGGTTCTTTTTTGTGGCCAAGAAGGATGGTTCTTTGAGACCTTGTATTGATTACCGCCTTCTTAATAAGATCACAGTCAAATTTCAGTACCCTTTGCCGCTGCTGTCTGATTTATTTGCTCGGATTAAGGGGGCTAGTTGGTTCACCAAGATAGATCTTCGTGGTGCGTATAATCTTGTGCGTATTAAACAGGGCGATGAATGGAAAACAGCATTTAATACGCCCGAGGGCCATTTTGAGTACCTGGTTATGCCATTCGGGCTCTCCAATGCTCCATCAGTATTTCAGTCCTTTATGCATGACATCTTCCGAGAGTACCTGGATAAATTCCTGATTGTATATTTGGATGATATTTTGGTCTTCTCGGATGATTGGGAGTCTCACGTGAAGCAGGTCAGAATGGTGTTCCAGGTCCTTCGTGCTAATTCTTTGTTTGTGAAGGGGTCTAAGTGTCTCTTTGGAGTTCAGAAGGTTTCATTTTTGGGTTTCATTTTTTCCCCTTCTACTATCGAGATGGACCCTGTTAAAGTCCAGGCCATTTATGATTGGACTCAGCCAACATCTGTGAAGAGTCTGCAAAAGTTCCTGGGCTTTGCTAATTTTTATCGTCGCTTCATCAGTAATTTTTCTAGTGTTGCTAAACCGTTGACTGATTTGACCAAGAAGGGTGCTGATGTGGTCAATTGGTCTTCTGCGGCTGTGGAAGCTTTTCAGGAGTTGAAGCGTCGTTTTTCTTCTGCCCCTGTGTTGTGCCAGCCAGATGTTTCGCTCCCGTTTCAGGTCGAGGTTGATGCTTCTGAGATTGGAGCAGGAGCTGTTTTGTCGCAAAGAAGTTCTGATGGCTCGGTGATGAAACCATGTGCCTTTTTTTCTAGAAAGTTTTCGCCTGCTGAGCGCAATTATGATGTTGGCAATCGAGAGTTGTTGGCCATGAAGTGGGCATTCGAGGAGTGGCGTCATTGGCTTGAAGGAGCCAAGCATCGCGTGGTGGTCTTGACGGATCAAAAGAATTTGACTTATCTCGAGTCTGCCAAACGGTTGAATCCTAGACAGGCTCGTTGGTCGCTATTTTTCTCCCGTTTTGATTTTGTGGTTTCGTACCTTCCGGGCTCTAAGAATGTGAAGGCTGATGCCCTGTCAAGGAGTTTTGTGCCCGACTCTCCGGGTGTTCCTGAGCCGGCGGGTATTCTCAAAGAGGGGGTAATTTTGTATGCCATCTCCCCTGATTTGCGGCGGGTGCTGCAAAAATTTCAGGCTGATAGACCTGACCGTTGCCCAGCGGAGAAACTGTTTGTCCCTGATAGATGGACTAGTAGAGTTATCTCTGAGGTTCATTGTTCGGTGTTGGCTGGTCATCCTGGAATCTTTGGTACCAGAGATTTGGTGGCTAGATCCTTTTGGTGGCCGTCTTTGTCGCGGGATGTGCGTTCTTTTGTGCAGTCCTGTGCGACTTGTGCTCGGGCTAAGCCCTGCTGTTCTCGTGCCAGTGGGTTGCTTTTGCTCTTGCCGGTCCCGAAGAGGCCCTGGATGCATACTTCTATGGATTTTATTTCGGATCTCCCTGTCTCTCAAAAGATGTCGGTCATTTGGGTGGTTTGTGATCGCTTCTCTAAGATGGTCCATTTGGTACCCTTGTCTAAATTGCCTTCCTCCTCTGATTTGGTGCCTTTGTTTTTCCAGCATGTGGTTCGTTTACATGGCATTCCGGAGAACATAGTTTCTGACAGAGGTTCCCAGTTTGTTTCAAGGTTTTGGCGATCCTTTTGTGCTAGGATGGGCATTGATTTGTCTTTTTCCTCGGCTTTCCATCCTCAGACAAATGGCCAAACCGAACGTACTAATCAGACATTGGAAACATATCTGAGATGCTTTGTTTCTGCTGATCAGAATGATTGGGTGTCCTTTTTGCCTTTGGCTGAGTTCGCCCTTAATAATCGGGCCAGCTCGGCTACTTTGGTTTCGCCATTTTTCTGCAATTCTGGTTTCCATCCTCGTTTCTCTTCAGGGCAGGTTGAGTCTTCGGACTGTCCTGGTGTAGATACTGTGGTGGATAGGTTGCAGCAGATTTGGACTCATGTGGTGGACAATTTGACATTGTCCCAGGAGAAGGCTCAACGTTTCGCTAACTGCCGGCGCTGTGTGGGTCCCCGACTTCGTGTTGGGGATTTGGTTTGGTTGTCGTCTCGTTATGTTCCTATGAAGGTTTCCTCTCCTAAGTTTAAGCCTCGTATCATTGGTCCGTATAAGATTTCTGAGGTTCTCAATCCTGTGTCATTTCGTTTGACCCTTCCAGCTTCTTTTGCCATCCAAAATGTATTCCATAGGTCGTTGTTGCGGAGATACATGGCGCCTGTGGTTCCATCCGTTAATCCTCCTGCCCCGGTGTTGTTTGAGGGGGAGTTGGAGTATGTGGTGGAGAAGATTTTGGATTCTCGTATTTCGAGACGGAAACTCCAGTACCTGGTCAAGTGGAAGGGTTATGGTCAGGAAGATAATTCCTGGGTCTTTGCCTCTGATGTTCATGCTGCCGATCTGGTTCGTGCCTTTCATTTGGCTCGTCCTGGTCGGCCTGGTGGCTCTGGTGAGGGTTCGGTGACCCCTCCTCAAGGGGGGGGTACTGTTGTGAATTCTGTTGTTAAGCTCCCTCCTGTGGTCATGAATGGTACTTTGGCTGGTTCTGTCCATGGGCTCCCTCTGGTGGCTGTGAGTGGAGCTGCTGCTTCTGAGGTTCCTTCCACAGGTGACGAGGTTAATTCGTCAGCTGGCTGCTCTATTTAACTCCACCTAGATTATTGCTCCATGCCACCTGTCAATGTTCCAGTATTGGTCTAGTTCGCTCCTGGATCGTTCTTGTGACCTGTCTTCTCAGCAGAAGCTAAGTTCCTGCTTGTTTTTCTCTGTTTGCTATTTTTTCTGTCCAGCTTGCTATTTTGATTTTTGTCTTGCTTGCTGGAAGCTCTGGGACGCAGAGGGAGCGCCTCCGCACCGTGAGTCGGTGCGGAGGGTCTTTTTGCGCCCTCTGCGTGGTTTTTTTTGGTAGTTTTTGTGCTGACCGCAAAGTTACCTTTCCTATCCTCTGTCTATTCAGTAAGTCGGGTCTCACTTTGCTAAATCTATTTCATCTCTGTGTTTGTAATTTTCATCTTTACTCACAGTCATTATATGTGGGGGGCTGCCTGTTCCTTTGGGGAATTTCTCTGAGGCAAGGTAGGCTTTATTTTTCTATCTTTAGGGCTAGCTAGTTCCTTAGGCTGTGACAAGGCGCCTAGGGAGCGTCAGGAGCGCTCCACGGCTATTTCTGGTGTGTGTGATAGGATTAGGGATTGCGGTCAGCAGAGTTCCCACGTCTCAGAGCTTGTCCTGTATTATTAGTAACTATCAGGTCATTCCGTGTGCTCTTTACCACCAGGTCCATTATTGTCCTCACCACCAGGTCATAACAGAACACACCGTCTCTACACCCCATACCCAATTTGTAGGCCTAATGCAGTGTAGTTTTCAACAACTACTAAACGAGAGTCAGAAGATCGAAGCAATGGAGAGGAAACCTGGGGAACACCTTGGAGTGGAACACACCGTCTCTACACCCCATACCTAATTTGTAGGCCTAATGCAGTGTAGTTTTCAACAACTACTAAACGAGAGTCAGAAGATCGAAGCAATGGAGAGGAAACCTGGGGAACACCTTGGAGTGGAACACACCGTCTCTACACCCCATACCCAATTTGTAGGCCTAATGCAGTGTAGTTTTCAACAACTACTAAACGAGAGTCAGAAGATCGAAGCAATGGAGACGAAACCTGGGGAACACCTTGGAGTGGAACACTGTTGTGAATTCTGTTGTTAAGCTCCCTCCTGTGGTCATGAATGGTACTTCGGCTGGTTCTGTCCATGTTCTCCCTCTGGTGGCTGTGAGTTGAACTGCTGCTTCTGAGGTTCCTTCCACAGGTGACAAGGTTAATTTGTTAGCTGGCTGCTCTATTTAACTCCACCTAGATCATTGCTCCATTCCACCTGTCAATGTTCCAGTATTGGTCTAGTTCGCTCCTGGATCGTTCTTGTGACCTGTCTTCTCAGCAGAAGCTAAGTTCCTGCTTGTTTTTCTCTGTTTGCTATTTTTTCTGTCCAGCTTGCTATTTTGATTTTTGTCTTGCTTGCTGGAAGCTCTGGGACGCAGAGGGAGCGCCTCCGCACCGTGAGTCGGTGCGGAGGGTCTTTTTGCGCCCTCTGCGTGGTCTTTTTGTAGTTTTTGTGCTGACCGCAAAGTTACCTTTCCTATCCTCTGTCTATTCAGTAAGTCGGGCCTCACTTTGCTAAATCTATTTCATCTCTGTGTTTGTAATTTTCATCTTTACTCACAGTCACTATATGTGGGGGGCTTCCTGTTCCTTTGGGGAATTTCTCTGAGGCAAGGTAGGCTTTATTTTTCTATCGTTAGGGCTAGCTAGTTCCTTAGGCTGTGACGAGGCGCCTAGGGAGCGTCAGGAGCGCTCCACGGCTATTCCTAGTGTGTGTGATAGGATTAGGGATTGCGGTCAGCAGAGTTCCCACGTCTCAGAGCTTGTCCTGTATTATTAGTAACTATCAGGTCATTCCGTGTGCTCTTTACCACCAGGTCCATTATTGTCCTCACCACCAGGTCATAACAGAACACACCGTCTCTACACCCCATACCCAATTTGTAGGCCTAATGCAGTGTAGTTTTCAACAACTACTAAACGAGAGTCAGAAGATCGAAGCAATGGAGAGGAAACCTGGGGAACACCTTGGAGTGGAACACACCGTCTCTACACCCCATACCCAATTTGTAGGCCTAATGCAGTGTAGTTTTCAACAACTACTAAACGAGAGTCAGAAGATCGAAGCAATGGAGAGGAAACCTGGGGAACACCTTGGAGTGGAACACACCGTCTCTACACCCTATACCCAATTTGTAGGCCTAATGCAGTGTAGTTTTCAACAACTACTAAACGAGAGTCAGAAGATCGAAGCAATGGAGAGGAAACCTGGGGAACACCTTGGAGTGGAACACACCGTCTCTACACCCCATACCCAATTTGTAGGCCTAATGCAGTGTAGTTTTCAACAACTACTAAACGAGAGTCAGAAGATCGAAGCAATGTAGACGAAACCTGGGGAACACCTTGGAGTGGAATACACCGTCTCTACACCCCATACCCAATTTGTAGGCCTAATGCAGTGTAGTTTTCAACAACTAATAAACAAGAGTCAGAAGATCGAAGCAATGGAGAGGAAACCTGGGGAACACCTTGGAGTGGAACACACCGTCTCTACACCCCATACCCAATTTGTAGGCCTAATGCAGTGTAGTTTTCAACAACTACTAAACGAGAGTCAGAAGATCGAAGCAATGGAGAGGAAACCTGGGGAACACCTTGGAGTGGAACACACCGTCTCTACACCCCATACCCAATTTGTAGGCCTAATGCAGTGTAGTTTTCAACAACTACTAAACGAGAGTCAGAAGATCGAAGCAATGTAGACGAAACCTGGGGAACACCTTGGAGTGGAACACACCGTCTCTACACCCCATACCCAATTTGTAGGCCTAATGCAGTGTAGTTTTCAACAACTACTAAACGAGAGTCAGAAGATCGAAGCAATGGAGAGGAAACCTGCGGAACACCTTGGAGTGGAACACACCGTCTCTACACCCCATACCCAATTTGTAGGCCTAATGCAGTGTAGTTTTCAACAACTACTAAACGAGAGTCAGAAGATCGAAGCAATGTAGACAAAACCTGGGGAACACCTTGGAGTGGAACACACCGTCTCTACACCCCATACCCAATTTGTAGGCCTAATGCAGTGTAGTTTTCAACAACTACTAAATGAGAGTCAGAAGATCGAAGCAATGGAGAGGAAACCTGGGGAACACCTTGGAGTGGAACACACCGTTAGTAGACCCTACCTAAGTAGTAGCCCCAATGCAGTTTTCAAATTCCTAGAGGCTGAAAACCAGACTATTGACGCTCAGCTTTTTTCAAAGGAGAACAGCTGTATTGAGTGGCGCAGACAGACACAGGTAGTAGGCCTTAAACCAAAAATGTGGCTCAATGCAGTTTAAAAAAGGTTACAGGGGTACACAGGCAGCATTGGTCTGGTCAGTGGAGGACAATTTCAATTATGGACCGCAGACAGACTTTGTACGCCTACTATTAAAAAAAGGATGCTCTATGCAATTAAAAATAGGTTCCAGGGGTCCACGGGCAGCAGTGGTGTGGTCAGTGGAGGAGTATTGGAAGGAGGGACCGCAGACAGGCGTAGTAGGCCTAACATAACAAAATTAGGCTGTAGGCACTTTAAAATTGGTTCCAGGGGTACACGGGCAGCAGTGGTGTGGTCAGCGGAGGACAATTTAAATTAGGGACTGCAGACAGACTTTGTAGGCTGTCCCCTGTGGACCATGCATCCAACACATTAACTCTGTGCGCCGTAATGGACACGTAACTTTTTGTGGACATGCCTACTGGTCCATGCGTCTCTTGTCAGGTGCACCTTTCTACTGTTTGATTGCCTGAGTGCTATGACAATGCAGACTTTTTCATGCCGGTGGAGGGCTGGGATGGCTTTTCTCGCAAAAGAAGTGTCGACTGGGTAGCTTGAACCGTGGTACAGCGTAGTTCATCTGGGCTTTATAAATATAAAACAAAGAAAAAAAGTAGGCTCCATGCACTTTCAGCTGGGTTCCAGGGGTACACGGCCAGCATTGGTCTGGTCAGTGGAGAACTATTGGAAGGAGGGACCGCAGACAGGCTTCGAAGGCCTAACATAATAAAATTGGGCTGTAGGCACTTTAAAATTGGTTCCAGGGGTACACGGGCAGCAGTGGTCTGGTCAGTGGAGGACTAGTGGAAGGAGGGACCTCAGACAGGCTTCGAAGGCCTAACATAATAAAATTGGGCTGTAGGCACTTTAAAATTGGTTCCAGGGGTACACGGGCAGCAGTGGTCTGGTCAGTGGAGGCCTAGTGGAAGGAGGGACCGCAGACATGCGTAGTAGGCCTAACATAATAAAATATGGCTGTAGGCACTTTAAAATTGGTTCCAGGGGTACATGGGCAGCAGTGGTCTGGTCAGTGGAGGACAAGTGTAAGGAGGGACCGCAGACAGGCGTAGTAGGCCTAACATAATAAAATATGGCTGAAGGCACTTTAAAATTAGTTCCAGGGGTACACGGGCAGCAGTGGTCTGGTCAGTGGAGGCCTAGTGGAAGGAGGGACCGCAGACATGCGTAGTAGGCCTAACATAATAAAATATGGCTGTAGGCACTTTAATATTGGTTCCAGGGGTACACGGGCAGCAGTGGTCTGGTCAGTGGAGGACAAGTGTAAGGAGGGACCGCAGACAGGCGTAGTAGGCCTTACATAATAAAATATGGCTGTAGGCACTTTAAAATTGGTTCCAGGGGTACACGGGCAGCAGTGGTCTGGTCAGTGGAGGCCTAGTGGAAGGAGGGCCCGCAGACAGGCTTCGAAGGCCTAACATAATAAAATTGGGCTGTAGGAACTTTAAAATTGGTTCCAGGGGTACACGGGCAGCAGTGGTCTGGTCAGTGGAGTACAAGTGTAAGGAGGGACCGCAGACAGGCGTAGTAGGCCTAACATAATAAAATATGGCTGTAGGCACTTTAAAATTGGTTCCAGGGGTACACGTAACAGTGGTCTGGTCAGTGGAGGCGTAGTGGAAGGAGGGCCCGCAGACAGGCTTCGAAGGCCTAACATAATAAAATTGGTCTGTAGGCACTTTAAAATTGGTTCCAGGGGTACACGGGCAGCAGTGGTCTGGTCAGTGGAGGACAAGTGTAAGGAGGGACCGCAGACAGGCGTAGTAGGCCTAACATAATAAAATATGGCTGTATGCACTTTAAAATTGGTTCCAGGGGTACACGGGCAGCAGTGGTCTGGTCAGTGGAGGCCTAGTGGAAGGAGGGACTGCAGACAGGCGTAGTAGGCCTAACATAATAAAATATAGCTGTAGGCACTTTAAAATTGGTTCCAGGGGTACACGGACAGCAGTGGTCTGGTCAGTGGAGGCCTAGTGGAAGGAGGGACCGCAGACAGGCGTAGTAGGCCTAACATAATAAAATTTGGCTGTAGACACTTGGAATTCTCTTGCAGAGGTACACAGGCAGCATTCGTGTTGTCAGCGGAGGCCGATTGTAATGAGTGTCTGCCAGTTAGTAGTCCCAAACAATAAATACATGTTAATGTCTCGCATTACAACAAAACGAAAACACAAAAGGGTGCAATCATTAGGTACAGGGGTGGGCTCCTCTGCGTAGTTTCAGACCTAGTAATTTGGCGCAAAGTATTTACTTGGGTAAATATAGGACACTGCCCCTGACTATGTTAAGTACCATCATACATGTCCACACAATGGTATTGTCAGTGGCAGGAATTTAAGGATGTCAGCGCATAGACTAAACATTGGTGGAACTGTGAGAGATAATTGTGCAAGTGGTAGAGCAATGTTTGAGCTGGGGGTGGGGGAACTCTCTTGTGGCCGGCCCCTCATATTACAACAGTGTGTCTGACGTTGGGTGCGCACCACCACCGCCAGAGACACTTTATTGTACTATGAGGGACCCAGTGGCAGTGCCGTCGACCAAAAGCGGGCACACCCACCTCTTCAGACAAACAGCACTCTCACGGGTCCTTGCGCCAAGTGGCGATACCACGGCCCCGTGTGGGGAGTTTGGCCATTTAGGGAGGTGTAAACATGTCGTATGCTGGACAATCAGCTGCTGCAAATTACGAGATTGGTAAAGTCAATCAGAGTAGTCCACAGGCAAGACCTTTTCATAGGAAAGCTAGGTGTCGGCCGGGCAAGGTGGGGCAAAAGAATTCGAAATCCATTTGTGGTTCATTTTAATGAAGGTTAGATCATCAACATTTTGGGTAGCCAGACGAGTCCTTTTTTCGGTTAATATTGAACCTGCAGCACTGAATACTCTTTCTGATAGGACACTAGCTGCCGGGCAAGCAAGCTCCTGCAATGCATATTCTGCCAATTCTGGCCAGGTGTCTAATTTGGATGCCCAGTAATCAAATGGGAATGACGGATGAGGGAGAACATCGATAAGGGATGAAAAATAGTTAGTAACAATACTGGACAAATGTTGTCTCCTGTCACTTTGAATTGATGCAGCAGTACCTGTCCTGTCTGCGGTCATAGCAAAATCACTCCACAACCTGGTCAGAAAACCCCTCTGTCCAACGCCACTTCTGATTTCTGCACCTCTAACACCTCTGCCCTGTTGGTCTGCTGCCCCCTGCAGCTCGTGTGAGAACGATCACGAGCGCTTTGTGCTGGGAATGCCTGAAGCAAACGGTCAACAAGAGTTGATTGTTTGGTTGCTAATATTAGTTCCAAGTTCTCATGTGGCATAATATTTTGCAATTTGCCTTTATAGCGAGGATCAAGGAGGCAGGCCAACCAGTAATCGTCATCGTTCATCATTTTAGTAATGCGTGTGTCCCTTTTGAGGATACGTAAGGCATAATCCACCATGTGGGCCAAAGTTCCAGTTGTCAAATCTGCGGTTGTACTTGGTTGAGGGGCAGTTTCAGGCAAATCTACATCACTTGTGTCCCTCAAAAAACCAGAACCCGGCCTTGCCACGCCACCAATTTCCAGTGGCCCCGGGAAAGCTTCCTCATTAAAAATATACTCATCCCCATCATCCTCCTCGTCCTCCACCTCCTCTTCGCCCGCTACCTCGTCCTGTACACTGCCCTGACCAGACAATGGCTGACTGTCATCAAGGCTTTCCTCTTCCTTTGCTGCAGACGGCTGATCCTTTATGTGCATCAAACTTTGCATCAGCAGACGCATTAGGGGGATGCTCATGCTTATTATGGCGTTGTCTGCACTAACCAGCCATGTGCATTCCTCAAAACAGTGAAGGACTTCACACATGTCTTGTATCTTCGACCACTGCACACCTGACAACTCCATGTCTGCCATCCTACTGCCTGCCCGTGTATGTGTATCCTCCCACAAAAACATAACAGCCCGCCTCTGTTCGCACAGTCTCTGAAGCATGTGCAGTGTTGAGTTCCACCTTGTTGCAACGTCTATGATTAGGCGATGCTGGGGAAGGTTCAAAGACCGCTGATAGGTCTGCATACGGCTGGAGTGTACGGGCGAACGGCGGATATGTGAGCAAAGTCCGCGCACTTTGAGGAGCAGGTCGGATAACCCCGGATAACTTTTCAGGAAGCACTGCACCACCAGGTTTAAGGTGTGAGCCAGGCAAGGAATGTGTTTCAGTTGGGAAAGGGAGATAGCAGCCATGAAATTCCTTCCGTTATCACTCACTACCTCGCCTGCCTCAAGATCTACTGTGCCCAGCCACGACTGCGTTTCTTTCTGCAAGAACTCGGACAGAACTTCCGCGGTGTGTCTGTTGTCGCCCAAACACTTCATAGCCAATACAGCCTGCTGACGCTTGCCAGTAGCTGCCCCATAATGGGACAACTGGTGTGCAACAGTGGCAGCTGCGGATGGAGTGGTTGGGCGACTGCGGTCTGTGGACGAGCTCTCGCTTCTCCAGGAGGACGAGGAGGAGGAGGAGGAGGGGGTGCGAACGCCTTCAGCCAACTGTTTCCTAGACCGTGGGCCAGACAGAACTGTCCCGAAATTGATGTCCCCTGTGGACCCTGCATCCACCACATTCACCCAGTGTGCCGTGATGGACACGTAACGTCCCTGGCCATGCCTACTGGTCCATGCATCTGTTGTCAGGTGCACCTTTGTACTCACAGATTGCCTGAGTGCATGGACGATGCGCTCTTTAACATGCTGGTGGAGGGCTGGGATGGCTTTTCTCGAAAAGAAGTGTCGACTGGGTAGCTCGTAGCAAGGTTCAGCATAGTCCATCAGGGCTTTGAAAGCTTCGCTTTCAACTAACCGGTAGGGCATCATCTCTAACGAGATTAGTCTAGCTATGTGGGCGTTCAAACCCTGTGTACGCGGATGCGAGGATAAGTACTTCCTTTTTCTAACGAGAGTCTCATGTAGGGTGAGCTGGACTGGAGAGCTGGAGATCGTGGAACTAGCGGGTGTGCCGGTGGACATGGCAGACTGAGAGACGGTTGGAGGCAGTATTGTTTCCGCCGGTGCCCTAGATGCAGTGTATCCTACTACGAAACTGGTGATTCCCTGACCCTGACTGCTTTGGCCTGACAAAGAAACCTGCACAGATACTGCAGGTGGTGCGGAAAATGGTGGCCTTACAGTGACTGAAGGGATGTAGCGTTGCTGACTAGCTTCATTGGCCGAGGGTGCTACAACCTTAAGGGACGTTTGGTAGTTAGTCCAGGCTTGCAAATGCATGGTGGTTAAATGTCTATGCATGCAACTTGTATTGAGATTTTTCAGATTCTGACCTCTGCTTAAGGTAGTTGAACATTTTTGACAGATGACTTTGCGCTGATCAATTGGATGTTGTTTAAAAAAATGCCAGACTGCACTCTTTTGAGCATCGGATCCCTTTTCAGGCATTGCAGACTGAGCTTTAACCGGATGGCCACGCTGTCCTCCAACAGGTTTTGGCTTTGCCACGCGTTTTGTGCCATCTACGGGCCCGGCAGATGGAACCTGTTGCGATGTTGATGCCCCTCCTCCTCCGCTTCAGAACTACTGCCGCCTGCACCCTGTTCCCCCAATGGCTGCCAATCGGGGTCAACAACTGGGTCATCTATAACCTCGTCTTCTAGCTCGTGTGCAACTTCGTCTGTGTTACCGTGTAAGTCAGTGGCATAGCATTCGTGACGGGGCAACATAGTCTCATCAGGGTCTGATTCTGGATCAGTACCCTGCGAGGGCAATGTTGTGGTCTGAGTCAAAGGACCAGCATAGTAGTCTGGCTGTGGCTGTGCATCAGTGCACTCCATGTCAGATTCAACTTGTAATGGACATGGCCTGTTAACTGTTTCATTTTCTAAGCCAGGGACGGTATGTGTAAAGAGCTCCATGGAGTAACCCGTTGTGTCGCCTGCTGCATCCTTCTCTGTTGTTGTTTTTGCTGAAGAGGACAAGGAAGCGACTTGTCCCTGACCGTGAACATCCACTAACGATGATCTGCTTTTACATTTACCAGTTTCAAAAGAGGAGGCAAAAGAGCTAGAGGCTGAGTCAGCAAGGTAAGCGAAAACTTGCTCTTGCTGCTCCGGCTTTAAAAGCGGTTTTCCTACTCCCAGAAAAGGGAGCGTTCGAGGCCTTGTGTAGCCAGTAGTGTTGAGCATTCCGATACCGCAAGTATCGGGTATCGGCCGATACTTGCGGTATCGGAATTCCGATACCGAGATCCGATACTTTTGTGGTATCGGGTATCGGTATCGGATCAATAGGGATGTGTAAAATAAAGAATTAAAATAAAAAATATTGATATGCTCACCTCTCCGGCGGCCCCTGGACATCACGCTGGTAACCGGCCGGCTTCTTTGTTTAAAATGAGCGCGTTTAGGACCTGCGAATGACGTCGCGGCTTCTGATTGGTCGCGTGCCGCTCATGTGACCGCCACGCGACCAATCAGAAGCCGCGACTCATTCTCATTCACTAAACTCCTAATTCTAGGAATTAAGGACCTGCGAATGACGTCACGGCTTCTGATTGGTCATGTGGCGGTCACATGAGCGGCACGCGACCAATCAGAAGCCGCGACGTCATTCACAGGTCCTAAACGCGCTCATTTTAAACAAAGAAGCCGGCCGGTTACCAGCGTGATGTCCAGGGGCCGCCGGAGAGGTGAGCATATCAATATTTTTTATTTTAATTCTTTATTTTACACCTCACTATGGATCCCAGGGCCTGAAGGAGAGTTTCCTCTCATTCAGACCCTGGGAACTATCAGGATACATTCCGATACTTGATGTCCCATTGACTTGTATTGGTATCGGATATCGGTATCGGCGATATCCGATATTTTTCGGGTATCGGCCGATACTATCCGATACCGATACTTTCAAGTATCGGACGGTATCGCTCAACACTAGTAGCCAGACGACGAACCTGGCTCCACAGCTCCAGACTTAGGTGCTATATTTTTTTCCCACGACCACCTGATGCTCCACTACCACTACCATCATTACCAGCTGACAATGAACACCCACGGCCACGACCTCTTCCACCAGACTTCCTCATTGTTTTAAAAACGTAACCAAAGTAACGGTATTTGTTGCTGTCAAACAACTTACACGGTGAGCTATAACTTCAGTATGATTTATATATCCCTTTACAGGTGGGTGAGACCGCAAGGAAAATCAGGCACAATGTTACACAATCTGTTTTC
The DNA here is from genome assembly GCF_032444005.1 of Ranitomeya imitator. NCBI lineage: Eukaryota > Metazoa > Chordata > Amphibia > Anura > Dendrobatidae > Ranitomeya > Ranitomeya imitator. The sequence continues at coordinate 1,089,712,101 of NC_091282.1, read as the reverse complement.
TGTGGCACCAAATAAGAGAGATGCCACACACGCAGGACCATCACTCAAGCACAAATGTCAATATTAATTTCCCACTGTATTTTTTAATTGTTTCAGGGAGAATTTAGAAAGCAAATAAAAAAATAAATAAATAGCCTTTCTATGGCCCACTATTTGAGAGAGAGATGGCACACTCAGGAGTCAGGACTGGCACACAAGCAGAAAGGCCAATATTTATCTCCCACTGTTTTTTTTAATTTTTTCAGGGAGAATTTAGAAACCAAATATAAAAAAAATAGGCTTTCTATGGCCCACTATTTGAGAGAGAGATGGCACACTCAGGAGTCAGGACTGGCACACAAGCAGAAAGGCCAATATTAATCTCCAACTGTTTTTTTTTTTTTTTTCAGGGAGAATTTAGAAACCAAGTAAAAAAAAATAGGCTTTCTATGGCCCAATATTTGAGAGAGAGAGATGGCACACTCAGGAGTCAGGACTGGCACACAAGCAGAAAGGCCAATATTAATCTCCCACTGTTTTTTTTTATTTTTTCAGGGAGAATTTAGAAACCAAATATATATAAAAAATAAATAGGCTTTCTATGGCCCACTATTTGAGAGAGAGAGATGGCACACTCAGGAGTCAGGACTGGCACACAAGCAGAAAGGCCAATATTAATCTCCGACTGTTTTTTTTTTTTTTCAGGGAGAATTTAGAAACCAAGTAAAAAAAAAAATAGGCTTTCTATGGCCCAATATTTGAGAGAGAGAGATGGCACACTCAGGAGTCAGGACTGGCACACAAGCAGAAAGGCCAATATTAATCTCCCACTGTTTTTTTTTAATTTTTTCAGGGAGAATTTAGAAACCAAATATATATATAAAAAAATAGGCTTTCTATGGCCCACTAATTGAGAGAGAGAGATGGCACACTCAGGAGTCAGGACTGGCACACAAGCAGAAAGGCCAATATTAATCTCCCACTGTTTTTTTTTTATTTTTTCAGGGAGAATTTAGAAACCAAATAAAAAAAATAAATAGGCTTTCTATGGCCCACTATTTGAGAGAGAGAGATGGCACACTCAGGAGTCAGGACTGGCACACAAGCAGAAAGGCCAATATTAATCTCCTACTGTTTTTTTTTTTATTTTTTCAGGGAGAATTTAGAAACCAAATATAAAAAAAATAGGCTTTCTATGGCCCACTATTTGAGAGAGAGAGATGGCACACTCAGGAGTCAGGACTGGCACACAAGCAGAAAGGCCAATATTAATCTCACACTGTTTTTTTTATTTTTTTCAGGGAGAATTTAGAAACCAAATTAAAAAAAAATAAATAGGCTTTCTATGGCCCACTATTTGAGAGAGAGAGAGTTGGCACACTCGGGAGTCAGGACTGGCACACAAGCAGAAAGGCCAATATTAATCTCCCACGGTTTTTTGTTATTCTTTCAGGGAGAATTTAGAAACCAAATTTAAAAAAAAATAAAATAAATAGGCTTTCTATGGCCCACTATTTGAGAGAGAGATGGCACACTCAGGACTGGCACACAAGCCCAAAGGCCAATATTAATCTCCCACTGTTTTTTTTCAGGGAGAATTTATAAACCCCCCCCAAAAAAACAGAAAAATAAAAAGGCTTTCTATGGCCCACTATGTGAGAGAGATGGCACACACAGGGATGGCACTCTAGCAGAAATGCCAATCTTAATCTCCCACAACTTATTTTTTTAGGGAGAATTAAAAAAAAAAAAAAAAAGGGACTGTCCTACAATTACTATCTCCCTGCAGTAATCTCAGCCAGGTATGGTGTTGGGGGTCGAGTTCCCGCTTCTGCACAGGGGGAATCTCGAGCCGCCTCCGCTGCGGTCTCCCATTCTTGTCCAGCCGCAGTGGAGTCTGCTCAGCAAAGACGTCGGTCCCAGCGTCTTGCTCATTCTCACTCTGTTCTGAGAGTTACTGCTGCTTCTCCAGTCTCTGCCATTGAAGTCAGTGCTGGTCAGCAGCGAGCGGACGTCTCTGGGACTAAGTCCTTGTCTGCACGTACTGAGCATGCCCAGCATAAGGTCTCCCGTTGGAGATCGAGGGTCATGTGCTCAGGCTCTGCAGCACATTCCATTGGTCCTCTTGGCAGGTCCTAGAAGGGCAAAAGTGCTGTGGCCACTTCCTGTGCTGCTGCTATATAAACTGCGCATGACCGCACGGCCATGCGCTAGTATTGTTTTACAATTGCTTATGTGTGTATGTTGTGAGTGCAAGTCGTCCTTGGATACCCCTTCCCTATTGAATGTCTGTTCGCGGAAGGTGTATGGCTGCTATCTAGCGCCCGACTTAGCCTACAGCACTAGTCACACATCACAGCGTCCTGTAGCTGTGCCTGCCAGTACGGCGCCGTGCGCCTGCCTTGCGCTTTCCATACCCGAGTCTGGGTGGTTAGTGGCGTCCGTCAGCGCGGCATCGCTCGCACTCTTGTGCACATATATTTCCTAAGGTTCTCTACACACCCAGTTGCGGTGTTGCGCCAGCAGGGGTCTAATCGGGCTCCAATCCCTTCTGGGGTTAAGTCCGCTGACCACTTGCTCGCGCACTTGTGCGGTACTGCGGTCCTGTGAATTAACAGGATCGCTTTCTTCACGCTGGGTGAGGTTAAACCCACGCGTGTATACTTTAGTGTACCGCCATACAGTCTGCAAATTGCTAGCAGCAGGTTCTCACCTGCACGGTGGACCCCGGACTGCGAACGCACCTTTATCATCTGTCTTGGTGCGTTCCGCCAGTCCTAACAGAATACTAGCGCCAGGGTCTGGCTAGTAAAATGGCGGACGACCAGCGTTTACAGCGGTACATCCAGCAGCTGGAGGGAAGGTTGGCGGCTCTTGAGCGTACAACCTCAGCTGTGGATGTCACTGCTGTAGCTGTGCAGGCTGCAAGTGTAGCCGCGGCCAGTTTGTCCACTGCCACCCCTGCTCCGACTTTATCCCGTCTCCCACTACCTGACAAGTTTGCTGGCGACAGTAAACTTTGTCGCGGATTCGTGAGTCAGTGCTCTATACATCTTGAGCTCCTGGCGTCACGTTTTCCTACGGAGCGGGCGAGAGTGGGATTTATCCTATCTCTCTTGTCGGGCAGGGCGTTGGAGTGGGCAACGCCACTCTGGGAGCGAGATGATCGTGTGGTACAGAGTGCTCCTCTCTTCTTGGACACTCTGAAGCAGGTCTTTTTAGGGCCTCGGGTTACCCACGACACCGCACTCCAATTGTTGTCCATTACACAGGGTACCTCCGTGGTCAGCCAGTTTGCCATTCAGTTCCGGACTCTAGCTTCAGAGTTAGAGTGGCCAGACAAAGTTCTTATTCCGGTGTTCTGGAGGGGACTGGCAGACCACGTGAAAGACGCCTTGGCCACTAGGGAGATACCGGCCACACTGGAGGAACTTATTTCCGTGTCTACCCGCATCGACCTCCGTTTTCACGAGCGGAGGTTGGAGCGGACCCAGTGTAGGCAGAGGTTTCGGCTGGCTCCAACTTTCGCCAGACCTCTGGAATCTCCTGTCTTGGCGTCAGATTCTCATGAGGCCATGGAGGTTTCTCGAGCGGGACCTAAATCTCTAGCCGCTCGAGTACCCGTAGTTTGTAATAACTGTCGACAACATGGACATTACGCCAATAAATGTCCGCGGCGGTCGGGAAACGATCGCGTCTAGTGGCCATTGGGGGAGGTTCACTAGACACAGCAGCATTCTCCTCCAAACTGTCCTTTAAAGGGACAATCCTGTTAGGCTCCTCCACTCTTACAGTCGAGCTTTGTGTGGATTCAGGAGCAGAGGGAAGTTTCATGTCCTCTGCTTTTGCTACACGTCATGCTATACCACTGGTCATGCTCGCCAAACCAATAACGGTTAGAGTTGTGAATGGGGCGACACTCCCACTGCAAATCACGCACCAGACAGTCCCGTTATCGCTGTCCATGTCTCCTTCCCACCAGGAGATTATTTCCCTTCTTGTCCTTCCTGAGGGAATGGATGAGATTTTGCTGGGAATACCCTGGCTCCGTTTCCACTCGCCACATATTGAGTGGTCCTCAGGGAAAATATTGGGCTGGAGTAAGTCATGTTTGGGCAGATGTGTGAGTGAGTGTGTACAGGTCTCTTCTACCCAGGTACCCGCAGATCTCTCGTCACTTCCCAGGTATTATTGGTGTTATGCAGACGTGTTCTCTAAAAAGGCTGCTGAGACTCTACCGCCCCATCGCCCTTACGACTGTCCTATCGACCTCTTGCCGGGAGCTGAACCTCCTAGGGGAAGGGTATATCCCCTCTCTCTTCCTGAGACGGAGGCTATGTCTCAATACATTCAGGAGAATTTAGCAAGAGGATTTATAAGGAAGTCAGTGTCTCCGGCAGGGGCGGGATTCTTCTTCGTGCAGAAGAAGAACGGGGAGTTACGTCCTTGCATCGATTACAGGGGTCTCAATGCAATCACTATTAAGAACAAATACCCGTTGCCCCTGATATCGGAGCTCTTTGACAGATTAAGGGGAGCTAAAATTTTCACCAAATTAGATCTGCGGGGTGCCTACAATCTGATTCGCATCCGTGAGGGGGACGAATGGAAAACGGCTTTCAATACCAGGGATGGGCACTATGAGTACCTGGTGATGCCTTTCGGGCTCTGTAATGCCCCAGCCGTTTTTCAGGACTTTGTCAACGATATCTTCCGGGATATGCTTTCCACCTCGGTCGTAGTCTATCTGGATGATATCCTCATCTTTTCTCCAGATATTGACTCCCACCGGAGAGATGTTGGCAGAGTCTTCGAACTCCTACGGGCGAATTCCTTATATGCAAAGTTGGAGAAGTGTGTGTTCGAGCAGGAGTCCTTGCCTTTCCTGGGCTATATCGTCTCGGCCCAGGGATTGGCTATGGATCCTGCCAAACTACAAGCAGTGATGGACTGGCAGGAACCCCATTCTCTTAAAGCGGTGCAGCGCTTTATGGGGTTCATAAATTACTATCGCCAGTTCATCCCCCACTTCTCAACTTTGGTAGCTCCCTTGGTATCCCTCACCAAGAAGGGAGCGAATCCCAAATTGTGGTCCGAAGGGGTCTCCAAGGCCTTCTCTTCTATAAAGTCCCATTTTGCCAGCGCTCCTATCTTACATCGTCCCGATGTGGGTAAGCCATTCCTTCTGGAAGTGGATGCCTCATCCGTTGGCGCTGGAGCAGTCCTCTATCAAAAGGATGCTCAGGGTCGGAAGCATCCATGCTTCTTTTTCTCAAAGACCTTCACACCAGCGGAGAGAAATTACTCCATCGGGGATAGAGAGTTGTTGGCAATGAAGTTGGCCTTTTCGGAGTGGAGACATCTCTTGGAGGGTGCCCGGTTCCCATTCCAGGTTTTCACGGATCACAAGAATTTGGTCTATTTACAAACAGCCCAGCGGCTGAATTCTCGTCAGGCCAGATGGTCCTTGTTTTTCTCCCGGTTCCACTTTACCCTACATTATCTCGCCGGGGAGAAGAACATTCGTGCCGACGCTCTCTCTCGCTCCTTCGTGTCAGCTGAGGAGGAGGAGGACGAGCCTCGGCTCATTGTCCCTTCGGAGAGTCTGAGAACTGTAGCTCCGGTTTCGCTGGAGTCTGTGCCCCCGGGCAAGACTTTTGTTCCCATCAATTTGCGTCCGGAGGTTCTCTCTTGGGCTCATTCGTCCAGAGTGGGTGGACACTTTGGGGCTAAAAGGACCTCTGAGCTACTGGCGAGGACGTACTGGTGGCCACATATGGTTCGTGACGTCGGAGACTACGTTCGGGCATGTGTCTCTTGTGCCAAGAATAAGTCTTCCCGACAACGGCCAGCTGGTTTGTTATACCCTCTGCCGGTGGCAGACAGGCCCTGGGAGATGGTCGGGATGGATTTTGTTGTGGGTTTGCCCAAGTCTCGTGGCTGTACCATTATTTGGGTAATCACCGACCATTTTTCTAAAATGGTGCATTTGGTGCCACTTCCCCGGTTACCTTCTGCACGGGCCTTGGCAGCGTTGTTTGTCAAACACATCTTTCGTCTTCACGGTATGCCAGACAAAATCGTCAGTGACCGAGGTCCCCAGTTTGCGTCTCGGTTCTGGAGAGAGCTTTGTCATCTTCTCAGTATCGAGTTGAATCTCTCTTCGGCTTATCATCCCGAGACGAATGGGTTGGTAGAGAGAGCCAACCAGACCTTGGTCACATATCTGCGACATTTTGTTTCTGCTAAGCAGGATGACTGGGCATCTTTGCTACCGTGGGCGGAGTTTGCTCTTAACAATGCTGTCGCTGATTCCACTGGACAGACTCCATTCCTCCTTAACTATGGTCAGCATCCGAGGGTACCTGTGCCCATGCCCGTGTCTTCCGCCGATTCCAGGGTGGCAGACTGGGCTGTGGAGGCACGGGACATTTGGGATCGCACTCAGGATGCTATTCAGGCTTCCAAGGAGAGAATGAGGTCCTCCGCCGACGCACATCGGCGCCCCGCTCCAACCTTTGCTCCTGGCGACTTAGTGTGGCTCTCCGCCCGTAACATCAGGCTGCGAGTTGAGTCCACCAAGTTTGCACCTCGCTACTTAGGCCCTTTTAAGGTCCTCGAACAGGTTAATCCTGTGGTTTACCGTCTGGCCCTTCCTCCACGCCTGGGTATCACCGACACCTTTCATGTGTCCCTCCTTAAGCCCGTCTACATGTCCCGGTTTTCTGAGTCATCTACTGGGACGTCGGGTTCGTCTACGGACGATTACGAGGTGAACGCGATCTTGGGGTACAAGGTGGTTCGTGGCAAAAAATTTTATTTGGTGGACTGGAGGGGTTACGGTCCTGAGGATAGATCCTGGGAGCCTGCTGAGTATATTCGGGCTCCGCAGCTCATTGCTGCCTTCGAACGTAGCGAGGCCCAAGGAGGGGGGGGCCCTAGGGGGGGGGGGTAATGTTGGGGGTCGAGTTCCCGCTTCTGCACAGGGGGAATCTCGAGCCGCCTCCGCTGCGGTCTCCCATTCTTGTCCAGCCGCAGTGGAGTCTGCTCAGCAAAGACGTCGGTCCCAGCGTCTTGCTCATTCTCACTCTGTTCTGAGAGTTACTGCTGCTTCTCCAGTCTCTGCCATTGAAGTCAGTGCTGGTCAGCAGCGAGCGGACGTCTCTGGGACTAAGTCCTTGTCTGCACGTACTGAGCATGCCCAGCATAAGGTCTCCCGTTGGAGATCGAGGGTCATGTGCTCAGGCTCTGCAGCACATTCCATTGGTCCTCTTGGCAGGTCCTAGAAGGGCAAAAGTGCTGTGGCCACTTCCTGTGCTGCTGCTATATAAACTGCGCATGACCGCACGGCCATGCGCTAGTATTGTTTTACAATTGCTTATGTGTGTATGTTGTGAGTGCAAGTCGTCCTTGGATACCCCTTCCCTATTGAATGTCTGTTCGCGGAAGGTGTATGGCTGCTATCTAGCGCCCGACTTAGCCTACAGCACTAGTCACACATCACAGCGTCCTGTAGCTGTGCCTGCCAGTACGGCGCCGTGCGCCTGCCTTGCGCTTTCCATACCCGAGTCTGGGTGGTTAGTGGCGTCCGTCAGCGCGGCATCGCTCGCACTCTTGTGCACATATATTTCCTAAGGTTCTCTACACACCCAGTTGCGGTGTTGCGCCAGCAGGGGTCTAATCGGGCTCCAATCCCTTCTGGGGTTAAGTCCGCTGACCACTTGCTCGCGCACTTGTGCGGTACTGCGGTCCTGTGAATTAACAGGATCGCTTTCTTCACGCTGGGTGAGGTTAAACCCACGCGTGTATACTTTAGTGTACCGCCATACAGTCTGCAAATTGCTAGCAGCAGGTTCTCACCTGCACGGTGGACCCCGGACTGCGAACGCACCTTTATCATCTGTCTTGGTGCGTTCCGCCAGTCCTAACATATGGCAGGCAGCAATAAGGAGTGGACTGATGCACAAATTAAATAAAAAGTGTGAACAAACAAAAAAGATAGCTGTGCAGAAAGGAAGGAACAACAGGATTTGTGCTTGGAAAAAAGCAGTTGGTTTGCACAGCGGCGTACACACAGCAATGCAGCTATCAGGGAGCCTTCTAGGGCAGCCCAATGAGCTACAGCGCTGAGGAAAAAAAATGTAGCTTCCACTGTCCCTGCAAACAAAAGGTGGTGTTGGACAGTGGAGATCGCTACAGCACAAGCGGTTTGGTGGATAATGCACCCTGCCTAACGCTATCCCTGCTTCTGACGAAGCGGCAGCAACCTCTCCCTAGGCTCAGATCAGCAGCAGTAAGATGGCGGTCGGTGGGAACGCCTCTTTATAGCCCCTGTGACGCCGCAGACAGCAAGCCAATCACTGCAATGCCCTTTTCTAAGATGGTGGGGACCAGGACCTATGTCATCACGCTGCCCACACTCTGCGTCCACCTTCATTGGCTGAGAAATGGCGCTTTTCGCGTCATTGAAACGCGACTTTGGCGTGAAAGTCGCGTACCGCATGGCCGACCCCACACAGGGGTCGGGTCGGGTTTCATGAAACCCGACTTTGCCAAAAGTCGGCGACTTTTGAAAATGAACGATCCGTTTTGCTCAACCCTATTGTTAAGTTGTTCAGTGTGAAGGTACCTTTAAAAGCAAACTCAGCGAGAGATAAAAACAAAGACCAGTCCTCCTGCCGAGCTGCCACAAAGCACCTTAAAATTTGTTCCAAAGATTGAATTGTCCTCACAGTCTGACCATTTGTTTCAGGGTGGTAAGCATATGAAAATGAAAAGTCACTCTCAAGTCTACAACAAAAAGCTCTCCAGAATTTAGAGACAAATTGTACTCCCCTATCAGACACAATGTTAAGAGGGATCCCATGTAACCTTACAATATGAGAAAACAACAAACTGGTCAGTATCTCTGCATTAGGTAATCCTGACAAAGGAACAAAACGAGCTTGTTTGCTTAATTGCTCAACTACCACCCAGATTGAAGTTTTCCCACCAGACAGAGGCAAATCTATGATTAAATCCATGGACAAATGAGTCCATGGTCTTTCTGAAATTGGTAATGGGGCCAATTCCAATGCTGGCTGGCTATGACTGACTTTAGCGCATGCTCTGACTTCACAGATACAAAATCTTTAATACCAATATGCATAAAAACCAAAAAACTCTAGCAGTAAACACAGGATCACCACTCAAGATGGAATCATGAAATTCCTGTAACACTTAGCGTATGGAAAATCCGTCAAAGTCTCCCTGCCGAGAGTCGCAAGAGAATTCTCCATATTGTCATCCATGTGTAATCCATTTGTAATGCGATGATGCAATTTTCTTGCACCTATGTATCAGTATGACATCCATTTGCAGTGCGATTGCTATCCGATTTTAATGCAATTTTAAAATGAGCTTTTACATACAGCAATACTCTGTCATTTACTCATCGTTTTCAAACAAAATATTTCTCAAAACGCCCACACATATATGTACAGTTTTGCTCAAAAGTTTACATACCCCTGACCTTTTTTCAGAGAATATGAATGATAACACCACTCATGGTTAGTGGTTGGGTGAAGCCAATTATTGTCAAACTACTATGGTTTCTCTTTTTAAATCATAATGACAACCCAAAACATCAAAATGACCCTGATAAAAAGTTCACATACCCTGGTGATTTTGGCCTGATAACATGCACAGAAGTTGACAGAAATTGGTTTTAATGGCTACTAAAGGTAACATCCTCACCTGTGACTTGTTTGATTGTAATCAGTGTGTGTGCACATAAAAGCTGAGTGAATTTCTTTCATTCAGCCACTGACCTTTCTGGATTGTGAATCATGGTGAAAGCAAAAGAATTGTCAATGGATCTACAGGAAAAGGTAGTTGAACTGTATAAAACAGGAAAGGGATACAAAAAGATATCCAAGGAATTGATAATGTCAGTCAGGAGCATTCAATCTGTGATTAATAAATGGAAAATCAGGGGCTCTGTATAAACAAAACCACGGTCAGGTAGACCAACAAAAATGTCATCCACATCTGCCAGGAAAATTATTCGGGATGCAAAGAAAAGCCCAAAAATAACATCAGCTGAAATACAGGACTTGCTGAAAGCTAACAGTGTGGCTGTTTCATTATGCACAAGGAGGCACTTGAAGAAAAATGGGCTGCATGGTCGAGTTGCCAGAAGAAAGCAATTACTGCACAAATGCCAAAAAGTATTCAGCCTACAATACACAAAACAGCACAGAGATAAGCCTCAAAACTTCTGGAACAAGGTATTTGGAGTGATGAAACCAAAATTGAACTTTTTGGCCACAACCGTAAATGTTACATTTGAAAGAGGTCATCAATGACTATGATGAAAGGAACACCATTCCTACTGTAAAGCACGGAGGTGGATCACTGATGATTTGAAAATGTGTGAGCTACAAAAGCACAGGAAGCTTGGTCAGAGTTGACAGAAAGATGAATGCAGCCCATTATCAGCGAATACTGGTGGCAAATTTCAATCATCAGCCCAGAAGCTGCACATGGGACGCACCTGGACGTTTCAACATGACAACAATCCAAAACAAAATGCCAAGTTGACCTGTCATTGGCTACAGCAGAACAAAGTAAAGGTTCTGGAGTGGCCATCTAAAACTCCTGATCTCAATATAATTGAGCCACTCTGGGGAGATTTCAAGTGCACGGTACATGCTAAACAGCCCAGGAATTTACAGGAACTGTAGGCTTTCTGTCAAGAAGAGTGGGCAGTTTCAGCATCTGAGAAAATAATGAACCTCATCCACAACTACCACAAAAGACTTCAAGCTGTCATTGATGTTAGAGGGGGCAATACACGGTATTAAGAAATGGGATATGTAAACTTTTGATCAGGGTCATTTGGATGTTTTGGATCATCATTATGATTTAAACAGAGAAACCACAGTAGTAACATAGTAACATAGTAACATAGTTAGTAAGGCCGAAAAAAGACATTTGTCCATCCAGTTCAGCCTATATTCCATCATAATAAATCCCCAGATCTACGTCCTTCTACAGAACCTAATAATTGTATGATACAATATTGTTCTGCTCCAGGAACACATCCAGGCCTCTCTTGAACCCCTCGACTGAGTTCGCCATCACCACCTCCTCAGGCAAGCAATTCCAGATTCTCACTGCCCTAACAGTAAAGAATCCTCTTCTATGTTGGTGGAAAAACCTTCTCTCCTCCAGACGCAAAGAATGCCCCCTTGTGCCCATCACCTTCCTTGGTATAAACAGATCCTCAGCGAGATATTTGTATTGTCCCCTTATATACTTATACATGGTTATTAGATCGCCCCTCAGTCGTCTTTTTTCTAGACTAAATAATCCTAATTTCGCTAATCTATCTGGGTATTGTAGTTCTCCCATCCCCTTTATTAATTTTGTTGCCCTCCTTTGTACTCTCTCTAGTTCCATTATATCCTTCCTGAGCACCGGTGCCCAAAACTGGACACAGTACTCCATGTGCGGTATAACTAGGGATTTGTACAGAGGCAGTATAATGGTCTCATCATGTGTATCCAGACCTCTTTTAATGCACCCCATGATCCTGTTTGCCTTGGCAGCGGCTGCCTGGCACTGGCTGCTCCAGGTAAGTTTATCATTAACTAGGATCCCCAAGTCCTTCTCCCTGTCAGATTTACCCAGTGGTTTCCCATTCAGTGTGTAATAGTGATATTGATTCCTTCTTCCCATGTGTATAACCTTACATTTATCATTGTTAAACCTCATCTGCCACCTTTCAGCCCAAGTTTCCAACTTATCCAAATCCATCTGTAGCAGAATACTATCTTCTCTTGTATTAACTGCTTTACATAGTTTTGTATCATCTGCAAATATCGATATTTTACTGTGTAAAATTTCTACCAGATCATTAATGAATATGTTGAAGAGAACAGGTCCCAATACTGACCCCTGCGGTACTCGATATATGAATAAGAGGGTGCTCGACTGTACTGTAGAGGTGCCAGGAGAAAAAATCAACTATTATCTTAAAATAGAAACTCTGGCACACAATAAAAATGCTTATATTTAATTGTTCATCAATTTTATTCCAAAGGAAAAAAGGTTGGTGGGTTCCACATGCAAAAGAAACTTTAAACAGCTTATATGTAGTCTCAACGTTTCGGCATATAATTGTAAAGCCTTTTTCAAGAGATCGCTGTCTGTAACATACATAAGCAAATATATAGTTGAAACACAACTTGAAATGGCATGACATCAACAACATAACAATGAAAAGAATTACACATAAAATATGCATAGCTCCGTATAATTATGAGCGCAATCTGTAGCCACCAACATATACAAATTCATTTTAACTAAATAATATATTGTTGTCTATGACATTGATTAGAAATGGTAAAACTAAAGGGAAAAGAAAAAATAATAATAATGAAAAAACAATAGGTAGCATGAATTTCTCCCATAAAACAAGTGAAAAACATCAAAAATTGCAAAGAGAAAAAAAAAAAAAAAAATTTCAAAGAAACAATTGCAAAGAAACAATTGCATAGGAAAAGTAGCGAAGAAAAAATTGGACGTGATGAAAATATCGAAGAGAAAATAGCCTCTAAAGAGCAGTATAAAAGGAAAAAATCCCTTTATCTCTGTGAAAAAAATAAAAAATGGAAAAAATAATTAAGCGTCATATGATGTGGAATAATATAGAGCAACGGCACCCCATGGTAAACTGATGCACTGACACGTATATACTCAAGGGGAGGTAGTAAAAAGAAACTATATGTATTACCAGCACCTCCTAATAAATCTATATGGACACCACTTTTGTGTTTTAGGTAAATAAAAAAAGTTCTTACTTATAAGTATATAAAGCAAGGGTGGAACTCCCACTGTAAAAACAAAAAAAGGGAACTTAGAAAAAGTAACACGATACATCAACTCCCACTGAGACAGTAGGGGAGCCTGTAAAGGGATATTACCTTAAGGAGGAGTCTGTGACCGCTCAATGTGGAGGTGAGAGTGTGAGGTATACTGCTGGTTTTTATAGACCCGGTAAATTAAAACAGGTGTGTGAGCTCAGTGCATGACGCTGAGTGCGGCGAGGCTCTGAAAGAGCCGAAAGATACCGAAGGGAGCCGAATGCCCGAAGAATCACGCATGCGCCGTGTGATAGCGTCCTGATCTTAGTTGCCGCCCGTGTGCTGAAAGAAAAAGAAAAAGAAAAAATGTATGAAATGCAGGTAATCTCGCTGCATAGATTAATGACAAAACATAACATGAAAACACACGAACCATATGCCAAGAGAAAAAGAAAGAATACTATAAAAAATACTGTAAAAAATACTATAAAAAAGGGAAACAAAGAAAGAAAAAATGGAAAGACAATAGATCGTTATCACTGTTATGGTGATGACATATGAAAAATTCTCATATTTAAGGAAAAAATCCTATAAAGACTGGAAATATTCACTAAAGCTTGAAAAAGGAACCCTTAATCCATACTACTGACGGGTTCCTGAGTACATAGAAACAGGGAACCACTAGATCAAGTACTGTAACAGTATAATAACATTATTACATTTTTTTATGTTACAACATTAAACCATTTATTATTACAATACAACCAGTTTTATCCTATATCATACACGGGTTATATCATATATGAGATATTATAGTCTGAGATATTATATAAGAGACATCATAAGGGAAAGAAAAACCTAATATGACACCTCATACTCCCTATTAAGTCCTAAAGGAGTAAGGGTTTGGAGCGTGTGGATCCAAAAGGATTCCCGCTCTTTCAACTTCTTGATCCTATCTCCCCCTCTTCTGGCTAGTGTCACATGTTCTATCACTTGATATCTCAGTTGGGCCACCGTATGGTTATTCTGTATGAAATGAGCCGGAACTGGAAGTAGAGTTTTACAACATCTAATAGTTGATTTATGTTGTGAGATGCGGTCTCGGATATGTTGGGTAGTTTCACCAACATATCTGAGACCGCACGGACATTTAATTAAGTACACAACGAACGTAGTGTTACATGTGAAGTGACCTTTAATTGAAAATCTCTTCCCTGAGCGAGGATGTGTAAAGGAATCCCCTTTAATTATATTGGAACACTGGAGACAACCCAAACAAGGAAAAGTTCCATTCCGGGGTGTGGAGAAAACTCTCTGTGTTAATTCTCTCTTGGAGGAACCCACATCTGCTCTAACCAATTTATCTCTTATACTTGGACATCTCTTGTTGCTAATAATTGGTATGGAGTTAAACTCCTTAATATGTGGATAAGCCTTTTTGAGAATGTCCCAATGTCGAGTCACACATGTGTTGATGAGATTATTAAAGGGATGATAAGTATTCACAAAAGCTAACCGGGAAGCATTCTGATCCCTCTGAGATCGTGTAGTGTTACGTTGTGTATACAGAATATGAGGTGGATAGCCCCTACTGAGAAACATTAAATCCATTTCTTTATGTCTCATACGACTAACCTCTGGTTTGGATACTATTCTTTCAACACGATCATGTTGAGATTTAGGTAAAGATTCTTTAATATGTTGTGGGTGACAGCTGTCATACCTAAGCAAGCTTTTACGGTCAGTGGGCTTGACATATAAATCTGTCTCTAAGAATCCCTCACTATTCACATTCACCATGGCATCTAAGAAATTCATAGAAGATCTACTATGAGAGATAGAGAATGTAAGGCCTGGTAAACTGGAATTGAGATCCTGATGAAATGCGACAAAGGTTTCGATGTCACCCGTCCATATTAAAAAGACGTCATCTATGTATCTGCGCCAATAACTTACTGATGACTGAAAGCTAGGGTGTGAATAAACATACGCCTTTTCAAAGCTATCCATAAAAATGTTGGCATATGGGGGTGCCATATTGGACCCCATGGCAGTCCCCCTCTTTTGAATAAAAAACTGATCCTCAAAAATGAAAAAGTTTTTAGTTAGAATTAATGTAAGTATATCCCTACAAAAATCTCGTTGCATGACTACCAGATCTCAGGTACTGAGGACACTAACAATATAGTGTATAACATCTCTTCGCAATGCCTTTCCCCCACGGAATTGACTGTCCTACAAAAAGGACTTACTTTTTGTCCTGTTCCGAAATTTAACACTTTTCAACTAGATCAGGAATTGCATCGTTTCTTTAGGAATGTTAGATTAAAGGTCCATTTCTCCAATATCCCTGACAATATCTCGACAAGAGTTACCTCTCCTGAATCTAGGTTTTCCTTGGACTCTTTGAAACTACGGGTCCGGAGTTCTTTCCAACCTCCTCGTACACACCATCCAGTAGAGACTTATATTCACTTTGTGGAAAAAGATGTCAAACGGGTTCTTGAATCCATAGAACAGGGACAAATTCACATTAAACAGAATTTAACTAGGGATGAACATAATGCCTTAATCTCCCTAAGAAATAATAAACGACTAATAATAAAACCGGCGGACAAGGGGGGCTCAATAGTGGTATTAGACCGGGACTATTATATACAAGAGATATATACACAGCTTGGTGATGTAGATACTTACCAATTGGTTAACAGTAATCCGTCTTTTGAGATAGCGAGGGAGATAAAGAAATTTATAACTCATTATCTGACATTGGGAATAATTGATGAGAAATTGGGCAATTATTTACTCATTCAACATCCTGTTTTACCTGTCTTGTATACCCTCCCCAAGATTCACAAACATCCTTCGCGTCCTCCTGGACGACCTATAGTTGCCTCTACTAATTCTCTATTGTCTCCACTTGCTATTACACTGGAGAAAATATTGTCCCCCCTTGTCCCCCTCATTAAATCATATTTGAAGGACACCTCCGACTTTCTGAAGTCCCTTCGGGACGTAGGACCCATATCCGAAGGTTGCCTATTGGTGACGAGTATCAACCACGAGGATGGTATAAGAGCGGTTATGTCCTTCCTTACTGAGCATACAAATTTTTCTCATCATCAACGAGATTTTTGTAGGGATATACTTACATTAATTCTAACTAAAAACTTTTTCATTTTTGAGGATCAGTTTTTTATTCAAAAGAGGGGGACTGCCATGGGGTCCAATATGGCACCCCCATATGCCAACATTATTATGGATAGCTTTGAAAAGGCGTATGTTTATTCACACCCTAGCTTTCAGTCATCAGTAAGTTATTGGCGCAGATACATAGATGACGTCTGTTAGGTCTCGAGTTCCCGCTTCTGCACAGGGGGAATCTCGAGCCATCTCCGCTGCGATCTCCCATTCTTATCCAGCCACAGTGGAGTCTGCTCAGCAGGGACGTCGGTCCCAGCGTCTTGCTCAGTCTCACTCTGTACAGAGAGTTACTGCTGCTTCTTCAGCTTCTGTCTTTAAAGCCAGTGCTGGTCAGCAGCGAGCGGACTTCTCTGGGACTAAGTCCTTGTCTGCACACACTGAGCATGCCCAGGGCAAGATCTCCCGTTGGAGATCGAGGGTCATGTGCTCAGGCTCTGCAGCACATTCCATTGGTCCTCTTGGCAGGTCTTGGAAGGGCAAAGTTTCTGTGGCCACTTCCTGTGCTGCAGCTATATAAACTGCGCATGACCGCACGGCCATGCGCTAGTGTACAATTGTTAATGTGTGTATGTTGTGAGTGCAAGTCGTCCTTGGATACCCCTACCCTATTGAATGTCTGTTCGCGGAAGGTGTATGGTTGCTATCTAGCACCCGACTTATCTTACAGCACGAATCGCACATTACAGCGTCCAGTTGCTGTGACCGCCAGTACGGCGCCGTGCACTTCCTCTGTGCTTTCCTTACCCAAGCCTGGGTGGTTAGTGGCGTTCGTCAGTACGGCACCGCATGCACTCTTGTGCCTTAATATTGGTATTTAGTTTCCTTACACACCCAGTTGCGGTGTTGTGCCAGCAAGGGTCTAATCGGACTTCAATCCTAGTTGGGGTTGAGTTCGCTGACTACTTGCTCGCGCTCTATGTGAGGTACCGCGGTCCTGTGACGCAACAGGATCGCTTCCTTCACGCTGGGTGAAGTTTAACCCACGTGTGTATACTTATGAGTACCGCCATATAGTCCGTCATTACTTGGCAGCAGGTTCTATCTCTGCACGGTGGACCCCGGGCTGCGAACGCACCATACTCTATCTGTCTTATTATTTGGTGCGTTCCGCTAGCCCTAACATTACACTAGCGCCAGGGTCTGGCTAGTAATGACGGACAAACAGCAATCCTTGCGGTATATCCAGCAGCTGGAGGGTAGGTTGGCGGCTCTTGAGAGCGCAACCTCAGCTGTGGATGTTACCGCAGTTGCTGTACAGGCTGCTAGCGTGGCTGCAGAAACCCTGTCCATTGCCACCCCTGCTCCGACATTTTCTCGCCTCCCACTGCCACAAAAATTTTCTGGTGATAGCAAATTTTGTAGGGGATTTGTGAGTCAGTGCTCTATTCACCTCGAGCTCCTGGCTGCACGTTTTCCCACAGAGCGGGCTAAGGTGGGATTTATAGTGTCTCTCTTGTCGGACAGGGCGTTGGAATGGGCTATGCCGCTGTGGGAGCGTGGCGATCATGTGGTGCAGAGTGCTCCGCTGTTTCTGAGCACTCTGAAACAGGTCTTTTTAGGACCTCAAGTCACCCATGATACTGCGCTCCAACTGCTGGCATTAACTCAGGGTGAGTCCTTGGTCAGTCATTTTGCCGTCCAATTCCGCACTTTAGCTTCTGAGCTGGATTGGTCGGATAAAGCTCTTATCCCCATATTTTGGAGGGGCCTGGCTGACCACGTTAAGGACGCTCTGGCCACTAGGGAGATTCCTGCCACACTGGAGGAGTTAATAACTGTCTCCACTCGAATTGACCTCCGTTTTAACGAGCGGAGGTTAGAGCGAGCCCAGTGTAGGCAGAGGTTTCGGCTGGCTCCTACCTTCGCCAAACCTCTGGAATCTCCGGTCCTGGTTCCTGAGTCACATGAGGCCAGGGAAGTGTCACAAGCGGGATCTAAGTCCCGGGCCGCTTGTGCACTCAAGGTCTGTCATGTTTGCCAGCAGTCAGGACATCTAGCCACCAGATGTTCTCAGCGGTCGAGGAAACGTCAGCGTCTAGTGGTAGTAGGTGGAGGTACACTAGACACGGCGACGTTTGCCTCTAAATTGTCCTTTAAGGGGACAATTACTATAGGCTCATTCTCCCACTCGGTAGAGCTCTGCATGGATTCTGGGGCGGAGGGCAATTTTATGTCTTCTGCCTTCGCCCAACGTCACGCAATACCCCTGGTTATGCTACCTCAACCAGTAACGGTACGAGTGGTGAATGGGTCGACACTGCCCTCGCAGATAACACACCAGACCATCCCTTTTACTCTGTCCATGTCGCCATCTCATCAGGAGATTATATCTCTGCTCGTCATTCCTGAGGGAATCGATGAGGTCCTGTTGGGAATACCTTGGCTACGGTACCACTCTCCTCATATCGAGTGGTCCTCTGGCAGAATCCTGGGATGGGGCGAATCTTGTGGGGGTAGGTGTCAGAGGGAGTGCGTTCAGGTTGCTACTACAGAGGTACCCGCAGATCTTTCCTCTCTCCCCAAGCAGTATTGGTCTTATGCAGACGTGTTCTCCAAAAAGGCAGCGGAGATCCTTCCGCCCCATCGCCCCTATGACTGTCCTATTGATCTCTTGCCTGGTGCTGAGCCTCCCCGGGGTCGAGTCTATCCGTTATCTCTCCCGGAGACGGAGGCAATGTCACAGTACATCCAGGAAAATCTGGCAAGAGGATTCATTAGGAAGTCAGTGTCACCTGCTGAGGCAGGGTTCTTCTTCGTGCAGAAGAAGAATGGGGAATTGCGTCCATGCATAGACTACAGGGGTCTTAATGCCATCACCGTTAAAAATAAGTATCCTTTGCCCTTGATATCTGAGCTCTTCGATAGGCTTCGGGGAGCAAGGGTATTTACTAAACTAGGTCTGCGGGGTGCTTACAACCTGATTCGCATCCGTGAGGGGGACGAATGGAAGATGGCTTTTAACACCAGGGATGGGCACTATGAATATCTGGTGATGCCCTTCGGGCTCTGTAATGCCCCAGCCGTTTTCCAAGACTTTGTGAACGATATCTTCCGGGATATGCTTTCCACCTCGGTCATAGTCTATCTGGATGATATTCTCATCTACTCTCCAGATATTGACTCCCACCGGAGAGATGTTTGCAAAGTCTTCGACCTCCTACGGGCAAACTCCCTCTATGCCAAGTTGGAGAAGTGTATGTTTCAGCAGGAGTCCTTACCATTCCTGGGCTACATCATCTCTGCCCAGGGATTGGCTATGGATCCTGCCAAACTACAGGCTGTGATGGACTGGCAGGAACCCCATTCTCTTAAAGCGGTGCAGCGCTTTATGGGGTTCATTAATTATTATCGCCAGTTCATTCCGCACTTCTCAACTTTGGTAGCTCCCTTGGTTGCCCTCACCAAGAAGGGGGCGAATCCCAAATTGTGGTCTGAGGAGGTCTCCAAGGCCTTTAACTCTATAAAGTCACACTTCGCTAGCGCTCCCATCCTACATCGCCCCGATGTTGATAAGCCATTTATCATGGAGGTGGATGCCTCTTCTGTTGGTGCTGGAGCAGTCCTCTTCCAAAAGGATGCTCAAGGTCGGAAGCATCCTTGCTTCTTTTTCTCCAAGACCTTCTCACCAGCAGAGAGAAATTATTCCATCAGGGACAGGGAGTTGCTAGCCATGAAGTTGGCTTTCTCGGCGTGGAGACATCTCTTGGAGGGAGCACGTTTTCCCTTCCAAGTCTTCACAGACCATAAAAATTTGGTGTACCTGCAGACAGCCCAGCGGTTGAATTCTCGCCAGGCCAGATGGTCCTTATTCTTCTCCTGGTTTCATTTCACCCTCCATTTTCTTTCTGGGGAGAAGAACATTTGGGCCGACGCTCTCTCTCGCTCCGTTGTGTCATCTGCGGAGGAGGAGGAGGAGCCTCGGCTTATTGTCCCCACCGAGAGCTTGAGAACAATGGCCCCGGTTTCGCTAGAGTCTGTGCCCCCGGGCAAGACTTTTGTTCCATCCAGTTTGCGACCGGAGGTTCTCTCTTGGGCACACTCGTCCAGGGTGGGTGGACATTTTGGTACCAAAAGGACATCTGAGTTACTGACGAGGACATACTGGTGGCCGCATATGGCTCGTGATGTCGCAGAGTATGCTCGGGCGTGTGTCTCTTGCGCCAAGAACAAGACTCCTCGGCAACGGCCAGCTGGTTTGCTTTATCCTCTGCCGGTGGCGGACAGGCCCTGGGAGATGGTCGGGATGGACTTTGTGGTGGGCTTACCCAAGTCTCGTAACTGCACCATTATCTGGGTGATCACCGACCATTTTTCCAAAAAGGGGCACTTGGTGCCTCTTCCACGGCTACCTTCTGCACGGGCGTTGGCTGTCTTGTTTGTCAAGCATATCTTTCGCCTACACGGTATGCCAGACAAAATTGTTAGTGACCGGGGTCCCCAGTTTGCGTCTCGATTCTGGAGAGAGCTTTGTCGTCTACTCAGTATTGAGTTGAATCTCTCTTCGGCATATCATCCCGAGACGAATGGGTTGGTAGAGAGGGCCAACCAGACCTTGGTTACATATTTACGACATTTTGTTTCTGCCAGGCAGGATGACTGGGCATCCTTGCTACCGTGGGCAGAGTTTGCACTTAACAATGCCGTAGCCGACTCCACCGGTCAGACTCCATTCCTCCTAAATTACGGCCAGCATCCGCGTGTTCCTGTGCCCATGCCTGTGTCTTCTGCTGACTCCAGGGTGGCAGACTGGGCTGTGGAGGCACGGAACATTTGGGACCGCACGCAGGATGCCATTCGGGCCTCCAAGGAGAGAATGAGGTCCTCCGCCGATGTTCATCAGCGCCCCGCTCCGACCTTTGCTCCTGGCGACTTGGTGTGGCTCTCCGCCCGTAACATCAGGCTGCGAGTTGAGTCCACTAAGTTTGCTCCTTGCTACTTGGGTCCCTTCAAGGTTCTCGAACGGGTTAATCCTGTGGTCTACCGTTTGGCTCTTCCTCCACGCTTGGGTATCACCGACACCTTTCATGTGTCCCTCTTGAAACCCGTATACATGTCCCGGTTTTCCGAGTCATCTGCCGGGACATCGGGTTCGTCTATGGACGATTACGAGGTGAACGCTATTTTGGGGTGTAAGGTGGTACGCGGCAAAAAGTTCTATCTGGTGGATTGGAAGGGTTATGGCCCAGAGGACAGGTCATGGGAGCCTGCTGAAAACATTCGGGCCCCACAGCTCATTGCTGCCTTCGAGCGTAGCGAGGCCCAAGGAGGGGGGGGCCCTAAAAGGGGGGGTAATGTTAGGTCTCGAGTTCCCGCTTCTGCACAGGGGGAATCTCGAGCCATCTCCGCTGCGGTCTCCCATTCTTATCCAGCCGCAGTGGAATCTGCTCAGCAGGGACGTCGGTCCCAGCGTCTTGCTCAGTCTCACTCTGTACAGAGAGTTACTGCTGCTTCTTCAGCTTCTGTCTTTAAAGCCAGTGCTGGTCAGCAGCGAGCGGACTTCTCTGGGACTAAGTCCTTGTCTGCACACACTGAGCATGCCCAGGGCAAGATCTCCCGTTGGAGATCGAGGGTCATGTGCTCAGGCTCTGCAGCACATTCCATTGGTCCTCTTGGCAGGTCTTGGAAGGGCAAAGTTTCTGTGGCCACTTCCTGTGCTGCAGCTATATAAACTGCGCATGACCGCACGGCCATGCGCTAGTGTACAATTGTTAATGTGTGTATGTTGTGAGTGCAAGTCATCCTTGGATACCCCTACCCTATTGAATGTCTGTTCGCGGAAGGTGTATGGTTGCTATCTAGCGCCCGACTTATCCTACAGCACGAATCACACATTACAGCATCCAGTTGCTGTGACCGCCAGTACGGCGCCGTGCACTTCCTCTGTGCTTTCCTTACCCAAGCCTGGGTGGTTAGTGGCGTTCGTCAGTGCGGCACCGCATGCACTCTTGTGCCTTAATATTGGTATTTAGTTTCCTTACACACCCAGTTGTGGTGTTGTGCCAGCAAGGGTCTAATCGGACTTCAATCCTAGTTGGGGTTGAGTTCGCTGACTACTTGCTCGCGCTCTATGTGAGGTACCGCGGTCCTGTGACGCAACAGGATCGCTTCCTTCACGCTGGGTGAAGTTTAACCCACGTGTGTATACTTATGAGTACCGCCATATAGTCCGTCATTACTTGGCAGCAGGTTCTATCTCTGCACGGTGGACCCCGGGCTGCGAACGCACCATACTCTATCTGTCTTATTATTTGGTGCGTTCCGCTAGCCCTAACAGACGTCTTTTTAAAATGGACGGGTGACATCGAAACCCTTGTCGCATTTCATCAGGATCTCAATTCCAGTTTACCAGTCCTTACATTCTCTATCTCTCATAGTAGATCTTCTATGAATTTCTTAGATACCATGGTGAATGTGAATAGTGAGGGATTCTTAGAGACAGATTTATATGTCAAGCCCACTGACTGTAATAGCTTGCTTAGGTATGACAGCTGTCACCCACAACATATTAAAAAATCTTTACCTAAATCTCAACATGATCGTGTTGAAAGAATAGTATCCAAACCAGAGGTTAGTCGTATGAGACATAAAGAAATGGATTTAAAGTTTCTCAGTAGGGGCTATCCACCTCATATTCTGTATACACAACGTAACACTACACGATCTCAGAGGGATCAGAATGCTTCCCGGTTAGCTTTTGTGAATACTTATCATCCCTTTAATAATCTCATCAACACATGTGTGACTCGACATTGGGACATTCTCAAAAAGGCTTATCCACATATTAAGGAGTTTAACTCCATACCAATTATTAGCAACAAGAGATGTCCAAGTATAAGAGATAAATTGGTTAGAGCAGATGTGGGTTCCTCCAAGAGAGAATTAACACAGAGAGTTTTCTCCACACCCCGGAATGGAACTTTTCCTTGTTTGGGTTGTCTCCAGTGTTCCAATATAATTAAAGGGGATTCCTTTACACATCCTCGCTCAGGGAAGAGATTTTCAATTAAAGGTCACTTCACATGTAACACTACGTTCGTTGTGTACTTAATTAAATGTCCGTGCGGTCTCGGATATGTTGGTGAAACTACCCAACATATCCGAGACCGCATCTCACAACATAAATCAACTATTAGATGTTGTAAAACTCTACTTCCAGTTCCGGCTCATTTCATACAGAATAACCATACGGTGGCCCAACTGAGATATCAAGTGATAGAACATGTGCCACTAGCCAGAAGAGGGGGAGATAGGATCAAGAAGTTGAAAGAGCGGGAATCCTTTTGGATCCACACGCTCCAAACCCTTACTCCTTTAGGACTTAATAGGGAGTATGAGGTGTCATATTAGGTTTTTCTTTCCCTTATGATGTCTCTTATATAATATCTCAGACTATAATATCTCATATATGATATAACCCGTGTATGATATAGGATAAAACTGGTTGTATTGTAATAATAAATGGTTTAATGTTGTAACATAAAAAAATGTAATAATGTTATTATACTGTTACAGTACTTGATCTAGTGGTTCCCTGTTTCTATGTACTCAGGAACCCGTCAGTAGTATGGATTAAGGGTTCCTTTTTCAAGCTTTAGTGAATATTTCCAGTCTTTATAGGATTTTTTCCTTAAATATGAGAATTTTTCATATGTCATCACCATAACAGTGATAACGATCTATTGTCTTTCCATTTTTTCTTTCTTTGTTTCCCTTTTTTATAGTATTTTTTATAGTATTCTTTCTTTTTCTCTTGGCATATGGTTCGTGTGTTTTCATGTCATGTTGTGTCATTAATCTATGCAGCGAGATTACCTGCATTTCACACATTTTTTTCTTTTTCTTTTTCTTTCAGCACACGGGCGGCAACTAAGATCAGGACGCTATCACACGGCGCATGCGTGATTCTTCGGGCATTCGGCTCTCTTCGGTATCTTTCGGCTCTTTCAGAGCCTCGCCGCACTCAGCGTCATGCACTGAGCTCACACACCTGTTTTAATTTACCGGGTCTATAAAAACCAGCAGTATACCTCACACTCTCACCTCCACATTGAGCGGTCACAGACTCCTCCCGGACCTCCACACCGGACTCATAAGCGGCGTCTTTCTACTAAGGTAATATCCCTTTACAGGCTCCCCTACTGTCTCAGTGGGAGTTGATGTATCGTGTTACTTTTTCTAAGTTCCCTTTTTTTGTTTTTACAGTGGGAGTTCCACCCTTGCTTTATATACTTATAAGTAAGAACTTTTTTTATTTACCTAAAACACAAAAGTGGTGTCCATATAGATTTATTAGGAGGTGCTGGTAATACATATAGTTTCTTTTTACTACCTCCCCTTGAGTATATACGTGTCAGTGCATCAGTTTAGCATGGGGTGCCGTTGCTCTATATTATTCCACATCATATGACGCTTAATTATTTTTTCCATTTTTTATTTTTTTCACAGAGATAAAGGGATTTTTTCCTTTTATACTGCTCTTTAGAGGCTATTTTCTCTTCGATATTTTCATCAGGTCCAATTTTTTCTTCGCTACTTTTCCTATGCAATTGTTTCTTTGCAATTTTTTCTTTGTATTTTTTATTTTTTTTTCTCTTTGCAATTTTTGATGTTTTTCACTTGTTTTATGGGAGAAATTCATGCTACCTATTGTTTTTTCATTATTATTATTTTTTCTTTTCCCTTTAGTTTTACCATTTCTAATCAATGTCATAGACAACAATATATTATTTAGTTAAAATGAATTTGTATATGTTGGTGGCTACAGATTGCGCTCATAATTATACGGAGCTATGCATATTTTATGTATAATTCTTTTCATTGTTATGTTGTTGATGTCATGCCATTTCAAGTTGTGTTTCAACTATATATTTGCTTATGTATGTTACAGACAGCGATCTCTTGAAAAAGGCTTTACAATTATATGCCGAAACGTTGAGACTACATATAAGCTGTTTAAAGTTTCTTTTGCATGTGGAACCCACCAACCTTTTTTCCTTTGGAATAAAATTGATGAACAATTAAATATACGCATTTTTATTGTGTGCAGGAGTTTCTATTTTAAGATGACCCCTGCGGTACCCCACTGGTCACAGCGACCCAGTTAGAGACTATACCATTTATAACCACCCTCTGCTTTCTATCACTAAGCCAGTTACTAACCCATTTACACACATTTTCCCCCAGACCAAGCATTCTCATTTTGTGTACCAACCTCTTGTGTGGCACGGTATCAAACACTTTGGAAAAATCGAGATATACCACGTCCAATGACTCACCGTGGTCCAGCCTATAGCTTACCTCTTCATAAAAACTGATTAGATTGGTTTGACAGGAGCGATTTCTCATAATCTCATATCTCTGACAATAAATGGCTTCACCCAACCACTAACCATGAGTGGAGAAAACATTTCAGTGTTATCATTCATATTCTTTGAAAAAAGACCAAGAAAGCAAAAATTCTACCAGGGTATGTAAACTTTTAAGCACAACTAATGTGTATATATATATATATATATATATATATATATATATATATATATATATATATATATATATATACCCCAGTACAGAACCAAAAATTTGGACACACCTTCTCATTTAAAGTTTTTTTTGCATTGTCATGACTAGGGTTGAGCGAAACGGGTCGAAATTGTTCAAAAGTCGCCGACTTTTGGCAAGGTCGGGTTTCATGAAACCCGACCCGACCCCAGTGGGGGGTCGTCCATGAAGTCGGCGATCTTTTGAATCTGGAATCGGAATTCCGATCCCGATTCCCGATATGTTTAAGATATCGGGAATTGGTATCGGAATTCAGATTAAAGTGTAAAATATAGAATTAAAATAAAAAATATTGCAATACTTACCCTCTGACGCGCCCTGGTACTAACCGGCAGCCTTCCTCCTTCGAATCCGCGCTTCTAGGACCTTGCCGTGACGTCGCGGTGACGTCGCGGCTTGTGATTGGCCGCGCGGCCGCCCATGTGACCGCTCGCGCGGCCAATCACAAGCCGCGACGTCACCCGCGACGTCACCGAAGGTCCTGGAAGGGCTGATTCTTAGGAAGGAAGGCTGTCGGAAGGAAGCAGGGCGCTTCCGAGGGTGAGTATATACCTAATAGGAATATACTCACCCTCGGAAGCGCCCTGCTTCCTTCCGACAGCCTTCCTTCCTAAGAATCAGCCCTTCCAGGACCTTCGGTGACGTCGCGGGTGACGTCGCGGCTTGTGATTGGCCGCGCAAGCGGTCACATGGGCGGCTTCCGAGGGTGAGTATATACCTAATAGGAATATACTCACCCTCGGAAGCGCCCTGCTTCCTTCCGACAGCCTTCCTTCTTAAGAATCAGCCCTTCCAGGACCTTCGGTGACGTCGCGGGTGACGTCGCGGCTTGTGATTGGCCGCGCGAGCGGTCACATGGGCGGCCGCGCGGCCAATCACAAGCCGCGACGTCACCCGCGACGTCACCGAAGGTCTTGGAAGGCTGATTCTAAGGAAGGAAGGTTCCCGGTTAGTACCAGGGCGCGTCAGAGGGTAAGTATAAGGATATTTTTTATTTTAATTCTATATTTTACACTTAAATATGGATCCCAGGGCCTGAAGGAGAGTTTCCGCTCCTTCAGACCCTGGGAACCATGGAAACCCAATGCACTGCATTGGGTTTTGAGTTTCGGCCGACCCCGACCCCGACTTTTTTATACGATCGGCCGATTTCACTCGACCCGACATTTCCAAAAGTCGGGTTTCGTGAAACCCGACCCGATCCTATAAAAGTGAAGGTCGCTCAACCCTAGTCATGACTATGAAAACTGTACAAGCACACTGAGGGCATCAAAACTATGAATGAACACATGTGGAATTATATGCTTAACAAAAAATTGTGAAACAACTGAAATTATGTCTTATATTCTAGGCCTTTCAAAGTAGCCACCTTTTGCTTTGATGACTGCTTTGCACACTCTTGCCATTTTCTTGATGAGCTTCAAGAGGTAGTCATTGGGAATGGTTTTCACTTCACAGGTGTGCCCTGTCAGGTTTAATAAGTGGGATTTCTTGCCTTATAAATAGGGTTGGGACCATCAGTTGTGTTGTGCATAAGTCTGGTGGATACACAGCTGATAGTCCTACTGAATAGACTATTAGAATTTTTATTATGGCAAGAAAAAAAGCAGCAGTAAAGAAAAACGAGTGGCCATCAATACTTTAAGAAATGAAGGTCAGTCAGTCCGATAAATTGGGAAAACTTTGAAAGTGTCCCCAAGTGCAGTGGCAAAAAACGTCAAGCGCTACAAAGATGCTGGCTCACATAAGGACCGCCCAAGGAAGGGAAGACCAAGAGTCACCTCTGCTTCTGAGGATAAGTGTATCCAAGTCACCAGCCTCAGAAATCGCAGGTTAACAGCAACAGAAGGCCGTCAGAAGACATTCGGTGGATCCTGTGTTGAATATTAGGGATATGGTTTGGTTTTTATATAGAAATATCAAACTTAAAGTGCCAATGGCGAAGTTGAGTCCGAGGTTTTTGGTCCATATGAGATGGTCAATCTGGTGTCGTTCAGATTAATGCTTCATCCATTCCTTTGCATTCCTAACATGTTCCATAAATCACAATTAAAGGAATTTGTCCCTTTGGAATGGTCTACCTCCTTCCCGCCTCCACTGGTTTCGCTCGATGGTGTCTTGGAGTATGAGGTTCAGGGGGTTGTGGATTCTTGTAAGCTCTGAAATTCCCTCCAATATCTCATCCATTGGAGGGGACATGAACCAGTGGAGAGACCTAGATGTGAAAGCCAAGTGGTTAATAAATTTAAATTACCTGGGAAGCCTGGAGGTCCCGTGACCCCCTAGAAAAGTGGGCACTGTCATGGATCTACCCCTCAGTGTCTCTGGTATGCAGTTACTGACAACTCAGTCATGCAGTCTGGGGCAGGGGCATGCTGAGCTGTCGTTAAGTTGATTGACAGCTCGGCAGTCCAATCTGAGACTAGGAGTCGCTTTCTGTCTCTAGGTGTTTATTGTCCCTGTGATTGCCAGACTATCTAATTGAGCTGTTTCTCCCAGACCTCTGAAAGATGTACATTCAGCTAAGGTTTGGTTTGTCTCTCTGGGCCTAGCCTTCTGTGTTTTAATGTTTCTTTGCCTGACCTTGGACCTCATTCTGACCATCCTTCTGATTAACCCTTTCTGCTCTTATCTGCTACAGTGCCTTGCGAAAGTATTTGGCCCCCTGGAACTTTTAAAACTTTTCCCACATATCATGCTTCAAACATAAAGATACCAAATGTAAATTTTTGGTGAAGAATCAACAACAAGTGGAACACAATTGTGAAGTTGAATGAAATTTATTGGTTATTTTAAATTTCTGTGGGAATTCAAAAACTAAATAGCGGGGCGTGCAATATTATTCGGCCCCTTTACTTTCAGTGCAGCAAACTCACTCCAGAAGTTCATTGTGGATCTCTGAATGATCCAATGTTGTCCTAAATGCCTAAAGATGATAAATATAATCCACCTGTGTGTAATCAAGTCTCTGTATAAATGCACCTGCTCTGTAATAGTCTCAGGGTTCTGTATGAAGCACAGAGAGCATCATGAAGACCAAGGAACACAACAGGCAGGTTCGTGATACATTTGGTATCTTCAAGTTTAAAGCATGATATGTGGGAAAAGGTTGAAAAGTTCCAGGGGGGCGAATACTTTCGCAAGGCACTGTATCTCCTGATATTCTGACCTCAGATTTTTCTGACTACGCCTTTATCTCTTCCTTCTGTTTATGATGTACCCTCCTGACTTCTGACCTCGGACTCATGCACTATCCAATCTCACAGCTTGTCTATGAGTGGTGACTCAGCATCAAAGAAACTCTGACCTTATTTTTCCTGAGCAATTTTTTCAGTCGTTTCCTGAAAAAGTTTCCTGTGAACTTAGCCACCAAAGGATTTTCCCATGTTTTTTTGTTGTTTGCTGGCCATTTTTAAGAAATATTTTTCTTTTTGAATAATTAAGAAACCACTAGCATTTTTTAAGCGAAAACCATAGCAAAACACTGAAAAAGATTTCTAGGCATCTTTTGAACTTTCCTATTTAACTGTATTGTAAAATACAGTGCGTCATCCAAGCGGAAAACACCTGAAGCATGGTTAGGTCACTTCTTTTAACTACTTATTGTTATTAAAGGCTGAAGCAATTATAATATGTTCAAAAGCTTGAACATATGCACAGGAAGTAATTTTCGCATTGATGGAGTTTTTTTCTGATACATTTTTGAAAAATGTAGCATGTGTTATTGAATGATAGGATTTGTGTCGTTTACATAATATCTTGATACATACATAGGTGGTGTAAAGGTTTTCGATTTAAATGTTTTATCTTTTTCCCAATTGATGGCCTTTGATTTGGCTCTACCATAGATCAGTGTCTACAGAGACATCCATTGTAATTGTGCAATAATGGTATATTTGTCCCTGTCCTGTAAATGTTCCCGGTCTTAAAATCAGTTCTTTTCACATTAAATATATATTTTTTGCACACTGATAGTTTAAAAATTACACAAACATCATAAAATATTAGCTATGTTCCAGTGTTCTTTTTTTCTATCTGCCTTGGCATTACACAAGTTTAACATCTGGTCAGGTGTAATCCATTATAAAAAGTGTTTAATTGAGATAAAGAGCGTTGACATGTGGGCTGGTCAATTGGAAAATGAACAAAATTAATACATTATATAGACATTACCATCTGAGTCTTCTATAATTATCATTTGGCCTTGCATGCATGTGTTTAAGACTTGTATACTGCATGATGGCATCTCTCCAGAAAACCATTAGGAAGAAAGAAGGTAATACAGCTAACACTTAAGCTGGAATAGAAAATACAGAAATATAATATTTTCCTGGGAATGCATTTTATTACATATGTGTCGACCACAATTTCATGAAACTTCCTTCTTTAGCCACATGCATCCCCGTCAAGGAAACTTCCAACTTAAAGCCATGCTTTTAAGGTTTTTGTTCTGCTTGTATTAATGTCCTGTTTTGTAATCTGCAATATGGTGGTATGTAATCTCTAAGGCAGTGTTCCCCAAGTCCAGTCCTCAAGAGCCACCAACAGGTCATGTTTTCAGGATTTCCTTAGTATTGCACAGGTGATGGAATTATTGCCTGTGCAGGTGATGCAATTATCACCTGTGCAATACTAAGGAAATACTGAAAACATGACCTGTTAGTGGCTCTTGAGGACTGGACTTGGGGGACATTGCTCTAAGGTAATTGTGGTGTAAAATATTTTATTATTTTCAAATACAGTATGTACCTAATACATTACATGAAACAACATGACAACATGCATCAAACCTGTAAACACATTGCAATGAATGTAAAGGTACCTTCACACATAACGATATTGTTAACGATATCGTTGCTATTTGTGACGTAGCAACGATATCGTTAATGAAATCGTTATGTGTGACAGCGACCAACGATCAGGCCCCTGCTGGGAGATCGTTGGTCGCTGAAGAAAGTCCAGAACTTAATTTCGTCGCTGGACTCCCTGGAGACATCGCTGGATCGGCGTGTGTGACACCGATCCAGCGATGTCTTCACTGGTAACCAGGGTAAACATCGGGTAACTAAGCGCAGGGCCGCGCTTAGTAACCCGATGTTTACCCTGGTTACCATGCTAAAAGTAAAAAAAAACAAACACTACATACTTACCTACCGCTGTCTGTCCTCCAGCGCTGCGCTCTGCTCTCCTCCTGTACTGTCTGTGAGCCGGAAAGCAGAGCGGTGACGTCACCGCTCTGCTTTCCGGCTCCCAGACAGTACAGGAGGAGAGCAGAGAAGCAGAGCGCAGCGCTGGAGGACAGACAGCTGTAGGTAAGTATGTACTGTTTGTTTTTTTTTACTTTTAGCATGGTAACCAGGGTAAACATCGGGTTACTAAGCGCGGCCCTGCGCTTAGTTACCCGATGTTTACCCTGGTTACCGGCATCGTTGGTCGCTGGAGAGCGGTCTGTGTGACAGCTCTCCAGCGACCAAACAGCGACGCTGCAGCGATTCGGATCGTTGTCGGTATCGCTGCAGCGTCGCTAAATGTGAAGGGGCCTTTAGTGTCAATGAGATGTCTTAATACAACTTTATCAGTGAATGTAATTGCATCTTGAAATCAATCTGCCAAAAGTGCAAACAAAGGGTCTTAAAGTGACCCCCCACCATGGGACCCCACGTGGTGCCCTCCGTCTGCCCAATGCTGCATCCTTTGCTCAGATTGGTATTTTGTTATTGCTTTCAAGGTGGCTGCCATAGTGTCATAGCGAGTGCAGTGGTAAGTTTAAATTACCCCTTCTCAGGCTTTCTTGAGCTGTAGAATAGAAAGGTCAGGGGAGTTGTGGTTTAGACTTATCACTGCACATCTCATGCAACTGAGGCAGTAATCTTAAAAGCAAATGTATATTCACTTTTCAGTCCCAGGATGAAGGGTCTCTTTAAAGTAATTTCCTGTGAATCGCTTTAAATTGCTGAATTCCTTTAAAAGGATGCCTTTTAATAACCCCTTCATGACCAGAGGTATTTTAGTTTTTGTTGTTTGCTCCCCTTCTTCCCAGAGCCATAACTTTTTTATTTTTCCATCAATATGGCCATCTGAATGCTTGTTTTTTGCGGGACGAGTTGTACTTTTGAAAGACACCATTGGTTTTAACATGTTGCGTACTGGAAAACGGTAAAAAAAATTCGAAGTGCAGTAAAATTGCAAAAAAAGTTCAATCCCACACTTGTTTTTGTTTTGCTTTTTTACTATGTTCACTAAATGCTAAAGCTGACCTGCTAGTATGATTCTCCAGGTCAATACAAGTTCATGGACACCAAACATGTATAGGTTCTTTATTATCTAAGTGATGAAAAAAATTAATTTCAAAACTTTGTTAAAAAAAAAAATTGTGCAATCTTCCGATACCTGTAGCGTCTCCATTTTTTGTGGTCTCTGGTTGGGTGAGGGCTTATTTTTTGCATGCCTAGCTGATATTTTTAATGATACCATTTTGGTGCAGATACGATCTTTTTATCGCCCATTATTGCATTTTGATGCAATGTCTCGGTGACCAAAAAAAGTACCGTAATTCTGACATTTTTACTTTTTTCTCGCTATGCCGTTTTGCAATCAAGTTAACCCCTTCATGACCCAGCCTATTTTGACCTTAAAGACCTTGCCGTTTTTTGCAATTCTGACCAGTGTCCCTTTATGAGGTAATAACTCAGGAACGCTTCAACGGATCCTAGCGGTTCTGAGACTGTTTTTTCGTGACATATTGGGCTTCATGTTAGTGGTAAATTTAGGTCAATAAATTCTGCGTTTATTTGTGATAAAAACAGAAATTTGGCGAAAATTTTGAAAATTTTGCAATTTTCACATTTTGAATTTTTATTCTGTTAAACCAGAGAGTTATGTGACACAAAATAGTTAATAAATAACATTTCCCACATGTATACTTTACATCAGCACAATTTTGGAAACAACATTTTTTTTTGCTAGGAAGTTATAAGGGTTAAAATTTGACCAGCGATTTCTCATTTTTACAACGAAATTTACAAAACCATTTTTTTTAGGGACCACCTCACATTTGAAGTCAGTTTGAGGGGTCTATATGCCTGAAAATACCCAAAAGTGACACCATTCTAAAAACTGCACCCCTCAAGGTACTCAAAACCACATTCAAGAAGTTTATTAACCCTTCAGGTACTTCACAGCAGCAGAAGCAACATGGAAGGAAAAAATGAACATTTCACTTTTTAGTCACAAATTATCTTTTAGCAACAATTTTTTTATTTTCCCAATGGTAAAAGGAGAAACTGAACCACGAAAGTTGTTGTCCAATTTGTCCTGAGTACGCTGATACCTCACATGTGGGGGTAAACCACTGTTTGGGCGCACGGCAGGGCTTGGAAGGGAAGGAGCGCCATTTGACTTTTTGAATGAAAAATTGGCTCCACTCTTTAGCGGACACCATGTCACGTTTGGAGAGCCCCCGTGTGCCTAAAAATTGGAGCTCCCCCACAAGTGACCCCATTTTGGAAACTAGACACCCCAAGGAACTTATCTAGATGCATAGTGAGCACTTCGAACCCCCAGGTGCTTCACAAATTGATCCGTAAAAATGAAGAAGTACTTTTTTTTCACAAAAAAATTATTTTAGCCTCAATTTATTCATTTTCACATGGGCAACAGGATAAAATGGATCCTAAAATTTGTTGGGCAATTTCTCCTGAGTACACCGATACCTCACATGTGGGGGTAAACCACTGTTTGGGCACATGGTAAGGCTCGGAAGGGAAGGAGCGCCATTTGACTTTTTGAATGAAAAATTATCTCCATCGTTAGCAGACACCATTTCGCATTTGGAGAGCCCCTGTGTGCCTAAACATTGGAGCTCCCCCACAAGTGACCCCATTTTGGAAACTAGACCCCCAAGGAACTTATCTAGATGCCTAGTGAGCACTTTAAACCCTCAGGTGCTTCACAAATTGATCTGTAAAAATGAAAAAGTACTTTTTTTTCACAAAAAAATTATTTTCGCCTCAATTTTTTCATTTTCACATGGGCAATAGGATAAAATGGATCCTAAAATTTGTTGGGCAATTTCTCCCGAGTACGCCGATACCTCATATATGGGGGTAAACCACTGTTTGGTCACACGGCAGGGCTCGGAAGGGAAGACGCGCCATTTGACTTTTTGAATGGAAAATTAGCTCCAATTGTTAGCGGACACCATGTCACGTTTGGAGAGCCCCTGTGTGCCTAAACATTGGAGATCCCCCACAAGTGACCCCATTTTGGAAACTAGACCCCCCAAGGAACTTATCTAGATGCATATTGAGCACTTTAAACCCCCAAGTGCTTCACAGAAGTTTATAACGCAGAGCCATGAAAATAAAAAATAATTTTACTTTCCTCAAAATAGATTTTTAGCCTGGAATTTCCTATTTTGCCAAGGGTAATAGGAGAAATTGGACCCTAAATGTTGTTGTCCAGTTTGTCCTGAGTACGCTGATACCCTATATGTGGGGGTAAACCACTGTTTGGGCGCACGGCAGGGCTCGGAAGGGAAGGCACGCCATTTGGCTTTTTAAATGGAAAATTAGCTCCAATCATTAGCGGACACCATGTCACGTTTGGAGAGCCCCTGTGTGCCTAAACATTGGAGATCCCCCACAAATGACCCCATTTTGGAAACTAGACCCCAAAAGGAACTAATCTAGATGTGTGGTGAGGACTTTGAACCCCCAAGTGCTTCACAGAAGTTTATAACGCTGAGCCATGAAAATAAAAAAAAAAAATTATTTTCTCAAAAATGATCTTTTAGCCTGCAAATTTTTATTTTCCCAAGGGTAACAGGAGAAATTTGACCCCAAAAGTTGTTGTCCAGTTTCTCCTGAGTACGCTGATACCCCATATGTGGGGGTAAACCACTGTTTGGGCACATGACGGGGCTCGGAAGTGAAGTAGTGACGTTTTGAAATGCAGACTTTGATGGAATGCCCTGCGGGCGTCACGTTGCGTTTGCAGAGCCCCTGATGTGGCTAAACAGTAGAAACCCCCCACAAGTGACCCCATTTTGGAAACTAGACCCCAAAAGGAACTTATCTAGATGTGTGGTGAGCACGTTGAATCCCCAAGTGCTTCACAGAAGTTTATAATGCAGAGCCGTGAAAATAATAAATACGTTTTCTTTCCTCAAAAATAATTATTTAGCCCAGAATTTTTTATTTTCCCAAGGGTTACAGGAGAAATTGGACCCCAAGAGTTGTTGTCCAGTTTCTCCTGAGTACGCTGATACGCCATGTGTGGGGGTAACCCACTGTTTGGGCACACGTCGGGGCTCAGAAGGGAAGTAGTGACTTTTGAAATGCAGACTTTGATGGAATGGTCTGCGGGCGTCACGTTGCGTTTGCAGAGCCCCTGGTGTGCCTAAACAGTAGAAACCCCCCACAAGTGACCCCATTTTGGAAACTAGACCCCCCAAGGAACTTATCTAGATATGTGTTGAGCACTTTGAACCCCCAAGTGCTTCACAGACGTTTACAACGCAGAGCCGTGAAAATAAAAAATCATTTTTCTTTCCTCAAAAATGATGTTTTAGCAAGCATTTTTTATTTTCACAAGGGTAACAGGAGAAATTAGACCCCAGTAATTGTTGCACAGTTTGTCCTGAGTATGCTGGTACCCCATATGTAGGGGTAAACCACTGTTTGGGCGCACGTCGGGGCTCGGAAGTGAGGGAGCACCATTTGACTTTTTGAATACAAGATTGGCTGGAATCAATGGTGGCGCCATGTTGCGTTTGGAGACCCCTGATGTGCCTAAACAGTGGAAACCCCTCAATTCTACCTCCAACACTAACCCCAACACACCCCTAACCCTAATCCCAACTGTAGCCATAACCCTAATCACAGCCCTAACCCCAACACACCCGTAACCCTAATCACAGCCCTAACCACAACCCTAATTCCAACCCTAACCCTAAGGCTATGTGCCCACGTTGTGGATTCGTGTGAGATTTTTCAGCATCATTTTTGAAAAATCCGCGGGTAAAAGGCACTGCGTTTTACCTGCGGATTTACCGCGGATTTCCAGTGTTTTTTGTGCGGATTTCACCTGTGAATTCCTATTGAGGAACAGGTGTAAAATGCTGCGGAATCCGCACAAAGAATTGTCATGCTGCGGAAAATACAATGCAGCGTTTCCGCGCTGTATTTTCTGCACCATGGGCACAGCGAATTTGGTTTTCCATAGGTTTACTTGGTACTGTAAACCTGATGGAACTCTGCTGCGAATCCACAGCGGCCAATCCGCTGCGAATCCGCAGTGGCCAATCCGCTGCGGATCCGCAGCCAAATCCGCACCGTGTGCACATAGCCTAATTCTAAAGGTATGTGCACACGCTGCGAAAAATGCTGCGGATCCGCAGCAGTTTCCCATGAGTTTGCAGTTCAATGTAAACCTATGGGAAACAAAAATCGCTGTATACATGCTGCGGAAAAACTGCACGGAAACGCAGGGGTTTACATTCTGCAGCATGTCACTTCTTTCTGAGGATTCCGCAGCGGTTTTACAACTGCTCCAATAGAAAATCGCAGTTGTAAAACCGCACTGAAATGCGCAGAAAAACTGCGGTAAATCCGCCATAAATCCACAGCGGTTTAAATCCGCAGAGGAACAGAATACGTGTGCACATACCGAAACCCTAACCCTAACCCTATTCTAACCTTAGTGGAAAAAAAAAAAATCTTTATTTTTTTATTGTCCCTACCTATGGGGGTGACAAAGGGGGGGGGGGTCATTTATTATTTTTTTTATTTTGATCACTGTGATAGATTATATCTCAGTGATCAAAATGCACTTTGGAACGAATCTGCCGGCCGGCAGATTCGGCGGGCGCACTGCGCACGCGCCCGCCATTTTGGAAGATGGTGGCACCCAGGGAGAAGACGGACGGACCCCGGCAGGATCGGTAAGTATGATGGGGTGGGGGGGGCACGGGGAGGATCGGAGCATGGGGGGGTGGATCGGGGCGCGGGGGGTGGAACGGAGCACGGGGGGTGGAACGGAGCACGGGTGGGGTGGTTCGGAGCACGGGGGGTGGATCGGAGCACGGGGGGTGGATCGGAGTGCAGGGGGGTTGGATCGGAGCACGGGGGGGTGATTGGAGCACGGGGGGGCGGACAAGAGCACGGGGGGAGCAGAGCACAGGACGGAGCGGTGCATAGCACTGATCGGAGGACTGGGGGGGGCGATCGGTGGGGTGGGGTGGGGGCACATTAGTGTTTCCAGCCATGGCCGATGATATTACAGCATCGGCCATGCCTGGATTGTAATATTTCACCAGTTTTAATAGGTGAAATATTACAAATCGCTCTGATTGGCAGTTTCACTTTCAACAGCCAATCAGAGCGATCGTAGCCACGGGGGGGGGAGTGAAGCCACCCCCCCTGGGCTGTACTACCACTCCCCCTGTCCCTGCAGATCGGGTGAAATGGGAGTTAACCCTTTCACCGGATCTGCAGGGACGCGATCTTTCCATGACGCCACATAGGCGTCACAGGTCGGATTGGCACCGACTTTTATGACGCCTACGTGGCGTCATGGGTCGGGAAGGGGTAAATCCTTTTTTTATCGATAGATTGGGCAATTCTGAAGTTGGCAATACCAAATATGTGTATGTTTGATTTTTTTCTTTATTATTTTATTTTGAATGGGGCGAAAGGAGGGTGATTAGAACTTTTATATTTTTTTATTTTTTAATAGTTTTAAAAACATTTTTTTTTACTTTTAGCATGCTTCAATAGTCTCTATGGGAGAATAGAAGCTGCCATAACCCGATCGGCTCTTCTACATACAAGCGATGCTCAGATCACACAGGTTGCGGGTAAAACAGTGTGGCAATAATTTATTGAAAAACAGAACAGGCAAATAACACATACAACCAGCAAAATACACAAGGTGGTGCAAAATTACAGAGTCTCACCCTTTCTATGACTCGCCGGGATAAGAGCAGCTGCTTCTACTCAATACTGATCAAAAGGTCTAAAGGGTCTGAATATTTATGACCATGTGATACTTCAGTTTTTCTTTTTTAATAAATATGCATAAATTACTACATTTGTTTTTTTCAGTCAAGATGGGGAGCAGAGTGTACTCTGTGAGAAAAAAATTAACTTTTCCGTATTTACCATTGGCTGCAATGAAACAAAGATTGAAAAATGTAAAGGGATCTAAATACTTCTGTACCCACTGTATGATAAAAGAAAAAGTGGATAAGGCAATAGATGGAGTAGTGTAATTAAAAAAAAAAACATACCCCATTCAATAATTGTGGAGCCACTAGCAGCAGCATAGGCACCACCATATCTAGCACCAGCTGTGCCGGCAGTAGTACTATTAAATACAGGCAACAATTGGCTTCCTTTGCCTCTGGCAAGCGTATAAGTAGGGAGATAGTGGACAGCATTATGGATTATATAGTACATCACTCTTCTCAATCCACAGCAGGATGATGTTTCCCCTGTCAGCAACTCAGGCTGTTTGTTTCACTATCGGGTTACCATGTGTTTCTAAGGTGAGGTCACTTTGACATTTCTAAGGCTATGTTTCTATTGAAAAGATTGAACAAGGATGGATACAGTCCTGGGAGATCTCAGGATGTTATACACATCTTTTCCGGTGCAATTGTATTTTCTGCGATTTGCAGAAATTTTTTTTGTGGCTAGCCTGTCAAATTTAAATTTGAAAGATTCGATCATTTAACTATGAATTCAGTAATATATACAAACGTTGACTATGCAATGATAGAATTTGACTATTCCTGATATTTTCTGCAGTAACTATTCAATCTTTGTGAGTTTAAATGATAAATAGTGTTGAGCATTCCGATACCGCAAGTATCGGGTATCGGCCGATATTTGCGGTATCGGAATTCCGATCCCAAGTTCCGATATTTTTGCGATATCGGTAATCGGGATCGGGATGATTACTTATGTGTAAAATAAAGAATAAAAATAAAAAATATGAATATACTCACCCTCGGACGCGCCCTGGCTCTAACTGCTGCAACCGGCAGTCTCTGTTCCTAAGAAATAGCGAGTGAAGGACCTGCGATGACGTCGCGGCTTGTGATTAGTTGCGTGAGCGGTCACATGAGCGGTCACGCGACCAATCACAAACCGCGACGTCATCGAAGGTCCTTCACCCGCTCATTCTTAGGAACGGAGGCTGCCGGTTACACCGCTAAGGTCCAGGGTCCGCCAGAGGGGTGAGTATATCCATATTTTTTACTTTTATTCTTTATTTTTTACATGAATATGGATCCCAGGGCCTGAAGGAGAGTTTCCTCTCCTTCAGACCCTGGGAACCATTCCAGGATACCTTCCGATATTTGTGTCCCATTGACTTGTATTGGTATCGGGTATCGGTATCGGCGATATCCGATATTTTTCGGATATCGGCCGATACAATCCGATACCGATACTTTCAAATATCGGCAGGTATCGCTCAACACTAATAATAACACATATATTCTGTTAGATTTATAATTCTAGTAATTTAATATTATAGAATATTTTATATTATCTCATGGCAGCCATGTTAGTTTTAGCTAATCAGGAGTCCATCTCTAGAAGTGTTGGCATATCTTAGTAATATGACATTAATTAAAGTTGTGATGAAGCTCCTTTAAATATTTTACATGAATTGGTGGATGGCTAGCCATTAAAAATATGCATATCAACTCTAATAGCATTCTGGTTCAAGATTTTTCAAGATATAATAATTTTTATCATTTTTTTCCAGATTTTCTACAATATTCATGTGGCGAATAATCGTAATTCACACCTGCAATGCTCTTTTAAGTTTCATATCCATGATACAGGGTAATAACAATATGAAGTTAACTTAATATCATGATATTTCCTGCATTACCAATCATATTTGACCATATTTTTATTTCTTAGAGACCACACATGATCTGTATCATATTTACTCTAAATGTAAAAACCATAACTGCTCTAAACCAGATTGTCAGCCAATTTCCTTCAATAGCTGCTGCTTTTGAAAACCTCAAAGTAAGGTACTGCAATTGAATCTTAAAACTGAGACTTTGAATGTACAGGTTGCGTTGCCTGTCTTGATATTGTCCAAAAATCTGCTACATTGTTGCAAAACCAATGCATCTTTCACTGCAGTTGGGTTTATGTTAATACAGACTTATAGAATTTTGTTTTTAATATTTTTCACAAAACTGGGATGGGATTTCTTGTGTGACAAAACAATAAATAAGAAACACATTTATACTGTACTACATTGAAACTGACAAAACTCAAGAAAAAGTTTCTTAATCAGTAAAACACATTTACTAGGGTCATTCAGCATACAAGAATTAAGAATTGTGTTTTACTTTGGTACTTCAAGTGAAAGTTCCCAATGCAGATATGAGCTACAGAAAACATCTCAGACAGTTACGCAACTGTCTCACCTGCGGGCTCCACCTCCTTCCCATATGGCCGCTGCCCATTGCTGTGCTCCACTATGGGTGTTATAAGTGGCCTGGTGTATCTTCATGACATAATTTCAATAGGCCTTACAAGACTCGTTTGGACATATCCCAATGTCTGAACATTAATCCTGAACTGTATCCAAGATGTGTGTTTGCACTCTGTCTATATCTAAGTCCTAGATTCCTGTTATCTCCTCAGACTTCTGTGAACTGTACATAATACCAGCTTGTTAACTCATCCCTTGCCGTAAATTTATTGAACTGTTATTGAAATATGTTCACCTTACCTACATCTGAGTGCTTGCATCAGACCTGCCATCTTCTTACATTTGCCCTCCTGGTCCTGTGGTTTCAAGCATGCCCTACATTTTCTGTCTGATTGACATTCAGCCTTGCCAGTTGTTTGAGCCATTGTTGTACAACGTGTCTCCCAGCCTGCTATGCCAATGCCCTGGTTCCATGTGACCACCCTGACATGTGGCATTGAGGGTCCACCTCCTCACCATGTGATTCTCACACAGAGATCATTTCCTGTTCTGCAGCTATTGTATAAATCACCTCACAGACTTCCTGCTCTTTTATCCACCTGAATTCACTCTGCAAATAATGATGGGAGTCCTTTTAATGTAACTTTCCTGCCTTTTGGTTCGCGTTAAGGAAGTAGAGGTTTCACTTAAAATGGCATTAAATAGTTTGGAATATTTCATTTTCAGAACTAAAGAGGTTGCTGAAGCTGAGCAAACTATTTTCATTTGCAAAATTTGGGCATATAGATGTTATAATGTCGGTATAATTCAGAGCATCTTCTATGTATAAAGAAAATCAGCTCTGACATAAAGATTTACCGTAAATATGTTTTATGGGTACAAAAGAATATGGCTCTCTCTATAATGATTTTCCAAAACCTTTTATTACCTTCATTTTCCTTTTGAGCTCCCCTTCAGTTTATCAGCCATCATTGTTTGATATAGTTTATATTCTGAACTTCCCACCAGCTCTTTCTATGTGCCTCTATACTACATTTCACTGGAGGTAGTGCTATATATGTCCAACAACTCATATACTCCCACTCTCATTGACTTCCAACTTTACCTAAAAAGCACCATCCTGAGACCTCTATTTTGTCTCAAGCTGGATAAATCACAGCTCACACGGTTTCTCCTTCCACACAGTCCTAGTGTGTGCTATCCTGAGACCCTCCTCCAGGCTCAGTGTACTGCAAGGGAGCAATGAGTTCTATCATATATATTCATTTTTTATCATGTAGGTACTTTAGAACACATAACACCATCCCTTCTGGCCAGTATTTTATAAGATTATTATTTTATATAGAGCCTGTACTGCCTCTGAAACTTCTGCTCTCCTTTCCTCCCTGTACACAGCCCCAGTCACTCACAACTGTCCAAGATTCCCTATCCACACACCCCATGATGTTACCGTCCGCGCACACTGCTCTAAGAGCTGCTGGCTGAGCCCTACCTCCAGCATACAGGGTGTACTTGATTGACGGTGTTCTACCCATTAGGGCAAAAGTCTAGGTTAAAGTTGCTGTTGTCACAAAACAGTAACAATGCAGTGACATGACAAGAAAGTACATAACTAATCATTTGCTAAATAGTGGCAAGTCAAATTTATGTATGAG
Source organism: Ranitomeya imitator (assembly GCF_032444005.1). NCBI lineage: Eukaryota > Metazoa > Chordata > Amphibia > Anura > Dendrobatidae > Ranitomeya > Ranitomeya imitator. Next base: position 1,089,670,388 of record NC_091282.1, on the reverse strand, counting down.
ACTAGCTGAAGAGCCTGGCAATGCCCGGGCATAGTAACTAACTGTGGTTAGTTATAGCACCTCACTTCTCTCATTTTCCCATCATGCCTCTTATTTTCCCCCTCAGATCTCTCATTTTCCCCTCATATCTCTCGTTTTCTACCTCACTCCTCTCATTTTCCCCCTCACTCCTCTCATTTTCCCCCTAACACCTGTCATTTTGACCTCACACCTGTCATTTTCCCCTCAGTATATACCTGTTTGTCATCTCCCCTGTATATTGTATATACCTGTATGTCACCTCCTGTATATAGAATATACCTGTATGTCATCTCCCCTGTATATATTAATAAAGTAACACAGTACACCCACCGTAGGTTTAAAATAATTTTCCTATCCCTTTAAAGGGGAATATATAGATTAGAAATAAAAGAATATAATAAACCACCAGGGTGCGCTGTGCCCGATTGTAGTGAACACCACTACATAAATGAGGCTAAAAACAAAGCAATACCACACGGACCAAAAAAGGAAAATATATACAAGGCACGGGAATATTAAAATGTGGCTTTATTAAAAGGAATGCCAAATGTTACATAATAAAAATTTATACATAAACACTTCCACGTGACAACAGGATTATACGGCTATATATATTCACCAGCACTCTAACTTCCAATTTCACCAGGATTCAAATATTTAGGCTGTACAGGAAACACTATATATTGCATAAGAAAAAGGAGGGGGGAGGGGGGAGATAAAATAATGTGCAAAATCTGCTCATATAAAGTGAATAAGTGCTTTGTGCAACCAATATGATTCAGCACATATGCAGGGCGCATAGAAGGTATATAAATTCTTAATAAAGATATATATTATTGCACATGAAAAAAACTAAAAACCACAATCAATGTGTGTAAAAATGTGGGGAAGGGGGTATAGAACCCCTGTTATACAAATCGGTTTATATAAAGTGCAAAATATAAGGTGCAGTAAAAAAGTGATAATGTGCCAAAATCTTATTCCAAGTAAATGAAAACCACCCTTGCAAATAGCTACCATAGGAAAAACAATGGCGACCGCCTAAATTAGCATATGGCACTGTGCAGCCAAAAATATAGTTATCACATATACCTGGGGAGGGGGGGGCTCTGTTCCTGTGTCAGCGCGTACCCGACGCGCGTTTCGGAGTTATCCTTCGTCTGGGGTTTGCTTACCATCTGTAACCGGGAGGTTTTTATAGTTTGCGTCTCTAATCCCCAACGCTGCAGCCCAGGTGTTCCCGGCGCGTGCGCAGTCAGGAGGTCAAGGAGTTCCGGTCCCCGCGTCACGCGACCGGACGCATGGGAACGGAGTACCCAGCATTGCCACGGTTACACGCACGCGGGGAACCTGGACTCCAAGACACAGACCACGCATGCGCTCAGCCGGGGGCACAGCGTGGAGGAATAACCGCAGTACAGGTGCTCAGAAATATATTGCTCACACATATTGTGAGCTCCGGGGTACCACAAATTAGATAGTGACCTTCTATGCTGCCCTTTATAGAAGTGAAATGAGCAGGAGTACGAAGGAATATTAATAGTAAATATTACATCAGAGGATCACTAACTCAAACATTGCATTTATATATATATTTTTTCTCTTTTTTGTAAGAGTTATATATTATAAGATAGAAAAGAAACAAAAAAATAAAAAAATGAAAAAAATCTTATATTGTTATTGTAAGACAAAAATATAAAAAATAAAATATAAAAAAAGAGAGATAAATAAAATAAAATAAATAATAATATATATTGACAAAAAATTAATTAATATTATAACCAAAATATAAAGACTACTAAATAAAGATAAATGATTAATATAGAAAAATAAACTCATAAAGTACAAAATAAGTAAATCATACATAAATTAACTCGTCTTTTATATGTCCGAAATAGGTCATTCGCATACAAATATTTATTCTTTCTTTTCATTTCCTTCTTTCTTCCATTCTCTCAATTGGATACACCTATTCTGATGTCATAAATCCAGACTCCACCAGTGGCCGATCGTCCGACAACCGAGCAAGTCCACAATCCACACATGGTAAGTACTAAAGTGAATAATAAATATAAATTAACCACAGTTATAAAATACAGATACTCTCACTCTCAAAATAAGAATAAAAATTACAATTTTTTTAAAAAAAAAAGTGTTATGAAAAGAATTATTTAAAAAAATTTTTAAAATTTTTTTAAAAAAAATCCTAGAACAGATGGTTGTTATAAAAAAGGTACAAAGCTAAGATTTTCATTTAGTCCTCTTGGTGACACAGTGTCAAGCGTCCAGATCCACTTAGTTTCTTTCTTTGCCAATGCTACACTTATTTTACCACCTCTCTCATTTACCCTTACCATGTCTATACCCGTTATCCTCAATAATGATGCATCACAATCATGGTACAATTTAAAGTGTTTCGGAATTGTTTTTAATAGTGAGACATCATTTACTTCCTTCGCAGCCAAAATGCCCAAAATGTGTTCCCTGGCACGAACCTTCAACTGTCTTGTTGTCATGCCCACATATACCAGAGAACAGGGGCATGTGGCATGGTAAATCACCGCTTTAGATACACATGTTATGGCATGTTTGATTTTGTATGTAATAGTGCCATCGTGGTTGCCAAATGAATCTGTTCTCTGAATGTTCGGGCAAGCAACACATTGGCCACAAGGTTTACATCCTACAAGTTTTTTGGTATTTGTTAGGAAGGTGGGTACCACGGGATTATAGGTGTAGTGGCTCTTGACCAATTGGTCTTTTAGATTTCTGGATCTCCGGTAAGTGATGTTTGGTCTCTCATCTATATATTGTGACACAACTGGGTCAGATATCAAAATAGCCCAGGATTTCGTTAAATATGATCTCATTAACTCAGTTTGGCCATGGTATTGGGTAATATACCTGGTCACCTTGTTCGTCTTGGGTGGTTTGTTCTCATATAAGGCTTGATGACGTGTAATATATTTAGCCCGATTATATCCTTTCTTAACGGAGCGCTTGCTATACCCTCTTTCCAAAAACCTCTCCTTCATGTCCAGAGCTTGTTTCTCAAAATCCTCCTCATTTGTACATATCCTTCGTAAACGTAAAAATTGGCCTATAGGGATAGACCTAATCATGGGTGGGGGATGTGATGAGGAGGCATGAAGGAGTGAGTTAACCGCCGTTGATTTACGAAAAATATTGGTGTACAGACAGCCATTACCATCTTTATGTACTCCCACATCTAAAAATTCCATAAAGTTCTTATCACACTTGGTGGATATTGGTGGATATTCCGGGAATTTAAATTCAGGTGTTCCATAAAATCATGGAGAGTCTCCACAGACCCTTGCCAGATAAAAAATATGTCATCGATGAACCGCACCCAAATAGGGATGCGGTCCATCGATGACACCGGCTCAGTGTGAAAAAGGTCCCTCTCCCACAGCCCCAGGAACAGATTTGCATAAGATGGTGCAAAAGAAGCACCCATTGCTGTTCCCTGGAGCTGCAGGTAGAGGGACCCCTTAAACAGAAAAAAATTCTTCATTAAAGCAAATTCAAGGAGTTGTATGGTAAACTTCCTCATAGATGTGGGCAGAATTGATGTCTCCAAAAAATAACTGGTCGCCTGTAGACCGTCTTGATGACGAATGTTCGTATATAGGCTTTCGACATCACATGATACCAAGAGTACATCATCACCTACATATAAGCCATCTATTTTCTTTAAAAAATCATTCGTGTCTTTTATAAAGGACGGTAAATTTTCAACTAGTGGTTGTAACCTCGAATCAAGGAATCTATTGACATTTTCCAGATAGTTTCCACATCCGGAGACAATTGGTCTACCGGGTGGGGTTATTTGATTCTTATGAATCTTCGGTAGCAAGTAAAATGTTGCCACCGTTGGTTCAGATACTTGCAATGCTGAGAATAACTCCCTATTGATCACCTTGGTGTCAAGGGCTATGTTCAAAATGGATAAAAGTTCTGTCCGAAATTTACTCAAGGGGTTAAAAGTCAGTTTTTTATAAAATACCTTATCTTTCAGCTGCCGATATACCTCATGTTCATACATTTTAGTTGGCCAGATCACAACATTTCCCCCCTTGTCAGCTGGTTTTATAACCACATCAGAAAGACCCTCCAAATTCCTGAGGGCCAATTTCTCACTCCCGTCAAGATTATCATTAGTTGGAAAACATGGAATTTTATCAAATTCTCTGCTCACTGTCTTGACAAAGGTGTCAATGATGGGACAAGCTGACAAGGGGGGAAACTTATGCGATTTAGGACGAATAGATGTCGGGATCTTACCTCCCAAAGGCTCATTGTGCTCCTGCGCCAGCTCATCAAGGATACCTAGTGCCTCCTGCTCCGCCTCTGTGGGAAATAATTGTAAAATTTCCTCATTGTGAAAATGTTTTTTGAAAAGTAATTTTCTAGCGAATAAGTGTAAATCTTTTATGGCTACAAACTTATCAAATTTCGCCGTAGGGCAAAATGTAAGGCCTTTCTGTAAAACCTTAATCTCAACCTCAGACAAAACATGAGTACTTAAATTAATCACCTTCAAACTATTTCGTAGATTATCCGGTGAATGTCTGAAGTTGCGTTTAGCTGGTGCATAACGTGGTTCCCTTTTACGTTTCGGAGTTGACATAATAGAGGCCAAAGTAGACACAGAGGCGGAGGAGGAGGCACCAGAGACATCCACCATTGCTTGATTGGACGAAGCTGAGTTCATCCGGTCACGTACATTCTCATTTGGGTTCTGTTTTCGCCATCTATAGATCTTTCCTCTAGAGAAATCATCTTGATCCCTGGCCAACTTCTTTTTTTGAGTCATTTGGATACTTTTAATCCACTGATCCATTTGTTTCTCTAATAAATTATCCATAGACGTCAGTTGTTCAGTGGAAAGACACGCCTTAGCTATGATATAAATTTCATCCAAAGATTTATCAATATTCTCAATATTGTTGGAATTATACTTTATCAATAGGTCCATTAATTGCTTCGAGGCAGTATTACATGTTTCCTCCCAGTTTTTTATGAATTCCTCGTCACTGACAGGGAAGGCGGGAGTCACGTGTATCCGCCGACCCCTTGGTATTAATTGATATTGCACATAATTTTCAAGGAACGCTTTACTCCACCATGATCTCGTCCTTTTATATGTAAGATCTTTAATTATTTTAAATAAATCATCAAATTCACAACCATCAGTACCCATAGTATTCACATTTCCTTTAGAAAAAAATGCCTTAATTTGTCCCTGCCACGATAATTCTCTTGTTTTGAAATCCATGTCCTGATTGCGAAGAACCAACCTGTGCAAAACACAGCAATATATATTAATAAAGTAACACAGTACACCCACCGTAGGTTTAAAATAATTTTCCTATCCCTTTAAAGGGGAATATATAGATTAGAAATAAAAGAATATAATAAACCACCAGGGTGCGCTGTGCCCGATTGTAGTGAACACCACTACATAAATGAGGCTAAAAACAAAGCAATACCACACGGACCAAAAAAGGAAAATATATACAAGGCACGGGAATATTAAAATGTGGCTTTATTAAAAGGAATGCCAAATGTTACATAATAAAAATTTATACATAAACACTTCCACGTGACAACAGGATTATACGGCTATATATATTCACCAGCACTCTAACCTCCAATTTCACCAGGATTCAAATATTTAGGCTGTACAGGAAACACTATATATTGCATAAGAAAAAGGAGGGGGGAGGGGGGAGATAAAATAATGTGCAAAATCTGCTCATATAAAGTGAATAAGTGCTTTGTGCAACCAATATGATTCAGCACATATGCAGGGCGCATAGAAGGTATATAAATTCTTAATAAAGATATATATTATTGCACATGAAAAAAACTAAAAACCACAATCAATGTGTGTAAAAATGTGGGGAAGGGGGTATAGAACCCCTGTTATACAAATCGGTTTATATAAAGTGCAAAATATAAGGTGCAGTAAAAAAGTGATAATGTGCCAAAATCTTATTCCAAGTAAATGAAAACCACCCTTGCAAATAGCTACCATAGGAAAAACAATGGCGACCGCCTAAATTAGCATATGGCACTGTGCAGCCAAAAATATAGTTATCACATATACCTGGGGAGGGGGGGGCTCTGTTCCTGTGTCAGCGCGTACCCGACGCGCGTTTCGGAGTTATCCTTCGTCTGGGGTTTGCTTACCATCTGTAACCGGGAGGTTTTTATAGTTTGCGTCTCTAATCCCCAACGCTGCAGCCCAGGTGTTCCCGGCGCGTGCGCAGTCAGGAGGTCAAGGAGTTCCGGTCCCCGCGTCACGCGACCGGACGCATGGGAACGGAGTACCCAGCGTTGCCACGGTTACACGCACGCGGGGAACCTGGACTCCAAGACACAGACCACGTATGCGCTCAGCCGGGGGCACAGCGTGGAGGAATAACCGCAGTACAGGTGCTCAGAAATATATTGCTCACACATATTGTGAGCTCCGGGGTACCACAAATTAGATAGTGACCTTCTATGCTGCCCTTTATAGAAGTGAAATGAGCAGGAGTACGAAGGAATATTAATAGTAAATATTACATCAGAGGATCACTAACTCAAACATTGCATTTATATATATATTTTTTCTCTTTTTTGTAAGAGTTATATATTATAAGATAGAAAAGAAACAAAAAAATAAAAAAATGAAAAAAATGAAAAAAATCTTATATTGTTATTGTAAGACAAAAATATAAAAAATAAAATATAAAAAAAGAGAGATAAATAAAATAAAATAAATAATAATATATATTGACAAAAAATTAATTAATATTATAACCAAAATATAAAGACTACTAAATAAAGATAAATGATTAATATAGAAAAATAAACTCATAAAGTACAAAATAAGTAAATCATACATAAATTAACTCGTCTTTTATATGTCCGAAATAGGTCATTCGCATACAAATATTTATTCTTTCTTTTCATTTCCTTCTTTCTTCCATTCTCTCAATTGGATACACCTATTCTGATGTCATAAATCCAGACTCCACCAGTGGCCGATCGTCCGACAACCGAGCAAGTCCACAATCCACACATGGTAAGTACTAAAGTGAATAATAAATATAAATTAACCACAGTTATAAAATACAGATACTCTCACTCTCAAAATAAGAATAAAAATTACAATTTTTTTTAAAAAAAAAGTGTTATGAAAAGAATTATTTAAAAAATTTTTTAAAATTTTTTTTAAAAAAATCCTAGAACAGATGGTTGTTATAAAAAAGGTACAAAGCTAAGATTTTCATTTAGTCCTCTTGGTGACACAGTGTCAAGCGTCCAGATCCACTTAGTTTCTTTCTTTGCCAATGCTACACTTATTTTACCACCTCTCTCATTTACCCTTACCATGTCTATACCCGTTATCCTCAATAATGATGCATCACAATCATGGTACAATTTAAAGTGTTTCGGAATTGTTTTTAATAGTGAGACATCATTTACTTCCTTCGCAGCCAAAATGCCCAAAATGTGTTCCCTGGCACGAACCTTCAACTGTCTTGTTGTCATGCCCACATATACCAGAGAACAGGGGCATGTGGCATGGTAAATCACCGCTTTAGATACACATGTTATGGCATGTTTGATTTTGTATGTAATAGTGCCATCGTGGTTGCCAAATGAATCTGTTCTCTGAATGTTCGGGCAAGCAACACATTGGCCACAAGGTTTACATCCTACAAGTTTTTTGGTATTTGTTAGGAAGGTGGGTACCACGGGATTATAGGTGTAGTGGCTCTTGACCAATTGGTCTTTTAGATTTCTGGATCTCCGGTAAGTGATGTTTGGTCTCTCATCTATATATTGTGACACAACTGGGTCAGATATCAAAATAGCCCAGGATTTCGTTAAATATGATCTCATTAACTCAGTTTGGCCATGGTATTGGGTAATATACCTGGTCACCTTGTTCGTCTTGGGTGGTTTGTTCTCATATAAGGCTTGATGACGTGTAATATATTTAGCCCGATTATATCCTTTCTTAACGGAGCGCTTGCTATACCCTCTTTCCAAAAACCTCTCCTTCATGTCCAGAGCTTGTTTCTCAAAATCCTCCTCATTTGTACATATCCTTCGTAAACGTAAAAATTGGCCTATAGGGATAGACCTAATCATGGGTGGGGGATGTGATGAGGAGGCATGAAGGAGTGAGTTAACCGCCGTTGATTTACGAAAAATATTGGTGTACAGACAGCCATTACCATCTTTATGTACTCCCACATCTAAAAATTCCATAAAGTTCTTATCACACTTGGTGGATATTGGTGGATATTCCGGGAATTTAAATTCAGGTGTTCCATAAAATCATGGAGAGTCTCCACAGACCCTTGCCAGATAAAAAATATGTCATCGATGAACCGCACCCAAATAGGGATGCGGTCCATCGATGACACCGGCTCAGTGTGAAAAAGGTCCCTCTCCCACAGCCCCAGGAACAGATTTGCATAAGATGGTGCAAAAGAAGCACCCATTGCTGTTCCCTGGAGCTGCAGGTAGAGGGACCCCTTAAACAGAAAAAAATTCTTCATTAAAGCAAATTCAAGGAGTTGTATGGTAAACTTCCTCATAGATGTGGGCAGAATTGATGTCTCCAAAAAATAACTGGTCGCCTGTAGACCGTCTTGATGACGAATGTTCGTATATAGGCTTTCGACATCACATGATACCAAGAGTACATCATCACCTACATATAAGCCATCTATTTTCTTTAAAAAATCATTCGTGTCTTTTATAAAGGACGGTAAATTTTCAACTAGTGGTTGTAACCTCGAATCAAGGAATCTATTGACATTTTCCAGATAGTTTCCACATCCGGAGACAATTGGTCTACCGGGTGGGGTTATTTGATTCTTATGAATCTTCGGTAGCAAGTAAAATGTTGCCACCGTTGGTTCAGATACTTGCAATGCTGAGAATAACTCCCTATTGATCACCTTGGTGTCAAGGGCTATGTTCAAAATGGATAAAAGTTCTGTCCGAAATTTACTCAAGGGGTTAAAAGTCAGTTTTTTATAAAATACCTTATCTTTCAGCTGCCGATATACCTCATGTTCATACATTTTAGTTGGCCAGATCACAACATTTCCCCCCTTGTCAGCTGGTTTTATAACCACATCAGAAAGACCCTCCAAATTCCTGAGGGCCAATTTCTCACTCCCGTCAAGATTATCATTAGTTGGAAAACATGGAATTTTATCAAATTCTCTGCTCACTGTCTTGACAAAGGTGTCAATGATGGGACAAGCTGACAAGGGGGGAAACTTATGCGATTTAGGACGAATAGATGTCGGGATCTTACCTCCCAAAGGCTCATTGTGCTCCTGCGCCAGCTCATCAAGGATACCTAGTGCCTCCTGCTCCGCCTCTGTGGGAAATAATTGTAAAATTTCCTCATTGTGAAAATGTTTTTTGAAAAGTAATTTTCTAGCGAATAAGTGTAAATCTTTTATGGCTACAAACTTATCAAATTTCGCCGTAGGGCAAAATGTAAGGCCTTTCTGTAAAACCTTAATCTCAACCTCAGACAAAACATGAGTACTTAAATTAATCACCTTCAAACTATTTCGTAGATTATCCGGTGAATGTCTGAAGTTGCGTTTAGCTGGTGCATAACGTGGTTCCCTTTTACGTTTCGGAGTTGACATAATAGAGGCCAAAGTAGACACAGAGGCGGAGGAGGAGGCACCAGAGACATCCACCATTGCTTGATTGGACGAAGCTGAGTTCATCCGGTCACGTACATTCTCATTTGGGTTCTGTTTTCGCCATCTATAGATCTTTCCTCTAGAGAAATCATCTTGATCCCTGGCCAACTTCTTTTTTTGAGTCATTTGGATACTTTTAATCCACTGATCCATTTGTTTCTCTAATAAATTATCCATAGACGTCAGTTGTTCAGTGGAAAGACACGCCTTAGCTATGATATAAATTTCATCCAAAGATTTATCAATATTCTCAATATTGTTGGAATTATACTTTATCAATAGGTCCATTAATTGCTTCGAGGCAGTATTACATGTTTCCTCCCAGTTTTTTATGAATTCCTCGTCACTGACAGGGAAGGCGGGAGTCACGTGTATCCGCCGACCCCTTGGTATTAATTGATATTGCACATAATTTTCAAGGAACGCTTTACTCCACCATGATCTCGTCCTTTTATATGTAAGATCTTTAATTATTTTAAATAAATCATCAAATTCACAACCATCAGTACCCATAGTATTCACATTTCCTTTAGAAAAAAATGCCTTAATTTGTCCCTGCCACGATAATTCTCTTGTTTTGAAATCCATGTCCTGATTGCGAAGAACCAACCTGTGCAAAACACAGCAATATATATTAATAAAGTAACACAGTACACCCACCGTAGGTTTAAAATAATTTTCCTATCCCTTTAAAGGGGAATATATAGATTAGAAATAAAAGAATATAATAAACCACCAGGGTGCGCTGTGCCCGATTGTAGTGAACACCACTACATAAATGAGGCTAAAAACAAAGCAATACCACACGGACCAAAAAAGGAAAATATATACAAGGCACGGGAATATTAAAATGTGGCTTTATTAAAAGGAATGCCAAATGTTACATAATAAAAATTTATACATAAACACTTCCACGTGACAACAGGATTATACGGCTATATATATTCACCAGCACTCTAACCTCCAATTTCACCAGGATTCAAATATTTAGGCTGTACAGGAAACACTATATATTGCATAAGAAAAAGGAGGGGGGAGGGGGGAGATAAAATAATGTGCAAAATCTGCTCATATAAAGTGAATAAGTGCTTTGTGCAACCAATATGATTCAGCACATATGCAGGGCGCATAGAAGGTATATAAATTCTTAATAAAGATATATATTATTGCACATGAAAAAAACTAAAAACCACAATCAATGTGTGTAAAAATGTGGGGAAGGGGGTATAGAACCCCTGTTATACAAATCGGTTTATATAAAGTGCAAAATATAAGGTGCAGTAAAAAAGTGATAATGTGCCAAAATCTTATTCCAAGTAAATGAAAACCACCCTTGCAAATAGCTACCATAGGAAAAACAATGGCGACCGCCTAAATTAGCATATGGCACTGTGCAGCCAAAAATATAGTTATCACATATACCTGGGGAGGGGGGGGCTCTGTTCCTGTGTCAGCGCGTACCCGACGCGCGTTTCGGAGTTATCCTTCGTCTGGGGTTTGCTTACCATCTGTAACCGGGAGGTTTTTATAGTTTGCGTCTCTAATCCCCAACGCTGCAGCCCAGGTGTTCCCGGCGCGTGCGCAGTCAGGAGGTCAAGGAGTTCCGGTCCCCGCGTCACGCGACCGGACGCATGGGAACGGAGTACCCAGCGTTGCCACGGTTACACGCACGCGGGGAACCTGGACTCCAAGACACAGACCACGTATGCGCTCAGCCGGGGGCACAGCGTGGAGGAATAACCGCAGTACAGGTGCTCAGAAATATATTGCTCACACATATTGTGAGCTCCGGGGTACCACAAATTAGATAGTGACCTTCTATGCTGCCCTTTATAGAAGTGAAATGAGCAGGAGTACGAAGGAATATTAATAGTAAATATTACATCAGAGGATCACTAACTCAAACATTGCATTTATATATATATTTTTTCTCTTTTTTGTAAGAGTTATATATTATAAGATAGAAAAGAAACAAAAAAATAAAAAAATGAAAAAAATGAAAAAAATCTTATATTGTTATTGTAAGACAAAAATATAAAAAATAAAATATAAAAAAAGAGAGATAAATAAAATAAAATAAATAATAATATATATTGACAAAAAATTAATTAATATTATAACCAAAATATAAAGACTACTAAATAAAGATAAATGATTAATATAGAAAAATAAACTCATAAAGTACAAAATAAGTAAATCATACATAAATTAACTCGTCTTTTATATGTCCGAAATAGGTCATTCGCATACAAATATTTATTCTTTCTTTTCATTTCCTTCTTTCTTCCATTCTCTCAATTGGATACACCTATTCTGATGTCATAAATCCAGACTCCACCAGTGGCCGATCGTCCGACAACCGAGCAAGTCCACAATCCACACATGGTAAGTACTAAAGTGAATAATAAATATAAATTAACCACAGTTATAAAATACAGATACTCTCACTCTCAAAATAAGAATAAAAATTACAATTTTTTTTAAAAAAAAAGTGTTATGAAAAGAATTATTTAAAAAATTTTTTAAAATTTTTTTTAAAAAAATCCTAGAACAGATGGTTGTTATAAAAAAGGTACAAAGCTAAGATTTTCATTTAGTCCTCTTGGTGACACAGTGTCAAGCGTCCAGATCCACTTAGTTTCTTTCTTTGCCAATGCTACACTTATTTTACCACCTCTCTCATTTACCCTTACCATGTCTATACCCGTTATCCTCAATAATGATGCATCACAATCATGGTACAATTTAAAGTGTTTCGGAATTGTTTTTAATAGTGAGACATCATTTACTTCCTTCGCAGCCAAAATGCCCAAAATGTGTTCCCTGGCACGAACCTTCAACTGTCTTGTTGTCATGCCCACATATACCAGAGAACAGGGGCATGTGGCATGGTAAATCACCGCTTTAGATACACATGTTATGGCATGTTTGATTTTGTATGTAATAGTGCCATCGTGGTTGCCAAATGAATCTGTTCTCTGAATGTTCGGGCAAGCAACACATTGGCCACAAGGTTTACATCCTACAAGTTTTTTGGTATTTGTTAGGAAGGTGGGTACCACGGGATTATAGGTGTAGTGGCTCTTGACCAATTGGTCTTTTAGATTTCTGGATCTCCGGTAAGTGATGTTTGGTCTCTCATCTATATATTGTGACACAACTGGGTCAGATATCAAAATAGCCCAGGATTTCGTTAAATATGATCTCATTAACTCAGTTTGGCCATGGTATTGGGTAATATACCTGGTCACCTTGTTCGTCTTGGGTGGTTTGTTCTCATATAAGGCTTGATGACGTGTAATATATTTAGCCCGATTATATCCTTTCTTAACGGAGCGCTTGCTATACCCTCTTTCCAAAAACCTCTCCTTCATGTCCAGAGCTTGTTTCTCAAAATCCTCCTCATTTGTACATATCCTTCGTAAACGTAAAAATTGGCCTATAGGGATAGACCTAATCATGGGTGGGGGATGTGATGAGGAGGCATGAAGGAGTGAGTTAACCGCCGTTGATTTACGAAAAATATTGGTGTACAGACAGCCATTACCATCTTTATGTACTCCCACATCTAAAAATTCCATAAAGTTCTTATCACACTTATAGGTCAGGTGGATATTCCGGGAATTTAAATTCAGGTGTTCCATAAAATCATGGAGAGTCTCCACAGACCCTTGCCAGATAAAAAATATGTCATCGTTGAACCGCACCCAAATAGGGATGCGGTCCATCGATGATACCGGCTCAGTGTGAAAAAGGTCCCTCTCCCACAGCCCCAGGAACAGATTTGCATAAGATGGTGCAAAAGAAGCACCCATTGCTGTTCCCTGGAGCTGCAGGTAGAGGGACCCCTTAAACAGAAAAAAATTCTTCATTAAAGCAAATTCAAGGAGTTGTATGGTAAACTTCCTCATAGATGTGGGCATAATTGATGTCTCCAAAAAATAACTGGTCGCCTGTAGACCGTCTTGATGACGAATGTTCGTATATAGGCTTTCGACATCACATGATACCAAGAGTACATCATCACCTACATATAAGCCATCTATTTTCTTTAAAAAATCATTCGTGTCTTTTATAAAGGACGGTAAATTTTCAACTAGTGGTTGTAACCTCGAATCAAGGAATCTATTGACATTTTCCAGATAGTTTCCACATCCGGAGACAATTGGTCTACCGGGTGGGGTTATTTGATTCTTATGAATCTTCGGTAGCAAGTAAAATGTTGCCACCGTTGGTTCAGATACTTGCAATGCTGAGAATAACTCCCTATTGATCACCTCGGTGTCAAGGGCTATGTTCAAAATGGATAAAAGTTCTGTCCGAAATTTACTCAAGGGGTTAAAAGTCAGTTTTTTATAAAATACCTTATCTTTCAGCTGCCGATATACCTCATGTTCATACATTTTAGTTGGCCAGATCACAACATTTCCCCCCTTGTCAGCTGGTTTTATAACCACATCAGAAAGACCCTCCAAATTCCTGAGGGCCAATTTCTCACTCCCGTCAAGATTATCATTAGTTGGAAAACATGGAATTTTATCAAATTCTCTGCTCACTGTCTTGACAAAGGTGTCAATGATGGGACAAGCTGACAAGGGGGGAAACTTATGCGATTTAGGACGAATAGATGTCGGGATCTTACCTCCCAAAGGCTCATTGTGCTCCTGCGCCAGCTCATCAAGGATACCTAGTGCCTCCTGCTCCGCCTCTGTGGGAAATAATTGTAAAATTTCCTCATTGTGAAAATGTTTTTTGAAAAGTAATTTTCTAGCGAATAAGTGTAAATCTTTTATGGCTACAAACTTATCAAATTTCGCCGTAGGGCAAAATGTAAGGCCTTTCTGTAAAACCTTAATCTCAACCTCAGACAAAACATGAGTACTTAAATTAATCACCTTCAAACTATTTCGTAGATTATCCGGTGAATGTCTGAAGTTGCGTTTAGCTGGTGCATAACGTGGTTCCCTTTTACGTTTCGGAGTTGACATAATAGAGGCCAAAGTAGACACAGAGGCGGAGGAGGAGGCACCAGAGACATCCACCATTGCTTGATTGGACGAAGCTGAGTTCATCCGGTCACGTACATTCTCATTTGGGTTCTGTTTTCGCCATCTATAGATCTTTCCTCTAGAGAAATCATCTTGATCCCTGGCCAACTTCTTTTTTTGAGTCATTTGGATACTTTTAATCCACTGATCCATTTGTTTCTCTAATAAATTATCCATAGACGTCAGTTGTTCAGTGGAAAGACATGCCTTAGCTTTGATATAAATTTCATCCAAAGATTTATCAATATTCTCAATATTGTTGGAATTATACTTTATCAATAGGTCCATTAATTGCTTCGAGGCAGTATTACATGTTTCCTCCCAGTTTTTTATGAATTCCTCGTCACTGACAGGGAAGGCGGGAGTCACGTGTATCCGCAGACCCCTTGGTATTAATTGATATTGCACATAATTTTCAAGGAACGCTTTACTCCACCATGATCTCGTCCTTTTATATGTAAGATCTTTAATTATTTTAAATAAATCATCAAATTCACAACCATCAGTACCCATAGTATTCACATTTCCTTTAGAAAAAACTGCCTTAATTTGTCCCTGCCACGATAATTCTCTTGTTTTGAAATCCATGTCCTGATTGCGAAGAACCAACCTGTGCAAAACACAGCAATATATATTAATAAAGTAACACAGTACACCCACCGTAGGTTTAAAATAATTTTCCTATCCCTTTAAAGGGGAATATATAGATTAGAAATAAAAGAATATAATAAACCACCAGGGTGCGCTGTGCCCGATTGTAGTGAACACCACTACATAAATGAGGCTAAAAACAAAGCAATACCACACGGACCAAAAAAGGAAAATATATACAAGGCACGGGAATATTAAAATGTGGCTTTATTAAAAGGAATGCCAAATGTTACATAATAAAAATTTATACATAAACACTTCCACGTGACAACAGGATTATACGGCTATATATATTCACCAGCACTCTAACCTCCAATTTCACCAGGATTCAAATATTTAGGCTGTACAGGAAACACTATATATTGCATAAGAAAAAGGAGGGGGGAGGGGGGAGATAAAATAATGTGCAAAATCTGCTCATATAAAGTGAATAAGTGCTTTGTGCAACCAATATGATTCAGCACATACACATATGCAGGGCGCATAGAAGGTATATAAATTCTTAATAAAGATATATATTATTGCACATGAAAAAAACTAAAAACCACAATCAATGTGTGTAAAAATGTGGGGAAGGGGGTATAGAACCCCTGTTATACAAATCGGTTTATATAAAGTGCAAAATATAAGGTGCAGTAAAAAAGTGATAATGTGCCAAAATCTTATTCCAAGTAAATGAAAACCACCCTTGCAAATAGCTACCATAGGAAAAACAATGGCGACCGCCTAAATTAGCATATGGCACTGTGCAGCCAAAAATATAGTTATCACATATACCTGGGGAGGGGGGGGCTCTGTTCCTGTGTCAGCGCGTACCCGACGCGCGTTTCAGAGTTATCCTTCGTCTGGGGTTTGCTTACCATCTGTAACCGGGAGGTTTTTATAGTTTGCGTCTCTAATCCCCAACGCTGCAGCCCAGGTGTTCCCGGCGCGTGCGCAGTCAGGAGGTCAAGGAGTTCCGGTCCCCGCGTCACGCGACCGGACGCATGGGAACGGAGTACCCAGCGTTGCCACGGTTACACGCACGCGGGGAACCTGGACTCCAAGACACAGACCACGCATGCGCTCAGCCGGGGGCACAGCGTGGAGGAATAACCGCAGTACAGGTGCTCAGAAATATATTGCTCACACATATTGTGAGCTCCGGGGTACCACAAATTAGATAGTGACCTTCTATGCTGCCCTTTATAGAAGTGAAATGAGCAGGAGTACGAAGGAATATTAATAGTAAATATTACATCAGAGGATCACTAACTCAAACATTGCATTTATATATATATTTTTTCTCTTTTTTGTAAGAGTTATATATTATAAGATAGAAAAGAAACAAAAAAATAAAAAAATGAAAAAAATCTTATATTGTTATTGTAAGACAAAAATATAAAAAATAAAATATAAAAAAAGAGAGATAAATAAAATAAAATAAATAATAATATATATTGACAAAAAATTAATTAATATTATAACCAAAATATAAAGACTACTAAATAAAGATAAATGATTAATATAGAAAAATAAACTCATAAAGTACAAAATAAGTAAATCATACATAAATTAACTCGTCTTTTATATGTCCGAAATAGGTCATTCGCATACAAATATTTATTCTTTCTTTTCATTTCCTTCTTTCTTCCATTCTCTCAATTGGATACACCTATTCTGATGTCATAAATCCAGACTCCACCAGTGGCCGATCGTCCGACAACCGAGCAAGTCCACAATCCACACATGGTAAGTACTAAAGTGAATAATAAATATAAATTAACCACAGTTATAAAATACAGATACTCTCACTCTCAAAATAAGAATAAAAATTACAATTTTTTTTAAAAAAAAAGTGTTATGAAAAGAATTATTTAAAAAAATTTTAAAAATTTTTTTTAAAAAAATCCTAGAACAGATGGTTGTTATAAAAAAGGTACAAAGCTAAGATTTTCATTTAGTCCTCTTGGTGACACAGTGTCAAGCGTCCAGATCCACTTAGTTTCTTTCTTTGCCAATGCTACACTTATTTTACCACCTCTCTCATATACCCTTACCATGTCTATACCCGTTATCCTCAATAATGATGCATCACAATCATGGTACAATTTAAAGTGTTTCGGAATTGTTTTTAATAGTGAGACATCATTTACTTCCTTCGCAGCCAAAATGCCCAAAATGTGTTCCCTGGCACGAACCTTCAACTGTCTTGTTGTCATGCCCACATATACCAGAGAACAGGGGCATGTGGCATGGTAAATCACCGCTTTAGATACACATGTTATGGCATGTTTGATTTTGTATGTAATAGTGCCATCGTGGTTGCCAAATTAATCTGTTCTCTGAATGTTCGGGCAAGCAACACATTGGCCACAAGGTTTACATCCTACAAGTTTTTTGGTATTTGTTAGGAAGGTGGGTACCACGGGATTATAGGTGTAGTGGCTCTTGACCAATTGGTCTTTTAGATTTCTGGATCTCCGGTAAGTTATGTTTGGTCTCTCATCTATATATTGTGACACAACTGGGTCAGATTTCAAAATAGCCCAGGATTTCGTTAAATATGATCTCATTAACTCAGTTTGGCCATGGTATTGGGTAATATACCTGGTCACCTTGTTCGTCTTGGGTGGTTTGTTCTCATATAAGGCTTGATGACGTGTAATATATTTAGCCCGATTATATCCTTTCTTAACGGAGCGCTTGCTATACCCTCTTTCCAAAAACCTCTCCTTCATGTCATGTCAGGTTTTTGGAAAGAGGGTATAGCAAGCGCTCCGTTAAGAAAGGATATAATCGGGCTAAATATATTACACGTCATCAAGCCTTATATGAGAACAAACCACCCAAGACGAACAAGGTGACCAGGTATATTACCCAATACCATGGCCAAACTGAGTTAATGAGATCATATTTAACGAAATCCTGGGCTATTTTGAAATCTGACCCAGTTGTGTCACAATATATAGATGAGAGACCAAACATCACTTACCGGAGATCCAGAAATCTAAAAGACCAATTGGTCAAGAGCCACTACACCTATAATCCCGTGGTACCCACCTTCCTAACAAATACCAAAAAACTTGTAGGATGTAAACCTTGTGGCCAATGTGTTGCTTGCCCGAACATTCAGAGAACAGATTCATTTGGCAACCACGATGGCACTATTACATACAAAATCAAACATGCCATAACATGTGTATCTAAAGCGGTGATTTACCATGCCACATGCCCCTGTTCTCTGGTATATGTGGGCATGACAACAAGACAGTTGAAGGTTCGTGCCAGGGAACACATTTTGGGCATTTTGGCTGCGAAGGAAGTAAATGATGTCTCACTATTAAAAACAATTCCGAAACACTTTAAATTGTACCATGATTGTGATGCATCATTATTGAGGATAACGGGTATAGACATGGTAAGGGTAAATGAGAGAGGTGGTAAAATAAGTGTAGCATTGGCAAAGAAAGAAACTAAGTGGATCTGGACGCTTGACACTGTGTCACCAAGAGGACTAAATGAAAATCTTAGCTTTGTACCTTTTTTA
The DNA here is from genome assembly GCF_032444005.1 of Ranitomeya imitator. Taxonomy (NCBI): domain Eukaryota; kingdom Metazoa; phylum Chordata; class Amphibia; order Anura; family Dendrobatidae; genus Ranitomeya; species Ranitomeya imitator. The sequence goes on along the minus strand of NC_091282.1, from coordinate 1,089,651,378 downwards.
TAACAACCATCTGTTCTAGGATTTTTTTTTAAAAATTTTTTAAAAATTTTTTAAATAATTCTTTTCATAACACTTTTTTTTTTTAAAAATTGTAATTTTTATTCTTATTTTGAGAGTGAGAGTATCTGTATTTTATAACTGTGGTTAATTTATATTTATTATTCACTTTAGTACTTACCATGTGTGGATTGTGGACTTGCTCGGTTGTCGGACGATCGGCCACTGGTGGAGTCTGGATTTATGACATCAGAATAGGTGTATCCAATTGAGAGAATGGAAGAAAGAAGGAAATGAAAAGAAAGAATAAATATTTGTATGCGAATGACCTATTTCGGACATATAAAAGACGAGTTAATTTATGTATGATTTACTTATTTTGTACTTTATGAGTTTATTTTTCTATATTAATCATTTATCTTTATTTAGTAGTCTTTATATTTTGGTTATAATATTAATTAATTTTTTGTCAATATATATTATTATTTATTTTATTTTATTTATCTCTCTTTTTTTATATTTTATTTTTTATATTTTTGTCTTACAATAACAATATAAGATTTTTTTCATTTTTTTCATTTTTTTATTTTTTTGTTTCTTTTCTATCTTATAATATATAACTCTTACAAAAAAGAGAAAAAATATATATATAAATGCAATGTTTGAGTTAGTGATCCTCTGATGTAATATTTACTATTAATATTCCTTCGTACTCCTGCTCATTTCACTTCTATAAAGGGCAGCATAGAAGGTCACTATCTAATTTGTGGTACCCCGGAGCTCACAATATGTGTGAGCAATATATTTCTGAGCACCTGTACTGCGGTTATTCCTCCACGCTGTGCCCCCGGCTGAGCGCATGCGTGGTCTGTGTCTTGGAGTCCAGGTTCCCCGCGTGCGTGTAACCGTGGCAACGCTGGGTACTCCGTTCCCATGCGTCCGGTCGCGTGACGCGGGGACCGGAACTCCTTGACCTCCTGACTGCGCACGCGCCGGGAACACCTGAGCTGCAGCGTTGGGGATTAGAGACGCAAACTATAAAAACCTCCCGGTTACAGATGGTAAGCAAACCCCAGACGAAGGATAACTCTGAAACGCGCGTCGGGTACGCGCTGACACAGGAACAGAGCCCCCCCCCTCCCCAGGTATATGTGATAACTATATTTTTGGCTGCACAGTGCCATATGCTAATTTAGGCGGTCGCCATTGTTTTTCCTATGGTAGCTATTTGCAAGGGTGGTTTTCATTTACTTGGAATAAGATTTTGGCACATTATCACTTTTTTACTGCACCTTATATTTTGCACTTTATATAAACCGATTTGTATAACAGGGGTTCTATACCCCCTTCCCCACATTTTTACACACATTGATTGTGGTTTTTAGTTTTTTTCATGTGCAATAATATATATCTTTATTAAGAATTTATATACCTTCTATGCGCCCTGCATATGTGTATGTGCTGAATCATATTGGTTGCACAAAGCACTTATTCACTTTATATGAGCAGATTTTGCACATTATTTTATCTCCCCCCTCCCCCCTCCTTTTTCTTATGCAATATATAGTGTTTCCTGTACAGCCTAAATATTTGAATCCTGGTGAAATTGGAGGTTAGAGTGCTGGTGAATATATATAGCCGTATAATCCTGTTGTCACGTGGAAGTGTTTATGTATAAATTTTTATTATGTAACATTTGGCATTCCTTTTAATAAAGCCACATTTTAATATTCCCGTGCCTTGTATATATTTTCCTTTTTTGGTCCGTGTGGTATTGCTTTGTTTTTAGCCTCATTTATGTAGTGGTGTTCACTACAATCGGGCACAGCGCACCCTGGTGGTTTATTATATTCTTTTATTTCTAATCTATATATTCCCCTTTAAAGGGATAGGAAAATTATTTTAAACCTACGGTGGGTGTACTGTGTTACTTTATTAATATATATTGCTGTGTTTTGCACAGGTTGGTTCTTCGCAATCAGGACATGGATTTCAAAACAAGAGAATTATCGTGGCAGGGACAAATTAAGGCAGTTTTTTCTAAAGGAAATGTGAATACTATGGGTACTGATGGTTGTGAATTTGATGATTTATTTAAAATAATTAAAGATCTTACATATAAAAGGACGAGATCATGGTGGAGTAAAGCGTTCCTTGAAAATTATGTGCAATATCAATTAATACCAAGGGGTCGGCGGATACACGTGACTCCCGCCTTCCCTGTCAGTGACGAGGAATTCATAAAAAACTGGGAGGAAACATGTAATACTGCCTCGAAGCAATTAATGGACCTATTGATAAAGTATAATTCCAACAATATTGAGAATATTGATAAATCTTTGGATGAAATTTATATCAAAGCTAAGGCATGTCTTTCCACTGAACAACTGACGTCTATGGATAATTTATTAGAGAAACAAATGGATCAGTGGATTAAAAGTATCCAAATGACTCAAAAAAAGAAGTTGGCCAGGGATCAAGATGATTTCTCTAGAGGAAAGATCTATAGATGGCGAAAACAGAACCCAAATGAGAATGTACGTGACCGGATGAACTCAGCTTCGTCCAATCAAGCAATGGTGGATGTCTCTGGTGCCTCCTCCTCCGCCTCTGTGTCTACTTTGGCCTCTATTATGTCAACTCCGAAACGTAAAAGGGAACCACGTTATGCACCAGCTAAACGCAACTTCAGACATTCACCGGATAATCTACGAAATAGTTTGAAGGTGATTAATTTAAGTACTCATGTTTTGTCTGAGGTTGAGATTAAGGTTTTACAGAAAGGCCTTACATTTTGCCCTACGGCGAAATTTGATAAGTTTGTAGCCATAAAAGATTTACACTTATTCGCTAGAAAATTACTTTTCAAAAAACATTTTCACAATGAGGAAATTTTACAATTATTTCCCACAGAGGCGGAGCAGGAGGCACTAGGTATCCTTGATGAGCTGGCGCAGGAGCACAATGAGCCTTTGGGAGGTAAGATCCCGACATCTATTCGTCCTAAATCGCATAAGTTTCCCCCCTTGTCAGCTTGTCCCATCATTGACACCTTTGTCAAGACAGTGAGCAGAGAATTTGATAAAATTCCATGTTTTCCAACTAATGATAATCTTGACGGGAGTGAGAAATTGGCCCTCAGGAATTTGGAGGGTCTTTCTGATGTGGTTATAAAACCAGCTGACAAGGGGGGAAATGTTGTGATCTGGCCAACTAAAATGTATGAACATGAGGTATATCGGCAGCTGAAAGATAAGGTATTTTATAAAAAACTGACTTTTAACCCCTTGAGTAAATTTCGGACAGAACTTTTATCCATTTTGAACATAGCCCTTGACACCGAGGTGATCAATAGGGAGTTATTCTCAGCATTGCAAGTATCTGAACCAACGGTGGCAACATTTTACTTGCTACCGAAGATTCATAAGAATCAAATAACCCCACCCGGTAGACCAATTGTCTCCGGATGTGGAAACTATCTGGAAAATGTCAATAGATTCCTTGATTCGAGGTTACAACCACTAGTTGAAAATTTACCGTCCTTTATAAAAGATACGAATGATTTTTTAAAGAAAATAGATGGCTTATATGTAGGTGATGATGTACTCTTGGTATCATGTGATGTCGAAAGCCTATATACGAACATTCGTCATCAAGACGGTCTACAGGCGACCAGTTATTTTTTGGAGACATCAATTATGCCCACATCTATGAGGAAGTTTACCATACAACTCCTTGAATTTGCTTTAATGAAGAATTTTTTTCTGTTTAAGGGGTCCCTCTACCTGCAGCTCCAGGGAACAGCAATGGGTGCTTCTTTTGCACCATCTTATGCAAATCTGTTCCTGGGGCTGTGGGAGAGGGACCTTTTTCACACTGAGCCGGTGTCATCGATGGACCGCATCCCTATTTGGGTGCGGTTCAACGATGACATATTTTTTATCTGGCAAGGGTCTGTGGAGACTCTCCATGATTTTATGGAACACCTGAATTTAAATTCCCGGAATATCCACCTGACCTATAAGTGTGATAAGAACTTTATGGAATTTTTAGATGTGGGAGTACATAAAGATGGTAATGGCTGTCTGTACACCAATATTTTTCGTAAATCAACGGCGGTTAACTCACTCCTTCATGCCTCCTCATCACATCCCCCACCCATGATTAGGTCTATCCCTATAGGCCAATTTTTACGTTTACGAAGGATATGTACAAATGAGGAGGATTTTGAGAAACAAGCTCTGGACATGAAGGAGAGGTTTTTGGAAAGAGGGTATAGCAAGCGCTCCGTTAAGAAAGGATATAATCGGGCTAAATATATTACACGTCATCAAGCCTTATATGAGAACAAACCACCCAAGACGAACAAGGTGACCAGGTATATTACCCAATACCATGGCCAAACTGAGTTAATGAGATCATATTTAACGAAATCCTGGGCTATTTTGAAATCTGACCCAGTTGTGTCACAATATATAGATGAGAGACCAAACATCACTTACCGGAGATCCAGAAATCTAAAAGACCAATTGGTCAAGAGCCACTACACCTATAATCCCGTGGTACCCACCTTCCTAACAAATACCAAAAAACTTGTAGGATGTAAACCTTGTGGCCAATGTGTTGCTTGCCCGAACATTCAGAGAACAGATTCATTTGGCAACCACGATGGCACTATTACATACAAAATCAAACATGCCATAACATGTGTATCTAAAGCGGTGATTTACCATGCCACATGCCCCTGTTCTCTGGTATATGTGGGCATGACAACAAGACAGTTGAAGGTTCGTGCCAGGGAACACATTTTGGGCATTTTGGCTGCGAAGGAAGTAAATGATGTCTCACTATTAAAAACAATTCCGAAACACTTTAAATTGTACCATGATTGTGATGCATCATTATTGAGGATAACGGGTATAGACATGGTAAGGGTAAATGAGAGAGGTGGTAAAATAAGTGTAGCATTGGCAAAGAAAGAAACTAAGTGGATCTGGACGCTTGACACTGTGTCACCAAGAGGACTAAATGAAAATCTTAGCTTTGTACCTTTTTAATAACAACCATCTGTTCTAGGATTTTTTTTAAAAATTTTTAAAAATTTTTTTTAAATAATTCTTTTCATAACACTTTTTTAAAAAAAAAAAATTGTAATTTTTATTCTTATTTTGAGAGTGAGAGTATCTGTATTTTATAACTGTGGTTAATTTATATTTATTATTCACTTTAGTACTTACCATGTGTGGATTGTGGACTTGCTCGGTTGTCGGACGATCGGCCACTGGTGGAGTCTGGATTTATGACATCAGAATAGGTGTATCCAATTGAGAGAATGGAAGAAAGAAGGAAATGAAAAGAAAGAATAAATATTTGTATGCGAATGACCTATTTCGGACATATAAAAGACGAGTTAATTTATGTATGATTTACTTATTTTGTACTTTATGAGTTTATTTTTCTATATTAATCATTTATCTTTATTTAGTAGTCTTTATATTTTGGTTATAATATTAATTAATTTTTTGTCAATATATATTATTATTTATTTTATTTTATTTATCTCTCTTTTTTTATATTTTATTTTTTATATTTTTGTCTTACAATAACAATATAAGATTTTTTTCATTTTTTTCATTTTTTTATTTTTTTGTTTCTTTTCTATCTTATAATATATAACTCTTACAAAAAAGAGAAAAAATATATATATAAATGCAATGTTTGAGTTAGTGATCCTCTGATGTAATATTTACTATTAATATTCCTTCGTACTCCTGCTCATTTCACTTCTATAAAGGGCAGCATAGAAGGTCACTATCTAATTTGTGGTACCCCGGAGCTCACAATATGTGTGAGCAATATATTTCTGAGCACCTGTACTGCGGTTATTCCTCCACGCTGTGCCCCCGGCTGAGCGCATACGTGGTCTGTGTCTTGGAGTCCAGGTTCCCCGCGTGCGTGTAACCGTGGCAACGCTGGGTACTCCGTTCCCATGCGTCCGGTCGCGTGACGCGGGGACCGGAACTCCTTGACCTCCTGACTGCGCACGCGCCGGGAACACCTGGGCTGCAGCGTTGGGGATTAGAGACGCAAACTATAAAAACCTCCCGGTTACAGATGGTAAGCAAACCCCAGACGAAGGATAACTCCGAAACGCGCGTCGGGTACGCGCTGACACAGGAACAGAGCCCCCCCCTCCCCAGGTATATGTGATAACTATATTTTTGGCTGCACAGTGCCATATGCTAATTTAGGCGGTCGCCATTGTTTTTCCTATGGTAGCTATTTGCAAGGGTGGTTTTCATTTACTTGGAATAAGATTTTGGCACATTATCACTTTTTTACTGCACCTTATATTTTGCACTTTATATAAACCGATTTGTATAACAGGGGTTCTATACCCCCTTCCCCACATTTTTACACACATTGATTGTGGTTTTTAGTTTTTTTCATGTGCAATAATATATATCTTTATTAAGAATTTATATACCTTCTATGCGCCCTGCATATGTGCTGAATCATATTGGTTGCACAAAGCACTTATTCACTTTATATGAGCAGATTTTGCACATTATTTTATCTCCCCCCTCCCCCCTCCTTTTTCTTATGCAATATATAGTGTTTCCTGTACAGCCTAAATATTTGAATCCTGGTGAAATTGGAGGTTAGAGTGCTGGTGAATATATATAGCCGTATAATCCTGTTGTCACGTGGAAGTGTTTATGTATAAATTTTTATTATGTAACATTTGGCATTCCTTTTAATAAAGCCACATTTTAATATTCCCGTGCCTTGTATATATTTTCCTTTTTTGGTCCGTGTGGTATTGCTTTGTTTTTAGTCCCCTGTATATAGTATATACCTGTATGTCATCTCCTCCTGTATATAGATGCACCTGTATGTCATCTCCTCCTGTAAATAGTATGTACCAGTGTGTCATCTCCTCTGTATATGGTATGTACCTGTGTGTAATCTCCTCCTGTATTAGACTTCATTCACACTTTATTTGATCAGTATTTTTACCTCAGTATTGTAAGCTAAAACTTGGAGTAAAACAACAAGAGGAAAAGTATATTAGAAATACCTCAAGATATTAGGACGATCCACAATTTGCATAGTTTTAGGCGCTCCCTCAAAACACATTGGTTCAGAGCAGCCTAAGACGTTCCCTAATCAAAGTCATTTTATGTTTGTGTGTGTAGCCCATTCACTGTCCCCATCTATCCCCCACCCCCTGAAGATGGCTGGACAATCATTGTAAATGCATCATTGTAAATACACACCTGTACTTTGTATCTCCCACCTCATTGTAGATTGTAAGCTCTCACGAGCAGGGTCGTCTTATTTTGCTTTAATTATTGTATTGCTAGCGTTACTACTTATGACTGTTGTGTTTGAAACTGCTAAGCTGTAAAGGGCTGCAGAATATTTTGGCGCTATATAAATAAAGATTATTATTATTATTATTAACCCCTTTCTGACATATGACGTACTATCCCGTCGAGGTGGGGTGGGCCCGTATGACCACCGACGGGATGGTATGTCATAGCGATCGGCCGCGCTCACGGGGGAGCGTGGCCGATCACGGACTGGTGTCAGCTGACTATCGCAGCTGACATCCGGCACTATTTGCCAGGAGCGGTCACGGACCGCCCCCAGCACATTAACCCCCGACACACCACGATCAAACATGACGTGACACAGTGTAAAGCAAAGTGTCAGATCAGCGATCTTACACTATAACATGATGCCCCCCCCTGGGGCAATGTTATAGTGTAAAAAAAATATATATTCACATGTGTAAAAAATTTTTTAAAAAAATTCCAAAAAAAAAAAATATTCTTCCTATAGATACATTTATTTATCTAAATAATAAAAAAAAACAATAAAAGTACACATACTTAGTATCGCCGTGTCCGTAACGACCCCACCTATAAAGCTATATCACTAGTTAACCCCTTCAGTGAACGCCGTAAAAAAAAGTGGAATAACACGCGAACAAAAAGACTGATTTAAATAACCATGGTACCGCTGAAAACGTCATCTTGTCCCGTAAAAAACAAGCCGCCATACAGCATAATCAGCAAAAAAATAAAAAAGTTATAGTCCTCCTCAGAATAAAGCGATGCAAAAATAATTATTTTTTCTATAAAAGTGTTTATCATATAAAACCGCCAAAACATAAAAAAATTATATAAATGAGGTATCGCTGTAATTGTACTAACCCGAAGAATAAAACTGCTTTATCAATTTTACCAAACGCGGAACGGTATAAACGCTTCCCCAAAAGAAATTCATGAGTAGCTGGTTTTTGGTCATTCTGCCACACAAAAATCGGAATAAAAAGTGATCAAAAAATGTCACGTGCCCGAAAATGTTACCAATAACAATGTCAACTCGACCCGCAAAAAACAGGACCTCACATGACTCTGTGGACCCAAATTTGGAAAAATTATAGTTCTCAAAATGTGTTAACACAAAAAATATTTTTTGCAATAAAAGCGTCTTTCAGTGTGTGATGGCTGCCAATCATTAAAATCTGCTAAAACCCCCGCTATAAATAATCAAATCAAACCCTTCTTCATCACCCCCTTAGTTAGCGAAAAATTAAAAAATTAAAAAAATGTATTTATTTCCATTTTCCCATTAGGGATAGGGCTAGAGTTAGGGTTAGGGCTAGGGTTAGGGCTAGGGTTAGGGCTAGGGTTAGGGCTAGGGTTAGGGTTAGGGCCAGGGTGAGGGCTAGGGTTAGGGCTAGGGTTAGGTTTAGGGTTAGGGCTAGGGCTAGGGTTAGGGCTAGGGTTAGGGCTAGGGTTAAGGCTAGGTTTAGGGTTAGGGCTAGGGTTGGCGCTAGGGTTAAGGCCACAGTTAGGGTTGGGGCTAAAGTTAGGGTTAGGGTTGGGGCTAACGCTAGTGTTAGGGTTGGGGCTACATTTACGGTTGGGAATAGGGTTGGGATTAGGGTCAGGGGTGTGTCAGGGTTAGAGGTGTGGTTAGGGTTACCGTTGGGATTAGGGTTAGGGGTGTGTTTGGATTAGGGTTTCAGTTATAATTGGGGGTTTTCCAATGTTTAGGCACATCAGGGGATCTCCAAACGCGACTTGGCGTCCGATCTCAATTCCAGCCAATTCTGCGTTGAAAAAGTAAAACAGTGCTCCTTCCCTTCTGAGCTCTCCCGTGTGCCCAAACAGGGGTTTACCGCAACATATGGGGTATCAGCATACTCAGGACAAATTTGACTACAACATTTTCCAATTTCTCCTGTTACTCTTGGAAAAATACAAAACTGGGGGCTAAAAAATCATTTTTGTGGGAAAAAATTTTTAAAATTTTCACGGCTCTGCGTTATAAACTGTAGTGAAACACTTGGGGGTTCAAAGTTCTTACAACACATCTAGATAAGTTCCTTGGGGGGTCTAGTTTCCAATATGGGGTCACTTGTGGGGGGTTTCTACTGTTTAGGTACATTAGGGGCTCTGCAAACGCAATGTGACACCTGCAGACCAATCCATTCCAAATGATGCTCCTTCCCTTCCGAGCTCTGCCATGCGCTCAAACGGTGGTTCCCCCCACATATCGTGTATCAGCGTACTCATGACAATTTGGACAACTTTTAGGGTCCAATTTTAACTGTTACCCTTGGAAAAATACAAAACTGAGGGCTAAAAAATAATTTTTGGGGAAAAAAAATATTTTTTATTTGCCAGGCTCTGCGTTATAGACTGTAGTGAAACACTTGGGGGTTCAAAGCTCTCACAACACATCTAGATGAGTTCCTTAGGGCGTCTACTTTCCAATATGGTGTCACTTGTGGGGGTTTCTACTGTTTAGGTACATTAGGGGCTCTGCAAACGCAATGTGACGCCTGCACACCATTTCATCTAAGTCTGCATGCCAAATGGCGCTCCTTCCCTTCCGAGCCCTCCCATGCACCCAAACGGTGGTTCCCCCCAATTATGGGATATCAGCGTACTCAGGACAAATTGGACAACAACTTTTGGGGTCCAATTTCTCCTGTTACCCTTGGAAAAATACAAAACTGGGGGCTAAAAAATAATTTTAGTGGGAAAATTTTTATTTTTTTATTTTTACGGCTCTGCATTATAAACTTCTGTGAAGCCCTAGGTGGGTCAAAGTGCTCACCACACATCTAGATAAGTTCCTTAGGAGGTCTACTTTCCAAAATGGTGTTACTTGTGGGGGGTTTCAATATTTAGGCATATCAGTGGCTCTCCAAACGCAACATGGCATCCCATCTCAATTCCAGTAAATTTTGCATTGAAAAGTCAAATGGCGCTCCTTCCCTTCCGAGCTCTGCCATGCGACCAAACAGTGGTTTACCCCCACATATGGGGTATCAGCATACTCAGGACAAATTGTACAACAAATTTTGGAGTCCAATTTCTTCTCTTACCCTTGGGAAAATAAAAAATTTTGGGCGAAAAAATAATTTTTGTGAAAAAAATATGATTTTTTACTTTTACGGCTCTGCATTCTAAACTTCTGTAAAGCACTTGGTGGGTAAAAGTGCTCACCACACATCTAGGTAAGTTCCTTAGGGGTCTACTTTCCAAAATGGTGTCACTTGTGGGGGGTTTCAATGTTTAGGCACATCAGTGGCTGTCCAAACGCAACATGGCGTCCCATCTCAACTTCTGTCAAATTTGCATTGAAAAGTCAGACGGCACTCCTTCGCTTCCGAGCTCTGCGATGCGCCCAAACAGTGGTTTACCACCACATATCGGGTATCGGTGTACTCAGGACAAATTGTACAACAACTTTTGGGGTCCATTTTCTCTTGTCACCCTAGGTAAAATAAAACAAATTGGAGCTGAATTAAATTTTTTGTGAAAAAAGTTAAATGTTCATTCTTATTTAAACATTCAAAACATTCCTGTGAAATACCTGAAGGGTTAATAAACTTCTTGAATGTGGTTTTGAGCACCTTGAGGGGTGCAGTTTTTTATTATGGTGTCACACTTGGTTATTTTCTATCATATAGACCCCTCAAAATGACTTCAAATGAGATGTGGTCCCTAAAAAAATGGTGGTGTAAAAATGAGAAATTGCTGGTCAAATTTAACCCTTATAACTACCTAACAAAAAAAATTTTGGTTCCAAAATTGTGCTGATGTAAAGTAGACATGTGGGAAATGTTACTTATTAAGTATTTTGTGTGACATATCTCTGTGATTTAATTGCATAAAAATTCAAAGTTGGAAAATTGAAACATTTTCAAAATTTTCGCCAAATTTCCATTTTTTTCACAAATAAATGCAGGTAATATCAAAGAAATTTTACCACTATAATGAAGTACAATATATTATGAGAAAACTTTGTCAGAATCGCCAAGATCCATTGAAGCGTTCCAGAGTTATAACCGCATAAAGGGACAGTGGTCAGAATTGTAAAAAATGGCCTGGTCATTAACGTGCAAACCTCCCTTGGGGGCAAAGGGGTTAAATACATCACCATTTCAGTATTTTTCTCCCACTTGTGGTTTTGGCTTATAAAGGTAAAATATTGACCAAATACTGAACGTGTGAATGTGGCCTTTCACACAGCCTCCACCTGCAGCGCTTCACTCTTCTCTATACACAGCCTCATTCCTCTCATTTTCCCCTCACATCTCTCATTTTCCCCCTCACATCTCTATCCATGAGGCTCCTCCGTTTTTATTGACATCATGCCTCACAGAAGCAACTCCATTCTAGACATGATGGAGCTAGATGTGGCCTGTGCCTGCTATGTGGAGTGGGCATCGCTCGCTACACACACATACATACACTCAACTTTATATATTAGATAGCCAAGATGATTGTCTATAAAATGATGGTAGTCTCACATTCGAAGCAGTAGTGGATGGTGAGATATGGAGCCCGAAAATCAAAAGTTCGAAACATTGTTACCCTTTTGCTCGACACTGTATATGTCAGCTCATGTATTTTAATATCAAGTAAAATATGCTTCTTCATAAACTTTTCATAATATTCTGTGTCTAGAAAACATGAACTGAATTGTTCCCTTTATACCCAACATCCCATGCTCCTCTTTAATTTCTATTGCAGCATTATCAGTGCTTCATGGTAATTTTTTTTAGGAAAAGAGCAGAATGGGAAATTTTAAGGCCAGATGAATATTTCTGCATTTAATGGGATACATTTATCTACATAATTACATTTTTGTGTTCCACAGCTGTGTTGTTACTATGCAGGCTTTAACGTCTGGTAAGATTAGATTTAAAAACTCTGTCAATTAATCAAAGGTTTTCAAATACTCATTTTTAGTGCTTATAGATTTATTTTGTTTTCTTTCTATAGCTGAATGAAATTATTTTTGCACATATGACTAGCATAGAGTGAAGTTCAAAATTAAAATATTTCCAAAAACATAAAGATTACATCATTGCTTAATTTCATTGTTTTAAACATAATGCATTTGAACAATTTGTGTACGCATTTTCATATGAAATTTAATGTATTTTTACATTTGAAAGGATGCCTATGCAAAATAAAAAACTAGTACATGTGAAAAGTTATATTAATTTACCTTTATTTAATCTTTTTAAAAATAAGGCCTCGCCATTATCACTATTTTCAAACTAAAACTTCTGAAAACAGTATATTTTTGCACTCATTGAATGGGCATACCAAGACGGTAATAAAATGGTAGTTTGAAGAAGCAAAGTTCGCAAGACCTGTATCTCAACTGTAACAGGAACTGTACTTTAGGCACATACCTGTATACAGTACAAGTCAGCTGCTGGAAAAGGGCTAAGACAGGAAGAGAAATAGATATTCTATATTCTGTATTCTCACCCATCCCTTGTAGATTGTGAGCCTTCGCGAGTAGGGTCCTCACTCGTCCTGTACCAGTTATGACTTGTATTGTTTAAAGGGAAGGTGCCGCAATTTTGTTTTTGTATTAAAAATGATTGTTTATATAAACAATTATTTTTAATACAAAATTATTTTTTTAACTTTAATATCTTTTTTTATCTTTTTTAATATCCCAGCACGACACTTACACTCTGCAAATACGGCAGCCCTGGGCATAGGAGGCTGCGGTCGGGAGCTGACCCCATAGCTATCATTGTGCTGTGATGTGGCCACGCCCCCTGGGCTGTCTCCACATCACAGCAGAGGCAAGAGATCGGCGCCATCTTGCTTCAGCCTACAGTGGAGTGTACCTGTGAGCTCCACTGTGACTGAGAGCTGTGCTGTTGGAGTGGCAGCTACATCTGTCTCCCCTCACACTGTCAGCGGCCGTTCCCTGTCCTCTGCTGCCTGGTGTGTGGTTGTAATCTCTAGAATCGCTAGAGAGGGTGAAGGAGTGCTGCGGTCTGATGTCCTCTATCAGGAGCTGCAGAGAGGTAACAGAGGGGGATGGGGGAGGCTCTGTGTTGCTCTGACCTCTCACTGTAGCTCCTCACAGGACATCAGACAGTGCATCTATCACTATATTGTTCTGAGCCATGTATCTAATCCTCTCCTGTGTAATACTGTCTGCTGGCCCGTGTATCTAATCCTCTCATGTGTGATACTATACTGAGCCATGCATCTAATCCTCTCCTGTGTGATACTATGCTGAGCCATGTATCTAATCCTCTCTTGTGTGATACTGTCTGGTGAACCGTGTATCTAATCCTCTCCTATGCAGTCCTCTCCCCCCTGCATATCTGTCCCCATTGCACACACAACTCAATGCATGCGATGACAGGAGCTGCGGGCGTCATGCTGTATTTGGCATTATGTGAGATCTATATGACAGTATTATGTGATGTGTATGGTGGTATTATGCTTGATCAGTATTGTGAGAATTATATCGTGGTATTGTGTGTGATCTATATGGCGGTATTATGTGAGAACACTGGCAGCATTATGTGTGATCTATATGGCGGTATTATGTGAGAACACTGGCAGTATTATGTGTGATCTGTATGCCGGTATGTGAGAACACTGGCAGCATTGTGTGATCTATATGTCGGTATTATGTGAGAACACTATGGCAGTATTATGTGTGATCTATATGGCGGTATTATGTGAGAACACTATGGCAGTATTATGCGTGATCTATATGGTAGTATTATGTGAGAAGACTATGGCAGTATTATGTGTGATCTATATGGCGGTATGTGAGAACACTGGTGGTATTTTGTGTGATCTTTATGGCGGTATTATGTGAGAACACTGGCAGTATTATGTGTGATCTATATGGCGGTATGTGAGAACACTGGCGGTATTATGTGTGATCTATGTGGCGGTATTATGTGAGAACACTATGGCAGTATTATCTTCAGAAAGCGGACCCATTCTATGGTAGTTCTGGCTGAGCACCTGCACGCGGGTCTGGGGTAAGGCTACTTTCACACTGGCGTTTCTTTGAATACATCGCAATGTGTCATTTAGGGGAAAAAAACGCATCCTGCAAAGTTGTTTGCAGGATGCGTTTTTGCCCCATAGAGTAACATTACTGACGCATTGCAACGTATTGACACACATCGCAACCGTCGTGCGACGGTTGCTGTTGTGAATTCTGTGGCAGAGCTCCCTCCTGTGGTCACAAGTGGTACTTCGGCTGGTTCTCTCTGTGAGCTTCCGTTGGTGGAGGAAAGTGGTACTGCGGCTTCTGAGTTTCCTTCCTCAGGTGATGTGATGAAGTCGTTAGGTGCTGCTCTATTTAACTCCACCTAGTGCTTTGATCCTGGCCTCCAGTCAATGTTCTAGTATTGGACCTGTTTCCTCCTGGATCGTTCCTGTGGCCTGCTGCTCTGCATAGCTAAGTTCCTCTTTGCTATTTGTTTGCTGTTTTTTTCTGTCCAGCTTGTCAATTTGTTTTTTACTGCTTGCTGGAAGCTCTGGGACGCAGAGGGTGTACCTCCATGCCGTTACTTCAGTACGGAGGGTCTTTTTGCCCCCTTTGCGTGGTTTTTGTAGGGTTTTGTGTTGACCGCAAAGTTACCTTTCCTATCCTCACTCTGTTCAGAAAGTTGGGCCTCACTTTGCTAAATCTATTTCATCTCTACGTTTGTCTTTTCATCTTAACTCACAGTCATTATATGTGGGGGCTGCCTTTTCCTTTGGGGTATTTCTCTGAGGCAAGGTAGGCTTATTTTCTATCTTCAGGCTAGCTAGTTTCTCAGGCCGTGCCGAGTTGCATAGGGAGCGTTAGGCGCAATCCACGGCTGCCTCTAGTGTTGTTGGAGAGGATTAGGGATTGCGGTCAACAGAGTTCCCACGTCTCAGAGCTCGTTCTTGTTTTTTGGGTTATTGCCAGGTCACTGTATGTGCGCTGACCTCTATGTCCATTGTGCTACTGAATTACCTTTCATAACAGGTTGCGCCGTGTTGTGGCGGACCGCCGGGAGCAAAATACGTTAAATGTAATGTTTTTTGCTGCCAACGGACCGCTTTTTCCGACCGCGCATGCGCGGCCGGAACTCCGCCCCCACCTCCCCGCACCTCACAATGGGGCAGCGGATGCGCCGGAGAAAAGCATCCGCTGCACCCGTTGTGCGGCGCATCAAACGCTAGCATCAGAATCTCCGCCTGACGCACTGCGACGGGCCGAATCCGACACTAGTGTGAAAGTAGCCTAATAGAGGGGGCAGCATGACCTCCAGTTAGGTGTAGTCAGGGGAAGGCTGGTGAGGTACCTGAAGAGAGGGGTCTCATTTTTATCGTTACTATATGGCTACATTTCCTTCCCAGCGTCATCCCGGACTGCGCCTGTCGCCTCGCTTTCACACATCGCCAGGACAGGTTGGGGAAGACAGGATCTGAGGAGGAGAATGGGGTCTGCATGCAAAGTCTAGATCAGAACAGGCCATCAATCCACAGAAATGTTTCCTGGATTTCTGTGGAGCAGACGGTCCATCCATGTGTATAAAAGACAGCGCCCTATGTAAAATCCCTGGCTGCTCCGCGCACCAAACAGGGGGCCCCTATAGACCAGCACACTGCTCTCCTGAAATACTCTGTGCTGCTGTCACCCTGCTCCCTCCACCACATATCTCCCAGAATCCTTTCTGCCTGCCATCCTCGGTGACTGTCTACTTGTCAGTATAAGGCTGCTTTCACACTAGCGTCGGTACGAGCCCGTCGCAGTGCGTCGGGCCCACGTATCGACGCATGCTGTGAAAGAAATGGCCGACGTGGGCAGGTGAAGCAGTCTTACAACGTTTCCGCTGCCCCATTGTTAGGTCTGGGGAGGATGGGGCGGAGTTTCAGCCGTGCATGGGCGGTCGAAAATGGCAGACTCGACGCACAAACAATCGTTACATGTAACTTTTTTTGTGGCGGCGGTCCTCCAAAACATGACGCAACCGTCGCACGATAGTTGCGACGTGTGGCAATACGTCGCAATGCGTCGGTAATGTTAGTCTATGGGGAAAAAACGCATCCTGCAGACAACTTTGCAGGATGTGTTTTTTCTCCTGAACGACGCATTGCAATGTACAGCCAACAACGCTAGTGTGAAAGTAGCCTAAGGCTGCCGTCCACTATCAGTATTTGGTCAGTATTTTACCTCAGTATTTGTAAGCCAAAACCAGGAGTGGGTGATAAATACAGAAGTGGTGCATATGTTTCTGTTATACTTTTCCTCTAATTGTTCCACTCCTGGTTTTGGCTTACAAATACTGAGGTAAAATACTAACCAAATAGTGATAGTGTGACAGCAGCCATACTCTGCAGTCACCAACAAAATGGCTGCTCACTGGGTTCCTGAATATCATCCTCTCTAATCCCTTAGCAATCACCCAGAAGGGGAGGAGACATCACACAGGTCAGCAGACTCCGCCCATAATTACTGCAGTGCAGTAATGTGAGCTATTTGTACACTAGGTTTTTCTGAAATTTCAGCAGCTGCTCCCCCTAGTGTTTAAAAGTGGAAATTCCAAAACTTTTCAAATTATTTTTCATATTTTACTAAATTATAAACAAATGATAATATTTTTTAAGAAAATGTAATCATTAATTCTTTACATTTTTACAATTTCTGAAAACAAATTTTTTTTTATGGCATCTTCCCTTTAAGATTATTGTGCCTGTTTTTATTATGTATACCCCTCCTTACATGTAAAGCGCCATGGAATACATGGCGCTATAACAATAAATAATAATAATAATAATATTCTCTGCTGATGTGTACAGATGATGGAGTATGGGAGAAAAACATAATTTGTGCTCAGTCAGCAGAGGAGAAGATTATTTTCTTCTGCAGACACTCCTCGTCAGCTCACGGAAGTGCGTGTGCCTGCAATACTGGTCTTGTGTCAGTTCAGACATGTCTTGGGGGCTGTGTTTTTTCAGACTGCAACCTGTTTTGATACATGACTAGGATTGGTTGCCATTTGAATTATGTGACGAGGGCTATTTTGTTACATATTTGGAAAATCCTTTTAAGGAATACAATATTATCCCATGCACATTTAAAAACTACCTTATTTTTCCCAACTTTTTCAATGTTTCAGGAAAAAGTTACTTTGAATGTGATTTATTTAAAAAAATAACCTCATCTCTATTCCATGGAGATGAAGCCACATATGGTTTCATATGACCAAAAAACAGCTACTCATCACTCCAATCTCTCTTAGCAAGTTTTTAAGACTAAATCGAAAACCATGAATGATGAAGAAATCTAAGTAGTCTTGAAAGTTTGATATTTGTCGTCACTAGTGTTGGTGCCAATTGATTCACCATACCCAATATTAATTCAAAATATTTAATAACATTTTTACCCAAGTATGTGCATTAGAACATTAATGACATATGGCATTCATTTTCTAGTAGATATCTGAATCTAATCCTGTTTATCTCTGCATATGGGAATGACTGAAGATAAGAGCTGATGATGGTTCTAGATTAAAAAAAAACACTATCAGCTAACTATGTATACAATGTTTCAAATATACAGTACAGGGCAGTCATCATTACTCATGCTATCATTAATAATGTTACACGATACTGTGGATAATAAATGGTAGTGTAGTAAATGTATATACACTTTTTTGACAAATGATGACTGCAACCATTACTGTAGAAGCGCTTGTTAGAATCTGATTAAGACTATAGATAATTAGTAGGCTGAAAGATGTTACTGAATTCAGTCAAAACAATATGTGACATTGTACTGTATGCACATATTTATAGCTAATTATTTGTAAGTTTCGATGCAATAATTTAAAAGCGTTGTAGCCTTTGAGAAAGCTATGGCCTAAAATCTGGTAAGTAAAACAAAACAAACTGAGCATTACTTACTCTCCACGCTTGCACCGCAGGTTCTCTGCTGCTGACCTGGTCTCTGTTGTTTGTCTGCAGTGCTAATATCACATTACAGAACTGCAGCCAATCACTGAGTGTAGATGCTCTGCCCCTGTAGATGGCATGAGCTGCTGAGTTCACTGATTGGCTGCAGCTCTGACCAGATCAGGTAGAGCCATTGACGGCTCTGGAAAGGATAAGTAATGCTCAGTTTGTTTTGATATAACTACCTCTATTATAGTCTATATGTTTTTGAAAAGAAAAAAAGCTCTTTAGCTCTAAAGCCAATTTTATTTTTTGGCATTTTCACATTTTTCTCCTCTTTTCAAAATAGCCACAACTTTATTTTCCAACAACATAAATAAATAAAGGCTTGTTTATTATGTGACATATAGTACTTTATAACTGCACCATGTATTTTATTATACAAATTAAGGGAAAATGACAAAATAAACTCCAAATGTGATAAAATGGTGAAATAATTCCACCATTGTATTTTAGATTTTATGGGGTTAATTGTTCAGTAGAACTCACCTGACAGCAAGATTCTACAGACCAGTCCAATGACGCTGGTACCAAACATGTAAAGTTTTTTTTTCCTATTTTAATGTTTTGTTTTTTTTAAAAAAAAGTAATTTTGTAAAAACAAAAAAAATATACTGTGTGATGGCTTTTGAGTTTAAATTTTTTTTTAACTTTTGAGTTTCAATTTTTTTTCACTCTACCACGTTTACCAAACGATAATACATTTTATATTTTTATATACTAAACATTGGTGGATACCGCAATACTAAAAATGCATTTTTTTTATAGTTGCTTAATTTTAACTAAAGTTGTTAATATTTTTAAAACTTTTTTTATTTTTCACTTTACTTTTTAGTCCTGTAAGGGACTTGTACCTATGATCATTTTACAGCTTGTACTATCAATATACAGTTGTGCTCAAAAGTTTACATAACCCAGCAGAATTTTTGCTTTCTTGGGTTAAATAAACACACACACATAATGAATAAAGTATTTTAATGAAATAAATACACATGTTTTTTTTTAGTATCTTTATTGTACTCTCAATCCAACTGACGACCCTCGATCTACTGAAAAAAATAGAAAAATAACAAAACACCAATATCCCATACCTGTCCGCCGTACAGTCATGTCCTATGATGTAAATCCATCTGAAGAGGTTAAATCATTTTGCAACCAGGAGCCTGCTAATGCAGCTGCCGCTGGCTGTAAAAACTGCGGAATGAATGGAGTGCAGCTTTGTTGACTTGTGGTGCTGCACCCCCTGGTGGCATAAACTCATATGAACTGTATATTTCTCACGTGTGGGGTATGGGCATGATCAGGAGAAATTGCTCAGCAAAATGTATTTTCCATTTTCTCCTGTTAGCCTTGCAAAAGTAAAAAAAAACTAGGTCTAAAGGAAATTTTTTGTGAAAGAAAAGTAAATGTTTATTTTTTTCTTCCACGTTCCAAAAATTCCTGTGAAGCACCTGAAGGGTTAATAAAATTCTTGAATGTGGTTTTGAGTACCTTGAGGGGTTCAGATTTTAGAATAGTGTCATTTTTAGGTATTTTTGATAATATACGCCCCTTCAAATATGAGGTGGTCCCTAAAAAAATGGTTTTGCAAAGTTTATTGTAAAATTGAGAAATCGCTGGTGAACTTTTAACCCTTATAATTTCCTAACAAAAAATTTTTTTGCTGATGTAAAGTAGACATGTGGGAAATGTTATTTAGTAACTATTTTGTGCAATATAACCCTCTGATTTAAGAGCATAAAAATTTAAAGTTTGAAAATTGTGACATTTTCAAAATTTTCGCCAAATTTCCATTTTTTTTTCACAAATAAACTCAAAAAATGTTTTCCCCACTATCATAAAGTACAATATGTCACGAGAACAAAAACTCAGAATCACCAGGATCCGTTGAAGTCATAAAATGATAGTGGTCAGAATTGTAAAAATTGGCCTGCTCATGAAGGTAAAAATAAGCTTCGGTGCAAAGGGGTTAAAAATAACAAACAAAGTTACACTCACTTAATGCCTAATTTCACTGAATCCCTTGTCTTCTGTAAGAAAATAAAAATAAAAAAACAACCATATCCCTCACCTCTCTATCATTCTGTCACACGCAGTAATCCATATCTGGGGGATGAATAGTTTTCAAACTGGATGGTGCCAAGATCCACTGAGAACCACTGGCGAATGAGCTGCTGTGAGCGCAGAGTCAGTGGCTAGCGGTGATGTTATAGAGGTAACCGCCCGTGAGAGAGGCTGCATTCCCACCCGTGCTGAACTGTGTGACCTCAGCACCGTGGGAAAAAGTCAGTGATGAGGTGATCGCAGTTAAAGCTCAGTGATTTCACCACAGATCACAGTGAGAAAATCCAACCAAGCATGGTTGTGTACCAAAATGACTGTAACCTGGTGGCGTCTGTGAAGCTTGGCAAGATCAAACATGTACCATACTTGGCCCACAAGCTCAACTTAGTAGTTCAGCGGTTTATGAAAACCTATCCAGGTTTGCCACAGCTTTTGGTCGAGGTACACTGCATTAGCACCCATTTCTGCATGTCAGCTGAAGCTGCCATCTCTCTATAGCAGTGCTGCAGCAGCATATGCAAGTGCCAGCTCACCAACAGGACCACACACTGGAACTCCACACTGCACATGCTAGCAAGGCATTTTTCCAGCAGAGGCCAGTTATTGAATACCAGCTCCAACATAGTCAGCCTCTGCACATAACAATGGAAGAGTGGGCATGGGTGTCTGACACTTGTGCAGCTCTCCAAGACTTTGAGGACACCACAAAGATGGTGAGCGGCAGTGACGCCATAATCAGCGCAATGATCCCACTTCTGTGTCTACTTAAAAATTGTATCTCTCCTTCCTGAGGTGGAAAGGTATACTAAAACAGTGCTGAAAGCCATTGTGGGAAAAATCACATCAAACAACGCTAGAGGCAGGGGCAAGCTTCTTTGCTCAATCAAGGAGGAAAGGCAAGGGAGACTCACAGCAAGTTTAGCAGAGTTGGGGGTAGACTGTCAAAGGCCTGGGCCAATTTGATGACACCCTTCCAGTGTCCAGGCCATGATGACTGGGTATTTTTTACAAGGAGGGAAAAGATGTTAAAGATTGTCTAGAAATACCTGGCCAACAAAACCAGCACACTTTCAAATTCCTCTGTGATATTCAGCTATTGGATCTGAAATCTGGATACCTGACATGAGCTATCTCTCTATGCCTTGGAGGTGTTGTGCTGCCCTGACGCTGGTGTCTTGTCTGAGTGGGATTTTAGTGTCTCCAGCGAGGTCAAAACAGACAGACTTCAACAGGAAGTACTGACAGGCTCAGTCTGATAATAATAAACAGAGCTTGGATTAACCTCAACTTTTCCACACCAGATGACAGCAGCACATAAAGTGTTTTAAATAACCTTTATGCATGTCGGAGTACATCAACAACATTTTCAAAAATTTTTAATAAATCCCACAAGTTGTTGCCTTCAAGAGTCTGTGGATGACTATATTATCCTCTTTATCATTTTTTCATGACTTTGCATTGTGTGCAGAGCCTTTATGAGTATATGAGTCCTACAACTACACTTTGTTTACAATATTTGAATGAGGTACTACAGTTGGTGCCTTCAAGGGTGTATGGATGACCCTGTTTGTAATTTTTGGCAGGCTTTACACTTAGAACATAGCCTTTATTAGAGGTGAGTGAACTTGCTCATAAAACGTTTGCCAATATCAAATTCGGCACGTACATTGCACATTCAAATTCATGTTAGGATTCCAAAGCATTTCCCTAAAAATAAGCAAAATTCAGCCAAAGTTTGATAAATGATCGAGTTTACACTAATGCTTTTGTTAGGACTTAGGCTGGGATAGTAGTGATGATGAGCAGGGGGAATGTGTTTGATGAGGGGAGGGGGTAGGGAGATGTCAGAGTATTTAGTAACTTAATGTGTGGAGATTCCGTCAGCCAAACAGGGCACAGAAACCATCCAAAAACATCCATACACAAGGGTTTCTGTCATTGGCTGCTGAAGTTACATGTCTCTCTCTCTATAAAAAACAGACATTTTGTTTTTGTGCCATTTTGTCAGTGTTACAGCACAGAGAGGCTGCTCCTGCAGCTGCTGCAAGCAGTCAGATAGTTCAGATAGATAGGATCCTGTATAAATTTGACCCTCTAGCATCTAAAACGTGCTAATAGAATGAACCACTTTGTTTTGTTTTCCTGTTTTGACCAAACAGTGAAGGACTTAGAGACAGTGTTCCTGTGTCTACCTCAGTGTACAGTTGAGTGAGCCAATCTACCACACACCCCACACCCTACAACACATTTGGATACCCCTTGTCTGTAAAGTGCCAGAGCGTAACCGGACAGAAGCTCGGCTGTGATTACTGCTCTCAGCCACTTTACCATACTACTGTAGAATAACTTTGAAAAGTAATCAGATGCCTCACTGACCATATTACTTGATAGATAAATGTCTGCCTGTATTTATCAGTAGGATTGAGCGAAACGGATCGGCCAATTTCAAAAGTCGACGACTTTTGGCAAAGTTGGGCTTCATGAAACCCGACCCGATCCCACTGTGGGATCGGGTCGGCGGTCGATGATCTTCGCTCCAAAGTCTGGTTTCATTTTTTTTATATATATATATATATATATATATATATATATATTTATATTTACTTCAGTGCGATATAGCTGAAAAGCCGGTAATTCAATTGCCGGCTTTTCATTTCTCCTTCACAAACTCGAGCCTGGGAACTTTTCTGAATATTTTCCCACGCTCGAGGTCATATGAGGACATCCAGCAGAGGGCGCATCACCGCAAATGAAGGTAACTACAGGTCATTGACCTAGTTTCCATTCATTCGCTGGAGTTTTACAGCCACGAGCACAGCTGCATTAGCAGAGCTCCTGCCTGTAAAATATTTTAACCCCTTCAGATGGATTTACATCATGGGACGTTACAGATCTACAGAAGGTATGAGATACTGTTGGTTTATTATTTTTAATTTGTTACAGGTCGAGGGTCTTCAGGTGGATTGAGAGTGCAATAAAATATTACAACAACCTGTGTGTTTATTTCATTAAAATACTTAGCAATATTGTGTGTGTTTTTTTTAACCATTTCATACAATTGGATTAATAATGGATAGGTGTCATAATTGACGCCTCTCCATTATTAATCTGGCTTAATGTCACCTTACAATGGCAAGGTGACATTAACCCTTCATTACCCCATATCCCACCGCTACACGGGAGTGGGAAGAGAGTGGCCAAGTGCCAGAATAGGCGCATCTTCCAGATGTGCCTTTTCTGGGGTGGCTGGGGGCAGATGTTTTTAGCCGGGGGGGGGGGGGGGCAATAACTGTGGACCCTCTCCAGGCTATTAATATCTGCCCTCAGTCACTGGCTTTACCACTCTGGCGGAGAAAATTGTGCAGGAGCCCACGCCAATTTTTTCCGCGATTTAACCCTTAAATTTAATAGCTACAGTGCCGAAATTTTGCACATACACACTACTAACATTAGTAGTGTGGAATATGCAAAAAAAAGGGGAATATGACATGGTTTACTGTATGTAAACCATGTCTCATATCATGTCGGGTTTGTGAAGGAGAAATGAAAAGCCGGCAATTGAATTACCGGCTTTTCAGTTATATCACGCTGAAGTAAATATAAATATATTGAGATTTCCCATTAACTTGCATTGGGTTTCGTGTTTCGGCCGATCCCCCAACCCCGACTTTTCAAGATAATCGTCCGATTTCACTCGACTCGACTTTTGAGAAAGTCGGGTTTCGCGAAACCCAACTCGACCTCAAAAAAGGAAAAGTCGCTCAACCCTATTTATCAGCAATAAAGATCCCAAGAAATTGCAACACTGTAGACCATAGACAGAGTGACATAATGGTTGGCCAAGATAACTTAGTGCAGCAAATGACAGACATAACATTTTTTCTTTTTTTCAAAATTGGAAAATGTTAAGCAGTGCCATAAGTTTAAAACTGCCTGTAACCAGTGGTACCCAACACCCATCTGCTGTTTAATGAATAGCATAAAAAAATAAACTCAATAACTCAACTGTGCACAAACCACGATAACAGTGGTGCAGAAAAATAGCAGCAGGTGTTCTGGAATAATAAGGCAGAATTTGAAACATTTGGCTATAGAAGAAGGCAGTTTTTTGCAAAAAGCTGGAGAGTGGTACAATACTGAGTGTCTTCAGGCAACAATGAAACATTGTTGAGGTTCCTTAGGACATGTGAGAGTGAATATTAGCAAATAGATTTGATGCTTTGGTCAGTATTAAAGGTTTACTGCCAGAGGCGTAGCTAGGGTTTCAACTTAGGGGGGGGCGAAACATCTGAGTGGGCCCCTAACCAGCTAACCCTGATTACTGTTACGGTTGGGCACTCTAATTGTGAATATAGGGGAACCTCAGAATATGACCACTCTGTTATTGAAAATAAATCTATATACAAAAACGAACATTGACTTTACCGCCATATTGTGACCATATGCAACTTTGATGGTCACAATACTCTGAGTGCCCCTATAACAATGATGCTTAAGTGCCCACTTAACATTTAATAATGTCCCCTAAGATCCCCCATGTACTGCTCCATTATACACAGTGTGGTGAGCTTAAAGTTTTCCACAGTCTAAGGCCCCCACAGCTCCCCTATACCCAGTATGATGATTCTATAACTCCCCTATACACTGTATGATGTTCCGACAGCTCCCCTATACACAGTATGATGATTCTATAACTCCCCTATACACCGTATGATGTTTCCACTACTTCCCTCTACACAGTATGATCCCACTACTCCCCTACAGATAGTATGAGCCCAATGCTCCCCTATACACAGTATAATGCTGACAGAACTCCACTATAGAAAGTATAATGCCCCCCAGAGCTCCCTTATATACAGTGTAATGGGCCAACAGCTCCCATATGCACAATATGCCTTCACAGTTCCTTATACACAGTATGATGGGCTTGCAGCTCCTGTCAAACAGTATGATGTCCCCCACAGTTCCCCTGTACACCGTATGAAGGGCCCACAGCTTCCTTATACACAGTATGATGGGCCCACAGCTCCTTTATACACAGTATGATGGGCCCGCAACTCCCTTATACACAGTATGATGGGCCCGCAGCTCCCTTATACACAGTATGATGTGTGCACAGCTTTCTTATACACAGTATGATGGACTCACAGCTCCCATATACACAGTATGATGGGCTTGCAGCTCCCTTATACACAGTATGATGTGTGCACAGATTTCTTATACACAGTATGATGGACTCACAGCTCCCTTATACACAGTATGATGGGCTTGCAGCTCCCTTATACACAGTATGATGGGCTTGCAGCTCCCTTATACACAGTATGATGGGCCCGCAGCTCCCATATACACAGTATGATGTGTGCACAGCTTCCTTATACACAGTATGATGTCCCACACAGTTCCCCTGTACACAGTATGATGGGCCCACAGCTTCCTTATACAGAGTATGATGGGCCCACAGCTCCTTTATACACAGTATGATGGGCCCGCAGCTCCCTTATACACAGTATGATGAGCCCACAGCTCCCTTATACACAGTATGATGAGCCCGCAGCTCCCTTATACACAGTATGTTGGACTCACAGCTCCCTTATACACAGTATGATGGGCTTGCAACTCTCTTATACACAGTATAATGGGCTTGCAGCTCCCTTATACACAGTATGATGGGCCCACAGCTTCCTTATACAGAGTATGATGGGCCCACAGCTCCTTTATACACAGTATGATGGGCCTGCAGCTCCCTTATACACAGTATGATGAGCCCACAGCTCCCTTATACACAGTATGATGAGCCCGCAGCTCCCTTATACACAGTATGTTGGACTCACAGCTCCCTTATACACAGTATGATGGGCTTGCAACTCCCTTATACACAGTATAATGGGCTTGCAGCTCCCTTATAAACAGTATGTTGGACTCACAGCTCCCTTTTACACAGTGTGATTGGCCTGCAGCTCCCTTTTACACAGTGTGATGGACCCGCAGCTCTCTTATACATAGTATAATTGGCCTGCAGCTCCCGTATACACAGTGTGATGGGCCTGCAGCTCCCGTATACACAGTGTGATGGGCCTGCAGCTCCCTTATACATAGTATGATGGGCCCACAGCTCCCTTATACATAGTATGATTGGCCTGCATCTCCCATTTACACATTATGATGGACTCACAGCTCCTTGTCATGATTTGGATGTCCCGGTCATTTACTCATCCTCCGGCGTATTCACTATTTTGTGGCACTGCTGCAGTCCCGCAGCTTAAACTTCTGAGTGCAGCTTCTGACTGGCCAGAAGTTAGAAGCTATGTTACAAGCGTTCAATGTAAGACTATGAGGCTATGTGCACTTGTTGCGGATTCGTGTGTGGGATTACCACGGATTTCCTGTGTTTTTTGTGCAGATTTCACCTGCGTTTTACCACTTGTGGATTCCTATACAGGAGCAGGTGTAAAACGCTGCGGAATCCGCAAAAAGAATTGACATGCTACGGAAAATACAACGCAGTGTTTCCGCACGGTATTTTCCGCACCATGTGCACTGCGGATTTGGTTTTCCATAGGTTTACATGGCACTGTAAACCAGATAGAAAACTGCTGCGGATCCGCAGCGGCTAATCCGCACCGTGTGCACATAACCTGAAAGAGAGAAAGAGGCCAGAACGAGGCTCCCACAGACTCACATTGATTAGTGACCTCTGCGCTGCTCCATGAAGCACTGGAGCAGGGGACAGGTCACAAACTGCAGGAGACAGAGCAGAGACAAAAACAGATGAAAACGCCAGAAGATGAGTATCAGACAGGAGGCAGGGGATGTGGATTTTCAGCACCGCTCCAGCAATGAAATAAAAAATAATGCTGGAGTGGTGCTGTAAATGTGATGCAGCTCTTGGTTACTGTATGGGGGTTCCTTATACTAATACTCATAAAAAACCCAGGTGGTACGTATCAAAAGCCCCCTAACCCCCCATCCCCAATCTCCAGCCTCCCCCCAAGCTCCAGCCTCCCCAGACAGCAAATATTACATGTGATGGAGTATATATAATATAACAAAACATTATAATATTCAGCCCCAGTGACCTGTCCCCCCTCCCCCACTTCAGCCCCAATACAAGTAGGGCTTATTATAAGACCTAAGCTGTAAATATAATAAGCCCCCTACCTCCACCCACACAACCATTAGATAATAATACTCCAAGAAATGAAATACAGCAGGCCCCCTACAGCGCCACCCACCCCCACTACCCTAACTCGGCTCCCCCTCTCACCCTCACATTCACCCCACTCCCACAGTAACATACTAATATCATGTGCAGTGTCTTGTGCTTTAATTTATTTAAAAGAATGAACATTCCACTTCCACAGCAGCCCTTACATTTATGAAAATGTCCATCCTGACTCCTGTCCCTCTCTCCCATCCGTCAGTGTGACTTTGTCCAGGTGGCAGGCCAGGAACTATCTTGAGCTCTGTCCTGGCACAATAAGAGATGCTGCTGCTGACTAGGACCTGAGAAGAGTGTGGACCAATAAGAGCAGACCTGGGGCGGAGCTATCTGCAGCGCTGCCAGCCTGTCAAGATACTTTCAGGTTAGCAGCGCTCCAGCTCCAGCCCTCACGGTGCGCTCGCAGTGAGACTCTGCTATTGGCTGCTCTGCAGCGTGCAGTCTCCATCTGTGCAGAGACCAGGCAGCAGCGCGTCACCATGTCTGGACTGTCAGAGAGCCGCGGCCAATTATTGCTTAACATTGAAGTGGCCGCGGCTCTGGATGGGTCATGGGTGGGTGGGCCCTTCCTCCTCCTCCTCCATCATGTGACAAGTTCAGGCCTGGGGCGACGCTGCAACTTGCGCTCCTGTGTGTCTGGAGTCTGGACTCTGAAACATCAGGGAGCCGTGGCCGCTTTGCTTACTGACTAAAGCGGCCGCGGCTCTGAGTGGGCCCCTCCATGTGACTGGGCCTGGGGCGATGGCCCCCTCTGCCCCCCCAGTAGCTACGCTACTGTTTACTGCTGGGAAATATATATGCAGATATTTACTCATCTCGCAATACCATTATTAATTGGCTCAGTTTTTTGAGTCAGATGCAACCCAACTGGATCTCAACTGATGGCAAACTAATCCAAAAATCTCTCCGACTTTTCACTATTTTCTTCCAAGTACTAGAAAAAAATGGGGAAAAGTCTGATGACAACTGATGGAATCTACATTGCAGTGCCAGACATGTGCCTTATACACGTGCCAATTTTAGCTTCTAACAGATTAGCTTCAAGAATTGCCCTTTTCCTTTTTGCCAAATATTTCCTATACCTTTACCGATGCGATTATAAAAAGAGAATACACATTGTTAACTTAACCCATCCATGGTTTTAATCTCTAGGTGTCAGAGCCAGCTGTACTATATATGATATAACCTACCGTATTTTTTTTGTTTTTACTTTTTTATTGCTGCTTTGAAGAAGTCCTAACTTTTTTTATATTTTGGTGGCATATTTATATGAGGACTTTTCCTTTTTGGGATAAATTGTATTTGTTAGTGGCATTATTTTGGGATGTATATTGCTTATTAACTAAATTTTATTAATTCTTTACTTGAAGAAAAATAAACAAAACAGTTAATCTGCCAAAGTTTTTTGCATTGTAAATTTATGCTGTATGCCATGCTGCACAAATAAACTAATAACTTTATTATGTTGGTTGCTATGATTGTGGCAATGTCAAATTTCTACTCTTCTATGTTTATTATTTATTTGCGCAATAAATGTAACCATTTGAAAATAAAAATCATTTGCTTTTGTGATGTCATATTAAGAAAGTCATACGTTTTACAATTTTCCATCATTGGGGCCTAGGGTTGAGCGAAACGGATCGGTCATTTTCATAAGTCGCCGACTTTTGGCAAAGTCGGGTTTCATGAAACTTGACCCGATCCCAGTGTGGGATCGGCCATGCGGTACGTGATCTTCACGCCAAAGTCGCATTTCGTATGACGCGTTCAGCGCCATTTCTCAGTCAATGAAGGTGGACGCAGAGTGTGGGCAGCGTGATGACATAGGTCTCAGTCCCCATCATCTTAGAGAGGGGCAATACAGTGATTGGCTTGCTTTCTGCAGCATCATAGGGGCTATAAAGGGGCGTTCCCGCCGACCGCCATCTTACTGCTGCCGAGCTGAGCATAGGGAGAGGTTGCTGCTGCTTCGTCAGAAGCAGGGATAGCGTTAGGCAGGTTACATTAACCCCCAAACTGCTTGTGCTGTAGCGATTTCCACTGTCCAACACCACCTTTTCTTAGCAGGGACAGTGGAGGCTAGATTTTTCTTCATCAGCTCTGTAGCTTATTGGGCTGCCCTAGAAGGCTCTCTGATAGCTGCATTGCTGTTTGTACGCCGCTGTGCAAACCAACTGCTTTTTTCAAAGCACAAATCCTGTTGCTCCTTCCTTTCTGCACAGCTATCTTGTTTGTTTGTCCACACTTTTGTGTGCAGCAGTCCTTTTTATTGCTGCCTGCCATACTTTTCTGAGATTACTGTAGGGAGATAGTAATTGTAGTACAGTCCCTTTTTATATATATATATATATATATATATATATATATATATATATAATCTTCAAGCCACTTTCTGCCACAGAAACTATACTGTAATACAGTGGGCCAGATTTATTCACAAGTCTCCCAGAAAAAATAAAAAAGGGGGAGATTAATATTGGCAAATCTGCATCTGTGCCAGTCCTGTCTGTGGTATCTGTCACTCATTTTCTGCCACAGAAACTATACTGTAATACAGTGGGCCTGATTTATTCACTAGTCTCCCATATAAAAAAAAGGGGGGAGATTTTTTTTGCAAGTGTGTGCATCTGCATCAGTCCTGTTAGTGGCATATCTGTCAGCCATTGTCAGCCACTGAAGCTGTGTACTGTTATACAGTGGGCCTGATTCTCCTTGCAGTCTCACACACCTATAAAGGGAGATTTAAATTCACCACAAGTTTGCATACACCTTCTAACTGGTTTTACAGTACCAAATACCGTTTGTTAGTTTGGTTACATATTTCCAAGAATGATGAAAGTCTGGTGGAAGAGGCCGTGGGCGGTCATTGCCAGCTGGTAATGATGGTAGTGGTGGTGGAGCATCAGGTGGTCGTGGGAAAAGCAATATAGCACCTAAGTCTCGAGTTGTTGAGCCAGCGTCATCGTCTGGCTACACAAGGCCTCGAACGCTCCCTTTTCTGGGAGTAGGAAAACCGCTTTTAAAGCCGGAGCAGCAGGAACAAGTTTTGGCTTTCTGTTGTGAATTCCGCTCTTGGGCTCCCTCCGGTGGTTGTAAGTGGCACTTTTGTGAGTTCTGCTCTTGGGCTCCCTCCGGTGGTTTTAAGTGGTATGGCTGCTTCTTGGATTTAGCAGTCTGCAGCTGCTTCCACTGATTGTCTTTCTGCTCGGCTATTTATGCCTGGCTCTTCCTTCAGCCAGTGCCACTTGTCAATGGTTCCTGGTTGGATTCACATCTCTCTTGGATTTCCCTGATATCCTGTCCAGTTCAGCAAAGATAAGTCCTTGCTTTGCTCTTTTCTGTCCACATGTTGTGGACTTATTCGTTCTGTGCATTCTATGTTTTGTCCAGCTTGTCAGTATGAATTAATTCAGTTAAGCTGGAAGCTCTGGGAAGCAGATTTACCCTCCACACCTTTAGTCAGGTGTGGAGATTTTTGTAAACTCTGTGTGGATTTTTGTAGTTTTTAATACTGACCGCACAGTATTCTATCCTGTCCAATATATCTAGCTAGACTGGCCTCCTGTGCTTCATCCTGGTTTCATTCTGTGTATGTCTTTTCCCTCTCCACTCACAGTCATTACTTGTGGGGGGCTATCTATCCTTTGGGAATATTCTCTGAGGCAAGATAGTTTTCCTGTTTCTATCTTTAGGGGTAGTTAGTTCTTAGCCTGTGACGAGGTGCCTAGGGAGTGACAGGAGCATCCCACGGCTACTTCTAGTGTTGTGTTGAGCTTAGGGACTGCGGTCAGTACAGGTACCACCTCCTTCTGAGCTCGTCCCATGTTGCTCCTAAACCACCAGATCATAACAGCTTTCCTTGCTGACTCTGCCTCTAGCTCTTTTGCCTCCTGTTCGGAAAGTGCAAAATGTAAAAGCAGCGCGTCGTCAGTGGATGTTCCCGGTCAGGGACAATTCACTTCCTTGTCTTCTTCACCCAGAACAACAGAGAAGGATGCATCAGGCGACACAACGGGTTACTCCATGGAGCTCTTTACACATACCGTTCCTGGGTTAGAAAGGGAAATTGTTAACAGGCCATGCCCATTACAAGATGAATCGGACATGGAGTGCACAGATGCATAGCCACAGCCAGATTATTATGCTGTTCCTTTGACTCAGATCACAACATTGCCCTCGCAGTGTACTGAGCCAGAATCTGACCCTGATGAGACTATGGTGCCTGTTATGACCTGGTGGTTAGGAGCACCCGACCTGATAGTTAAACTCATACAGGACGAGCTCTGGGATGTGGGAGCTCTGCTGACCGCAAGCCCTAATCCTATCGCACACACTAAAAATAGCCGTGGAGCGCTCCTGATGCTCCCTAGGCGCCTCATCACAGCCTCAGAGCTAGCTAGCCCTAGAGATAGAAAATAAAGCCTACCTTGCCTCAGAGAAATTCCCCAAAGGAATAGGCAGCCCCCCACATATAATGACTGTGAGTAAAGATGAAAGTCACAAACGCAGAAATGAAATAGGTTTCAGCAAAGGGAGGCCAGACTTACTAAATAGACAGAGGATAGGAAAGGAATCTTTGCGGTCAGCACAAAAACCTACAAAAGACCACGCAGAGTGTGCAAAAGGGTCCTCCGCACCGACTCACGGTGCGGGGTGCCACTCTGCATCCCAGAGCTTCCAGCTAGCAAGACAAAATCAGGATAACCAGCTGGACAAAGAAACAATGAGCAAAAATAACAATAAGGAACTTAGCTTCTGCAGGAGAAGACAGGTCACCAGGCAGATCCAGGAGTGAACTGAACCAATGCTAAAACATTGACAGCTGGCATGGAGTAACGATCTGAGTGGAGTTAAATAGAGAAGCCAACCAAAGGATAAACCACGTCACCTGTTTAAGGAACCTCAGAAGCAGCAGCTTCACTCATAGCCACCAGAGGGAGCCCATAGACAGAACTCGCCGAAGTACCATTCACGACCACAGGAGGGAGTTCGACAACAGAATTCACAACAGGTGCCCCGTCACGAACGCTATAGCACCGGCTTACACGGTGACACAGAGGAAGGTGCACAGGACATAGAAGAGGAGGTCATAGATGACCCAGTTGTTGACCCCGATTGGCAGCCATTGGGGGAACAGGGTGTTAGGGGTCGAGTTCCTGCTTCTGCACAGGGGGAATCTCGAGCCACCTTCGCTGCGGTCTCCCATTCTTGTCCAGCCGCAGTGGAGTCTGCTCAGCAAAGACGTCGGTCCCAGCGTCTTGCTCATTCTCACTCTGTTCTGAGAGTTACTATTGCTTCTCCAGTCTCTGCCATTAAAGTCAGTGCTGGTCAGCAGCGAGCGGACTTCTCTGGGACTAAGTCCTTGTCTGCACTTACTGAGCATGCCCAGGGTAAGATCTCCCATTGGAGATCGAGGGTCATGTGCTCAGGCTCTGCAGCACATTCCATTGGTCCTCTTGGCAGGTCTTGGAAGGGCAAAGGTGCTGTGGCCACTTCCTGTGCTGCAGCTATATAAACTGCGCATGACCGCACGGCCATGCGCTAGTATTGTCTTACAATTGCTAATGTGTGTATGTTGTGAGTGCAAGTCGTCCTTGGATACCCCTACCCTATTGAATGACTGTTCGCGGAAGGTGTATGGCTGCTACCTAGCGCCCGACTTATCCTACAGCACTAGTCACACATTATAGCGTCCAGTTGCTGTGACCGCCAGTACGGCGCCGTGCGCTTGCCTTGCGCTTTCCATACCCAAGCCTGGGTGGTTAGTGGCGTCCGTCAGTGCGGCATCGCACGCACTCTTGTGCTCTTATATTGCAGATAAGGTTCTTTGCACACCCAGTTGCGGTGTTGTGCCAGCAAGGGTCTAATCGGACTACAATCCCTTTTGGGGTTAAGTTCGCTGACTACTTGCTCGCGCTCTATGTGCGGTACCGCGGTCCTGTGACTTAACAGGATCGCTTTCTTCACGCTGGGTGAGGTTAACCCACGCGTGTATACTTTAGTGTATCGCCATATAGTCTGCTAATTGCTAGCAGCAGGTTTTCACCTGCACGGTGGACCCCGGACTGCGAACGCATCTATACCATCTGTTTTGGTGCGTTCCGCCAGCCCTAACAGAATACTAGCCAGGGTCTGGCTATTAAAATGGCGGACGACCAGCGTTTACAGCGGTACATCCAGCAGCTGGAGGGAAGGTTGGCGGCTCTTGAGTGTTCAACCTCAGCTGTGGATGTTACTGCTGTCGCTGTTCAGGCTGCAAGTGTGGCTGCAGCTACCTTGTCCACTGCCGCCCCTGTACCGACGCTATCTCGCCTCCCGCTACCAGAGAAATTTTCTGGTGACAGTAAGTCCTGTGGGGGTTTCGTGAGTCAGTGCTCAATACATCTCGAGCTTCTGGCCTCTCGTTTCCCTACAGAGCGGGCTAAGGTGGGCTTTATAATTTCCTTATTGTCGGACAGGGCGTTGCAGTGGGCTACGCCGCTGTGGGAGCGTGGCGATCATGTGGTGCAGATTGCTCCGTTATTCCTGAGCACTCTGAAACAGGTCTTTCTAGGACCTCGTGTCACCCATGACACGGCGCTCCAACTGTTGGTACTGACTCAGGGCTTGTCCTTGGTCAGCCTTTTTGCCGTCCTTTTCCGCACTCTAGCATCTGAGCTGGAGTGGTCGGATAAAGCCCTTATCCCTATATTTTGGAGGGGGCTGGCTGACCACGTTAAGGATGCTCTGGCCACTAGGGAGATTCCCGCCACACTGGAAGAGTTAATAACAGTAGCTACTCGCATTGACCTCCATTTTCACGAGCGGAGGTTAGAGCGAGCCCAGTGTAGGCAGAGGTTTCGGCTGGCTCCCACCTTCGCCAAACCTTTGGAATCTCCAGTCCAGGCTCCTGAGTTCCAGGAACCTAAGGTGGTGTCACGAGCGGGATCTAAGTCCCAGACCGCTCGTGCACTCCAGGGTTGCCATGTATGCCAACAGTCAGGACATCTTGCCATCAGCGGTCGAGGAAACGTCAGCGTCTAGTGGTAGTAGGTGGAAGTGCACTAGACACTGCGACGTTTGCCTCCAAATTGTCCTTTAAGGGGACAATTACCTTTGGCTCATCCTCCCACTCGGTAGACCTCTGCGTGGATTTTGGGGCGGAGGGCAATTTTATGTCTTCTGCCTTCGCCCAACGTCACGCAATACCCCTGGTTATGCTATCTCAACCAGTAACGGTACGAGTGGTGAATGGGTCGACACTCCCCGCACAGATAACACATCAGACCATCCCTGTTACTCTGTCCATGTCGCCATCCCATCAGGAGATTATTTCTCTGCTCATCATTCCTGAGGGTATTGATGAGGTCCTGTTGGGGATACCTTGGCTACGGTACCACTCTCCTCACATCGAGTGGTCCTCAGGCAGAATTCTGGGATGGGGTGAATCTTGTGGGGGTAGGTGTCACCGAGAGTGCGTTCAGGTTGCTACTACAGAGGTACCCGCAGATCTATCCTCTCTCCCCAAGCAATATTGGTCTTATGCAGACGTGTTCTCCAAAAAGGCGGCGGAGACCCTTCCGCCCCATCGCCCCTATGACTGTCCTATCGATCTCTTGCCTGGTGCGGAGCCTCCCCGGGGTCGAGTTTATCCATTATCTCTCCCAGAGACGGAGGCCATGTCTCAGTACATTCAAGAGAATCTGGCAAGAGGGTTTATCAGGAAGTCAGTGTCACCTGCTGGGGCAGGGTTCTTCTTCGTGCAGAAGAAGAATGGGGAACTACGTCCATGCATAGACTACAGGGGTCTTAACGCTATAACCGTTAAGAACAAGTATCCTTTGCCCTTGATATCCGAGCTCTTCGATAGGCTTCGGGGAGCTAGAGTGTTTACTAAATTAGATCTGCGGGGTGCTTACAACCTGATTCGCATCCGTGAGGGGGACGAATGGAAAACGGCGTTTAACACCAGAGATGGGCACTATGAGTATCTGGTGATGCCCTTCGGGCTCTGTAATGCCCCTGCCGTTTTTCAAGACTTTGTCAACGACATCTTCCGGGATATGCTTTCCACCTCAGTTGTAGTCTATCTGGATGATATTCTCATCTTTTCTCCAGATATTGACTCCCACCGGAGAGATGTTGGCAGAGTCTTCGACCTCCTACGGGCAAACTCTCTTTACGCTAAGTTGGAGAAGTGTGTGTTTGAGCAGGAGTCTTTGCCGTTCCTGGGCTATATCATCTCTGCCCAGGGATTGGCTATGGATCCTGCCAAACTACAGGCTGTGATGGACTGGCAAGAGCCCCATTCTCTTAAAGCGGTGCAGCGCTTTATGGGGTTTATTAACTATTACCGCCAGTTCATTCCCCACTTCTCAACTCTGGTAGCTCCTTTGGTAGCCCTCACCAAGAAGGGAGCGAATCCTAAATTGTGGTCGGAAGAGGTCTCCAAGGCCTTCACTTCTATTAAGTCCCACTTTGCTAGCGCTCCCATCTTACATCGTCCCGATGTGGATAAGCCATTCCTAATGGAGGTGGATGCCTCGTCCGTTGGTGCTGGAGCAGTCCTCTATCAGAAGGATGCTCAAGGTCGGAAGCATCCATGCTTCTTCTTCTCTAAGACCTTCTCGCCAGCGGAGAGAAAATACTCCATCGGGGATAGGGAGCTGCTAGCAATGAAGTTGGCCTTTTCTGAGTGGAAACATCTTCTGGAAGGTGCGCGGTTTCCCTTCCAGGTTTACACTGACCACAAAAATTTGGTCTACTTACAAACAGCCCAGCGGCTAAATTCTCGCCAAGCCAGATGGTCCTTGTTCTTTTCCCGGTTCCACTTTTCTCTTCATTTTCTCGCCGGGGAGAAGAATATTCGTGCTGATGCTCTCTCTCGCTCCCTTATGTCAACTGAAGAGGAGGAAGAGGAGCCTCGGCTTATTGTTCCTTCTGAGAGCCTGAGAACCGTAGCGCCGGTTTCGCTTGAGTCTGTGCCTCCGGGCAAGACTTTTGTGCTCATTAATTTGCGACCGGAGGTTCTCTCTTGGGCTCATTCGTCCAGAGTGGGTGGACACTTTGGGACAAAGAGGACATCTGAGCTACTGGCGAGGACGTACTGGTGGCCACATATGGTCCGGGATGTCAGGAATTATATTCTGGCATGTGTCTCCTGCGCCAAAAATAAATCTCCGCGTCAAAGGCCAGCTGGGTTGCTCTATCCCTTGCCGGTGGCAGATAGGCCCTGGGAGATGGTCGGGATGGACTTTGACGTGGGTTTGCCCAAGTCTTGCGGCTGTACCATCATTTGGGTCATCACCGATCATTTCTCGAAAATGGTGCATTTGGTGCCGCTACCACGGTTACCTTCTGCACGGGCCTTGGCTGCGTTGTTCATTAAGCACATCTTCCGCCTACATGGTATGCCTGACAAAATTGTCAGTGACCGGGGTCCCCAGTTTGCGTCTCGGTTCTGGAGAGAGCTGTGTCGTCTTCTCAGTATTGAGTTGAATCTCTCTTCCGCTTATCATCCCGAGACGAATGGGTTGGTAGAGAGGGCCAACCAGACCTTGGTCACATACCTGCGACATTTTGTTTCAGCCAGGCAGGATGACTGGGCATCCTTGCTATCATGGGCAGAGTTTGCGCTGAACAACGCCGTAGCCGACTCCACTGGACAAACCCCATTCCTCCTCAACTATGGTCAGCATCCATGGGTACCTGTGCCTATGCCCGTGTCTTCCGCAGACTCCAGGGTGGCAGACTGGGCTGTGGAGGCATGGGATATTTGGGACCGCACTCAGGATGCCATTCGGGCCTCTAAGGAGAGAATGAGGTCCTCCGCCGATGCTCATCGGCGCCCCGCCCCGACCTTTGCTCCTGGCGACTTGGTGTGGCTCTCCGCCCGTAACATCAGGCTGCGAGTTGAGTCCACTAAATTTGCTCCTCGCTACTTGGGTCCCTTCAAGGTCCTCGAACAGGTTAATCCTGTGGTCTACCGTCTGGCCCTTCCTCCACGCCTTGGTATCACCGACACCTTTCATGTGTCCCTCCTTAAGCCCGTATACATGTCCCGGTTTTTTGAGTCATCTGCCGGGACATCGGGTTCGTCTACGGACGATTTCGAGGTGAACGCTATCTTGGGGTGCAAGGTGGTACGTGGCAAAAAAATTTTTTGGGTGGACTGGAAGGGTTACGGCCCTGAGGATAGGACCTGGGAGCCTGCTGAGCATATTCGGGCTCCGCAGCTCATTGCTGCCTTCGAACGTAGCGAGGCCCAAGGAGGGGGGGGGCCCTAGGAGGGGGGGTAATGTTAGGGGTCGAGTTCCCGCTTCTGCACAGGGGGAATCTCGAGCCACCTTCGCTGCGGTCTCCCATTCTTGTCTAGCCGCAGTGGAGTCTGTTCAGCAAAGACGTCGGTCCCAGCGTCTTGCTCATTCTCACTCTGTTCTGAGAGTTACTGCTGCTTCTCCAGTCTCTGCCATTAAAGTCAGTGCTGGTCAGCAGCGAGCGGACTTCTCTGGGACTAAGTCCTTGTCTGCACGTACTGAGCATGCCCAGGGTAAGATCTCCCGTTGGAGATCGATGGTCATGTGCTCAGGCTCTGCAGCACATTCCATTGGTCCTCTTGGCAGGTCTTGGAAGGGCAAAGGTGCTGTGGCCACTTCCTGTGCTGCAGCTATATAAACTGCGCATGACCGCACGGCCATGCGCTAGTATTGTCTTACAATTGCTAATGTGTGTATGTTGTGAGTGCAAGTCGTCCTTGGATACCCCTACCCTATTGAATGACTGTTCGCGGAAGGTGTATGGCTGCTACCTAGCGCCCGACTTATCCTACAGCACTAGTCACACATTATAGAGTCCAGTTGCTGTGACCGCCAGTACGGCGCCGTGCGCTTGCCTTGCGCTTTCCATACCCAAGCCTGGGTGGTTAGTGGCGTCCGTCAGTGCGGCATCGCACGCACTCTTGTGCTCTTATATTGCAGATAAGGTTCTTTGCACACCCAGTTGCGGTGTTGTGCCAGCAAGGGTCTAATCGGACTACAATCCCTTTTGGGGTTAAGTTCGCTGACTACTTGCTCGCGCTCTATGTGCGGTACCGCGGTCCTGTGACTTAACAGGATCGCTTTCTTCACGCTGGGTGAGGTTAACCCACGCGTGTATACTTTAGTGTATCGCCATATAGTCTGCTAATTGCTAGCAGCAGGTTTTCACCTGCACGGTGGACCCCGGACTGCGAACGCATCTATACCATCTGTTTTGGTGCGTTCCGCCAGTCCTAACAGAATACTAGCACCAGGGTCTGGCTAGTAAAATGGCGGACGACCAGCGTTTACAGCGGTACATCCAGCAGCTGGAGGGAAGGTTGGCGGCTCTTGAGTGTTCAACCTCATCTGTTTTGGTGCGTTCCGCCAGTCCTAACACAGGGTGCATGCGGCAGTAGCTCTGAAGCGGAGGAGGAGGAGCCGCAGCAGGCATCAACATCGCAACAGTTTCCATCTAGCAAGCCCGTACCTGGCCAAAAACGTATGGCAAAACCAAAAACAGTTGTAGGACAGCGTGGCCATCCAGTTAAAGTAGCTCAGTGTGCATTGCCTGAAAAGGTATCCAATAGTAGGAAGAGTGCAGTCTGGCATTTTTTTAAACAAGAGCCAAATGATCAGTGCAAAGTCATCTGTAAGAAATGCTCAAGGACCTTCATCAGAGGTCAGAATGTTAAAAATCTAAATACAAGTTGCATGCGTAGACATTTAACCACCATGCACTTGCAAGCCTGGACTAACTACCAAACGTCCCTTAACGTTGTTGCACCCTCTCACAATGAAGCTAGTCAGCAATGCTACATCCCTTCCCTCACTGTAAGCCCACAGTTTACCACACCACCTGCAGTAAATGTGGAGGTTTCGTCGCAAGGCCAAAGCAGTCAGGGAATCACCAGGTTCGTGGTAGGAAACACTGTATATAGGCCAACAGCAAGAATACCATCACCAACCCTCTCTCAGTCTGCCATGTCCACCGGCACCCCCGCTAGTTCCACCATATGCAGCTCTCCAGTCCAGCTCACCCTACATGAGACTATGGTTAGGAAAAGGAAGTACTCATCCTCGCATCCACGTACCCAGGGTTTGAGTGCCCATGTTGCTAGACTAATCTTGTTAGAGATGATGCCCTACCGGTTAGTTGAAAGCGAAGCTTTCAAAGCCCTGATGGACTACGCAGTACCACTCTACGAGCTACCCAGTTGACACTTCTTTTCGAGAAAAGCAATCCCAGCCCTCCACCAGCATGTAAAAGACAGCATTGTCCATGCACTCATGCAATCTGTGAGTAGAAAGGTGCACCTGACAACAGATGCATGGACCAGTAGGCATGGCCAGGGGCGTTACGTCTGCATCATGGCACACTGGGTTAATTTGGTGGATGCAGGGTCCACAGGGGGCAGCAATATTGGGACAGTTCTGCCTAGCCCATGGTCTAGGAAACAGTTGGCTGCAGGCGTTCCCCCCCCCCTCCTCCTCGTCCTCCAGCAGAAGCGAGAGCTCGTCCACAGAGCGCAGTTGCATGACCACTCCATCCGCAGCTGCCACTGTTGCACATGAGGTGTCCCATTATGGAACAGCTAGTGGCAAGCATCAGCAGGCTGTATTGGCAATGAAGTGTTTGGGCGACAACATACACACCGCGGAAGTTCTGTCCGAGTTCTTGCAGCAAGAAACTCAGTCATGGCTGGGCACTGTACATCTTAAGGCAGGTAGTGAGTGATAACGGAAGGAATTTTATGGCTGCCATAGCCCTTTCACAACTGAAACACATTCCTTGCCTGGCTCACACCTTAAACCTGGTGGTGCAGTGCTTCCTGAAAAGTTATCCGGGATTACCCGACCTGCCCCTCAAGGTGCGCAGACTTTGCTCGCACATCCGCCGTTCGCCCTTACACTCCAGCCGTATGCAGAACCATCAGCGATCTTTGAACCTTCCCCAGCATCGCCTAATCATTGACGTTGCAACAAGGTGGAACTCCACACTGCACATGCTTCAGAGACTGTGCGAACAGAGGCATACTGTTATGTATTTG
The DNA here is from genome assembly GCF_032444005.1 of Ranitomeya imitator. NCBI lineage: Eukaryota > Metazoa > Chordata > Amphibia > Anura > Dendrobatidae > Ranitomeya > Ranitomeya imitator. The sequence continues at coordinate 1,089,610,748 of NC_091282.1, read as the reverse complement.
TGGGAGAATACACATACACGGGCAGGCAGTTGGATGGCAGACATGGAGTTGTCAGGTGTGCAGTGGTCGAACCTACAAGACCTGTGTCAAGTCCTTCAGTGTTTTGAGGAATGCACACGGCTGGTTAGTGCAGACAACGCCATAATAAGCATGAGCATCCCCCTAATGCGTTTGCTGATGCAACGTTTGACGCACATAAAGGAGCAGGCGTCTGCAGCCGAGGACGAGGGAAGCCTTGATGACAGTCAGCCATTGTCTGGTCAGGGAAGTCTAGTGGACAAGGTGGCGGGCGAAGAGGAGGAGGACAAGGAGGATGATGGGGATGAGTATTTTTTGGATGAGGAAGCTTCTCAGGGGCCAATAGAAACTGCTGGCGTTGCAAGGCCAGGTTCAGGGTTTTTGAGGGAGACAAGTGGCGTTGATTTGCCCGAAAGTGCTCCTCAACCAGCACAAGCAGTGATTTGACAACTGGAACATAGGCCCACATGCCGAATTATGCCTTGCGTATCCTCAAAAGGGACCCCCGCATTATAAAAATGATGACAGATGACGATTACTGGTTGGCCTGCCTCCTGGATCCACGCTATAGAGGCAAATTGCGAAATATCATGCCACATGAGAACCTTGAACAAATATTGGCAACCAAACAATCAACTCTTGTAGACCGTTTGATTCAGGCATTTCCAGCACACAGCGCCGGTGATGGTTCTCACACGAGCTGCAGGGGGCAACATGGCAGAGGTGTTAGAGGTGCACAATTCAGAAGTGGCATTGGACAGAGGGGTTTTCTGACCAGGTTGTGGAGTGATTTCGCAATGACCGCAGACAAGACAGGTACTGCAGCATCAATTCAAAGTGACAGGTGACAACATTTGTCCAGTATGGTTACTAACTATTTTTCCTCCCTGATCGATGTTCTCCCTCAACCGTCATTCCCATTTGATTACTGGGCATCCAAAATAGACACCTGGCCTGAATTGGCAGAATATGCATTGCAGGAGCTTGCTTGCCCAGCAGCTAGTGTGCTATCAGAAAGAGTATTCAGTGCTGCTGGTTCAATACTGACCGAAAAAAGGACTCGTCTGGCTACCCAAAATGTTGATGATCTAACCTTCATTAAAATGAACCACTCATGAATTTCTAATTATTTTGCCCCACCTTTCCTGGCTGACACCTAGCTTTCCTGTAAAAAGGTCTTGCTTTTGGACTGGTCTTACTCACTGTTCCAATCTCTTATTTTGCTGCTGCTGTATGTCCAGCATACGACATGTTCACACCTCCCTAAATGGGCTGACTCCCCCCACGGGGCGGTGGTCGCCCCTTGGTGCAAGCACCCGTGAGAGTGCCATTTGTCTGAAGAGGTGGGTGTGCCCACTTTTGAGTGACAGCACTGGCACTAGGTCCCTCATAGTACAATGAAGTGTCTCTGGTGGTGGTGGCGCGCACCCAACATCAGGCACACCGTTGTAACATGAGTGGCCCTGGGCCAGTACCGCCATCCACGAGAGAGTTTCCCCCCCAGCTCAAACAGTGCTCTAACACTTGCAAAATTATCTCTCACAGCTCCACCACTGTTTAGTCTATATGGTGAAATCCTTCAATGCCTGGCACTGACAATACCAAATTGTTGACATGTATGTTGCTAGTTAAAATATTCAGGGGCCCTGTCCTACATTTACACCAGTAAATACTTTGCGCCAAATAACAATGTCTGAAAGTCAGCAGAGGAGCCCACCCCTGTACCAAACCTAAGTATGCCACCCTTTTTTTTTTGTTTGTGTTTTTAGCGAGACATTAACATCTATTTATTATTTTGGAGTACTAACTGTGTCAGACACTATTTCCAATTGTCCTCCGCTGACCACACCAAGGCTGCCTGTGCACCCCTGCAACATAATTGAACCTGCATTGAGCCTATTTTTTTATTTTAGGCCTACTAAGTCTGTCTGCGGCCCCTCTTACCAATTGTCCTCCGCTGACCACAACAATGCTGCCTGTGTACCCCTGCAAGATAATTGAAACTGCATTGAGCCTAATTTTTTTATTTTAGGCCTACTAAGTCTGTCTGCGGTCCCTCCTTCCAATAGTCCTCCGCTGACCACACCAATGCTGCCTGTGTACCCCTGCAACATAATTGAACCTGCATTGAGCCAATTTTTTTATTTTAGGCCTACTAAGTCTGTCTGCGGTCCATCCTTCAAATTGTCCTCCGCTGACCACACCAATGCTGCCTGTGTACCCTTGCAACATAATTGAACCTGCATTGAGCCTATTTTCTTATTTTAGGCCTACTAAGTCTGTCTGCGGTCCATCCTTCAAATTGTCCTCCGCTGACCACACCAATGCTGCCTGTGTACCCCTGCAACATAATTGAACTTGCATTGAGCCTATTTTTTTATTTTAGGCCTACTAAGTAAGTCTGCGGTCCATCCTTCAAATTGTCCTCTGCTGACCACACCAATGCTGCCTGTGTACCCTTGCAACATAATTGAACCTGCATTGAGCCTATTTTTTTAATTTTAGGCCTACTACGGTAAGTCTGTCTGCGGTCCATCCTTCAAATTGTCCTCCGCTGACCACACCAATGCTGCCTGTGTACCCCTGCAACATAATTGAACCTGCATTGAGCCTATTTTTTTTATTTTAGGCCTACTAAGTCTGTCTGCGGTCCAACCTTCAAATCGTCCTCCACTGACCACACCAATGCTGCCTGTGTACCCATGTAACCTTTTTTAAACCTGCAGCGAGCCCACTTTGTGGTGTAAGGCCTACTAGCAGTGTCTGTCTGCACCACTCAATACAGCTGTCCTCCTCTTAAAAAAAATTAGCTGCAATTGTCTGGTTTTAGGTCTGTCAGAATTTTAAAACTGCTTTGGGGCCACAAGTTTGGTTGGGGTCTACAAACGGTGTCTGCAGCTCCAAGGTGTTCTCCAGGTTTACTTGCCTTATCTTCAATCTTCAGGCTCTCATTAAGTAGTTGTTAATATAACACTGCATTAGGCCTACAAGTTGGGTTCTAGAAACGGTGTCTGCCGCTCCAAGGTGTTCTCCTGGTTGCATTTCCTGAGCTTCTATCTTGAGGTTCTCGTTAAAGAGTTTTTTAATTGACCAACTGCAGTGGGGCTACTAGTTTGATTGGGTTCTAGAAACGGTGTCTGCCTCTCCAAGGTGTTCTTCTGGTTGCATTTCCTGAGCTTCTATCTTGAGGCTCTCATTAAAGAGTTTTTTAATTGAACAACTGTAGTGGGGCTACTAGTTTTGTTGGGTTCTAGAAACGGTGTCTGCCGCTCCAAAGTGTTCTCCTGTTTGCATTTCCTGAGCTTCAATCTTCAGGCTCTCGTTAAATTGTTTTTAATATAACACTGCATTTGGCCTACTTGTTTTGTTGGCCCTACTAACGGTGTCTGCCGCTCCTTGCTGTTCTCCTCCACTGAACAAACCAGTGCCGCCTGTTTACTTCTGTTACCAATTTTGAACTGCATTTAGCCTATTTACTGATTTCGGCCTACTCACTGTGTCAGCCTCTCATTACAGTTGTCCTCCACTGAACAAAGCAATGCCACCTGGTTAGTCCTGTTACCAATTTTGAACTGCATTTATCCCGCTTTATCATTTGGGCCTGTATCTGTGTTTCCTCCTCATCCTGCCCATTGGCCAGCCAGTGATTGATGAGTCTGCTGTTACATTGACCCAGAACGCTACAATCCCCGTGCATGCTACACAGCCAGAATGTGACCCTGCTGAAAGTCAGGTTCCCCTTCCCGCATACCATACCACCTTACACGGGGACAAAGAGGAAGGTGCAGATGGAAATGCAGGTTCCTTCATCAGGTGGGGTGGGGAATACTCGTTGGTGACATCACTGGCACAGGGCCCCTCATAGTATGCAAAAGTGTCGCTGCCAGTGGGAGGCGCCCCCGCCGTGCAAAAACACCGCCGTACTTTGAGGGACCCTGTGCCAGTGCCAATGCCAACGAGTGGGCCCCCCCTGCTTGCTCAGGATCACAGCACTTGCAAAGTTGAAATACTTACCTCTCCCTGCTCCACTGCCGTGACATGGTCCACATTTCCTGGGCCCACTAAATACTTGAACCAGCCCTAACCCCCACAACTTTAGCCAAATGACCCCCAATTTCCAATGCCTAACTATTATTATAAGGTAAATTAAGATTGACAAGCTTCAGTAACAAGAATGGATGTTTTGCCATTAAAATGGGCACTGTAGGTGTTTTCCTGGCCCCCACTCACTGCCAACTATGCTTCCTCGTTGACTTGCATTGGGTTTCGTGTTTCGGTCGATCCCCGACTTTTCGCGATAATCGGCCGATTTCACTCGACTCGACTTTTGAGATAGTCAGGTTTCTTGAAACCCGACTCGACCCTAAAAAAGTAAAAGTCGCTCAACCCTACTGGGGCCTAATAAGGGCATATTTGTTGTGCAAAATTTGACTGTTTTCTCACTTTTTATTAAGCCATGTAGAAGGCAAGATGAAAAAAAATCAGCAATTGCATATATAGTGCTCAAACAAATAAAGGGAACTCTAAAATACTACATCCTAGATATCACTGAATTAAATATTCCAGTTGCAAATATTTATTCATTACATGGTGGAATGCATTGAGAACAATAAACATAATATGATTAATGTAAATCAAAATTAATATCCCATAGAAGTCTGGATTTGGAATCATGCTCAAAATCAAATTGGAAAATCAAATTACAGGCTGATCCAACTTCAGTGGAAATGCCTCAAGACAAGAAAATGATGCTCAGTAGTGGGTGTGACCTCCATGTGCCTTTATGACCTGTCTACAATGCTAGGGCATGCTCCTGATGACCTGGGTGAAAGCATCAGTCAACTCCTGGACAGTCTGGGGTGCAATGTGACATTGGTGGATGCAATGAGACATGATGTCACAGCTGCACTCGATTGTATTCAGGTCTCTTGAGACACTCCAGTCCATAGCATCAATGCCTTCAACATACAGGAACTGTTGACACACTTCAGTCACATGAGACCTAGAATTGTCATGCATCAAGTCTTTGGTGCATCTTCTTAAAGTGCTGTATATTTAAATGCACAGCAGAAATACACCAGAAACATGAAAATGGTACATATTCTTTAATGATACTACCATCTCTGAACTAATCATCCATCTGTTTCTCATTCACAGGTATGTTATTTCTGATATTGATGAATATTCCCCTCAACTATTGATCTCTATTCACACGTCTTCTTTCTGTGGTATGTCTGCTATGTTTCTACTGTGTAATTAGCAAAGTTTCAGTAAGAACTGGTCATAGGATTGCTAGAGAGGCAAATCAGAGCCTCTGCTTGACTGCAAAAGACCTTCAGAAAGATTTAGCAGACTCTGGAGTTGTGGTACATTGTTCTACTGTTCAGAGACACCTGCACAAATATGACAAATTTGACCTTTATGGAAGTGTCAACAGAAGAAAACCTCTCCTGCATCCTCATCATAAAATTTAGGGGCAGAAGTATGCAAAAAAAATCTAAACACGCCAGATCTATATTGTAGACAAGTCCTGTGGATGATAAAATTAAAATAGAACTCTTTGGCCACAATGATCAAAGTTATGTGTGGAAATGAAAAGAATTTCAGGAAAAGAACATCTCGCCAATCCTTAAACAAGGGGGTGGATTAATTATGCTTTGGGGTTATGTTAAAAGTTGGGTCGGGTGAAATCGGCCGATTATTGCGAAAAGTTGGGGGCCGACCGAAACACGAAATCCAATGCAAGTCAATGGGGAATCAAAGTCGGCAGTGAGTGGAGGACAGGAAAACACCTACAATGCCCATTTTTATGCCAAAAACATCAATTCTTATTTCTTAAGCTTGTCAATCTTAATTTACTTTATAATAATAGTTAGGCATTGAAAACAGAGGGTCATTTGGCTAAAGTTGAGGGGGGGTTGGGCTGGCTCAAGATTTTCGTGGGCACAGGAAACGTGGAATATGTCACGGCGGTGGAGCAGGGAGAGGTAGGTATTTCAACTTTGCAAGTGCTGTGATCCTGAGCAAGAAGGGGGGGGCACTCGTTGGCACTTGGCACTGGCACAGGGCCCCTCATAGTACGGCGGTGTGTTTGACGGCAGGTGGTGCATCCCACTGCCAGAGACACTTTTGCGTACTATGAGGGGCCCTGTGCCAGTGATGTCGCCAACGAGTGCAAGGGGAATGTAGTGGTCTGGGTCAATGTACCAGCAGAATCATCTAGCAGTGGCTGGACAATGGGCAGGATGAGGAGGAAACACAGATATAGGCCCAAATAATAAAGTAGGCTAAATGCAGTTCAAAATTGGTAACAGGACTAAAAAGGCGGCCTAGCTTTGTTCAGTGGAGGTCAACTGTAATGAGTGGCGCAGACACAGTTAGTAGGCCCAAAATAAAAAAGTTGGCTAAATGCAGTTCAAAATTGGTAACAGGACTAAACAGGCGGCCTAGCTTTGTTCAGTGGAGGACAACTGTAATGAGTGGCGCACACAAAGTTAGTAGGCCCAAAATAAAAAAGTAGGCTAAAAGCAGTTAAAAATTGGTAACAGGACTAAACAGACGGCATTGCTTTGTTCAGTGGATGACAACTGTAATGAGTGGCACAGGCACGGTTAGTAGGCCCAAATACAAAAGTAGGCTAAAAGTAGTTCAAAATTGGTAACAGGACTAAACAGGCGGCATAGCTAAGTACTGGGGTGGGCTCCTCTGCTGAGTAGCAGACAGTGGTAGTAGGCGCAAAGTATTAACTGGTCTAAATGGAGGCCAGGGCCCCAGTATATTTTAACTATCATCTATCATTTCAACAAATTTGTATTGGCAGTGCCATTGTAGGATTTAACAGCACAGACTACACAGTGGTGGAGCAGGGAGAGGTAAGTATTGCAAGTGGTAGAGCACTGTTTGAGCTGGGTGGCAACACTCTTTCGTGGGCAGCGGTACTGGTACAGGGCCCCTCATATTACGACGGTGTGTCTGACATTGGTTGTGCACTACCACCATCAGAGACACTTCATTGTACTATGAGGGACCCTGTGCCAGTGCCGTCGCCCAAGAGTGGGTGCACCCACCTGTCCAGGCAAATGGCACTCGCACGGGTGCTTGCGCCAGGTGGTGACCACGGCCCTCTGAGGGGAGTCAGCCCATTTAGGGAGGTATAAAAATGGCCTATGGTGGACATTCAGCAGCTGCAAATGGCGGAATTGGAGAAGTCAGTAAGAGGAGGCCAAAAGCAAGACATTTTTCAGGCAAGCTACGTATCAGCAGGAGAAGGTGGGGTAAAATAATTTGAAATCCATGATTGGTTCATTTTAATGAAGGTTAGATCATCAACAGTCTGGGTAGGCGACGTGTCCTATTTTTGGTCAGTATTGAACAAGCAGCACTGAAGACTCTTTCTGATAGCACACGAAAAGCAGGGCAAGCGAGCTCCTGTAATGCATATTCTGCCAATTCAGGCCAGGTGTCTATTTTAGATGCCCAGTAATCAAAGGGAAATGACCTGTGAGGGAGAACATCGATAAGGGAGGAAAAGTAGTTCATAACCATACTGGACAAATGCTGTCTTCTGTCACTTTGAATCGATGCAGCAATACCTGTCGTGTCAGCGGTCATTGCGAAATCACTCCACAACCTGGTCATAAAACCCCTCTGTCCAATGCCACTTCGGATTTGTGCACCTCTAACACCTCTGCCATGTTGCCCCCTGCGGCTCTTGTGAGAACCATCACCGGCGCTGTGTGCTGGGATTGCCTGAACCAAACAGTCTACAAGAGTTGCTTGTTTGGTAGCCAATATTTGCTCAAGGTTCCCATGTGGCATGACATTTTGTAATTTTCCTTTATATCGTGGATCCAGGAGGCAGGCCAACCAGTAATCGTCATCGGTCATCATTTTGATAATGCGGGGGTCCCTTTTTAGGATACGCAAGGCATACTCAGCCATGTGGGCCAATGTTCCAGGTGTCAATTCACTGCTTGTGCTGGGTTGAGGAGCACTTTCTTGCAAATCAACATCACTTGTGTCCCGCAAAAACCCTGTCCCTGACCTTGCAATGCCACCAGTTTCTATTGCCCCCTGTGAAGAATCCTCCTCCCATAAATATTCATCCCCATCATCCTCATCCTCCTCCTCTTCATCCGCAACCTCGTCCAGGAGAGTTCCCTGAGCAGACAATGACTGACTGTCATCAAGGCTTCCTTCCTCCTCGGCTGCAGACGCCAGCTCCTTAATGTGCGTCAAACTTTGCATCAGCAGATGCATTAGTGGGATGCTCATGCTTATGATGGCGTCGTCTGCACTTACCAGCCATGTGCATTCCTCAAAACACTGAAGGACTTGACAGAGGTGTTGGAGCTTCGACCACTGCACACCAGATAACTCCATGTCTGCCATCCAACTGCCTGCCCGTGTAGGTGTATTCTCCCACAAGTTAATTACAGCACGCCTCTGTTCGCACAGCCTCTGAACCTTGTGCAGTGTGGAGTTCCACCTTGTTGCAACGTCGATTATTAGGCGGTGCTGGGGAAGATTCAGCAATCGCTAATGGTTCAGCATATGGCTGGAGTGTACGGGTGACCAGCGGATGTGCGAGCAAAGCCTTCGCAGCTTCAGGAGCAGGGCTGGTAACTCTGGATCATTTTTGAGGAAGCACTGCACCACCAGGTTCAAGGTGTGAGCCAGGGAAGGTATGTGTTTAAGTTCTGAAAGGGCTATGGCAGCCATAAAATTCCTTCCATTATCACTGACCACCTTGCCTGCCTCAAGATGTACACTGCCTAGCCATGACTGAGTTTGTTGCTGCAAGTACTTGGCCAGTACTTCCGCGGTGTGTCTGTTGTCGCCCAAACACTTCATTTCTAACACAGCCTTCTGACGCTTACCACTAGCTGTTCGATAATGGGAGACCTCATGTGCAACACTGGTAGCTGTGGATGGAGTGGTCATGCAACTGCGCTCTGTGGACGAGCTTTTGCTTCTGGAGGAGGAGGAGGGGTGGCGAACGCCTACAACCAACTGTTTCCTAGACCGTGGGCTAGGCAGAGCTGTCCCACTATGGCTGTCCCCTGTAGACCCTGCATCCACCACATTAACCCAGTGTGCCGTGATGCACACGTAACGTCCCTGGCCATGCCTACTGGTCCATGCGTCTGTTGTGAGGTGCACCTTTCTACTGACTGATTGCCTCAGTGCATGGACAATGCGGTCTTTGACATGCTGGTGGAGGGCTGGGATGGCTTTTCTCGCAAAGAAGTATCGACTGGGTAGGTCATAGCGTGGTACTGCATAGGCCATCAGGGCTCTGAAAGCTTCGCTTTCAACCATCCGGTAGGGCATCATCTCTAACAAGATTAGTCTAGCAAGGTGGGCATTCAAACCCTGTGTACGCGGATGAGAGGATGAGTACTTTCTTTTCCTAACGAGAGTCTCTTGTAGGGTGAGCTGGACTGGAGAGGTGCATATGGTGGAACTAGCGGTGGTGGTGGTGGTGGTGGACATGGCGGATTGAGAGAGGGTTGGTGATGGTAATCTCTATGTTGGCCTGCATACAGTGTTTCCTACCAATAACTTTGTGATTCCCTGACTGCTTTAGCCTTGCGATGATACCTCCACATTTGCTGCTGGTGGTGTCCTAACCGGTGGGCTTACAGTGAGGGAAGCAATATAGCATTTACTGTGATTGGCAAGCAAGTTCAGCATGTTTATTGGCTGCAAATAAAGCACCAAACATGCTGAGCGGGTCACTGAAATAAACCGAGGCAAATACCAAAGGTGAATACTTTCGCAAGGCACTGTACAAAATCGGTGATTACCATGACTGGATAAACTGCCAATTCCAAAAAATGATGCCACTTCTTAATTCCCACTTTATTGCCAAGAATTTCCTATTACCAATGTCATAGGTTCTCTCAGCTTACGACAGTTTCTTGTTGCAGTATGCACATGGACGCCATTTACTTGGAGATGAACCCTGAGACAATACAGCCTCAACTCCCAACTCAGACGCATTGACCTCTACAATGAATGGCTCAGTGATGTCAGGCTGTATAGGAATAGGAGCAGAAGCAAAACATATCTATAATGTAGCAAATGCCTCACTTGCTGGACTGGACCATTTAGAAAAGTTCATTCCTTTCCCAGTCATATATGTTAGTGGTTTGGCCACTACTGGAACATTCTTGATGAACTTCTGGTAATAATTTGTGAACCCTAAAAACCGTTGTAAATCTTTTAGGTCTTCAGGATGATCCTAATCCATTACCACCCAGACTTTGGTCGGATCCATGCAAAAGTAAGGATGATAAGAAATAACCCAGAAAAAGGATCTCCTGAACCAAAAACATATGTTTCTCTGGTTTGACATATAATTTATTGTCTCTGAGTATTTGTAAGACCTGCCTGACATGTACTTGATGTGACCCGAGGTCCAGCAAATAAATCAATATGTCATCCAGATAGACTACCAGTGATGGGTGGACCCATGGATGTTCACGTCTGTCGGGTTCAGCCAAACTTTAAAAAAAGTTTGATTAGGCTACCAGAATGGTACCAAACTCAAACCCAAACCTGGACCTCAATAATTTTAACATCTGATGTTTCCCATGCTGTCATCTGTCTGACAGCACAAGAAACACAGCTCTGATCAGCAGTAGCGTTATATGTTATTGATGATCACAGTGCTGTGGTTCCCACGCTGTCACACAGATGGCAGTGTGTGAGCAAGCAGCTGTTTCTGGTAGTGAAAAGGTTACCACCAGTCACAGGCATCAGATCAGCTGATAAGTACTAATCTCATCATAGTATGTCTGGTCTCGCTGATAGCAGCGAAAGCAGGTGTACGATAATGAGTGTATTCACCAGCTGGCACCTGTCCATTTACCTGTTAAGTAAATAAATAAAACAAAAAAATGGCATGGGGTCCCCTCTATTCTCAATAACCAGCACAGGCAAAATTGACAGTTGCAGGCTGCAGCCCCTAGCTGTCAGCCTTATATTGGCTGGTTATCAAAAACAGAGGGGTCCCCACAAAAAACAACTTAGGTTCCCCCATTTTTTAAATCCAGGCAAGCTAAAGCAGGCATCTGAGGGCTGGCATTCTCAGATTGGGAAGGGGCCATGGATATTGGCCCTCCCCAGCCCAAAAAATGCACACCCGGATTGCTAACAGAGGATTCTTAGTTTTTCGGCTGCTGTTTACAGTTACATATGGATGGACAAATACCCATAAAATTATCCTCCTCACCACAGATAAAACACACTTTCTTCTTGGACTGATCTGCATGAGAAATCCTCTAAAAATTGAGGCATCTTTTTATGTCTCTGACGTAGACAGCAGTCCATATGGATAGCTATAGACATGGCCGCCTCCAGGGAAACTAGAGTCTCATACAAAGCAAAGACATCCTTTAACCTCTTAAAAAGCCCCTGACAGAACTGACTATGGAGCACACGGTCATTCAGCCTAGTATCCGTAAACCAGCTGCGGAACTCAGAGCAATACTCCTCTGCAGGCCATTCTCCCTGATGAAGCTGATGTAGTTTAGAATCAGTCAGAGTGACACAGTTGGAGTCATCATAGATTAGACCCAGAACCTACAAAAATTCCTCCACCATATGAAGGGACAGGGAATCAGGCAGGAGAGAAAATACCCAGTCTTCCGTGACACCCTGGAGGAGAAAGATTACAATCCCCACCCTTTGCTCCTATGTAAGTGAGGACGTAACCTAACATAAAGTTTGGAGGCCTTCCTGAAAACCACAAACTTATCCCGACCCCCAGAGAACCTATATGGCAAAGCAATCTTGGGCTCCACCAGGGGTTGCCCAGGAGCCATGGGTCTAAAGCCAATGGGTGCAACAAAGCAACAGAGTGCAAGTCCGCCACCTCCAGGCAGAGTTGTTGAAGCTCCCCTGCCAGAGGAGCCACAAGATCCATATTGGATCCATAAAGGTACAGGCTGTGATAATGTCACTTAGTGACTAAGGACTGTGGGCACCTATCTGATCCCTCGAACTAGGGGGCACCCTAGGCCATCCCAGTCCAACAGATTACCCGAAAGGTGGAGATGCCAGGGTCACATACCTGGCTATGCCCCTTTCTTAAACCTTCTATGTTCCCTCCCCATACAGGGAGATGTAAGGCCGAAGTGTATTGGATTACAATAAGCAAAGTCACAGCGTTAGACAGGGATAAAAGAAAACTGCAATCATACAAATACACTCATAAAATAAGAGAATGGGAAACAGAGGAAAGATAGGAAGGATAAACTAAATTGGAGAGGATGAGGACAAACTTGCAAACTAACACCATGCAGAAATCTCCTGAACAACCCTCCAACCGCCAACTCCAAACACTGAACTTTTGCTTCAACACCAAACCAGGAATTGTGAACTATTACTACCAATTCCCAAGTGCCAGTGATGAACATATATACCAGAGCGGAGTGGCGAACACAGAACAGGTGAGACAATGTAGGATGGACATCTACAGGAGGTCAACGGAGCTAATTAACCCTTGCAACAACAAAACACCTCTTTATGTAAGAGTAATTTATTTAAATTGCTGCCTTGTTCAGGCAGGTGGACTCTTTCTATGCCAGGAAAGCCTAGAACTTTAGGATCTCCTTGAGGATTTCATTGGTTAGTCTACAGCAATTGAACTGTGCCGCCCCTCCCGAATGTAGTTTTGGGCAGATGCCAGCTATGTATTGCAGCTGGCATTGGTCTGGTATGGTGCGAGCTCAACTCCTAAGCCTCCTCCACACACAGGGATCCAACATAAGACCTACTAGTAAGTCTTAATATCAGTAAGGGCTACAAAAAATGCCTATCTCACCCCAGAGAAGGATTATCCCTAAGGAGTTTAATTCTCTAAACTGTTGAAGCTGCAGTCACATATTGCCCTTCCATGGTAGTGTGTGTTAGGAGTCAAGTTTCCTCTGCTGCACAGGGGAAATCTTGATCCGTCTCCGCTGCGGTCTCCCATTCTGCTCCAGCCGCAGTGGAGTCTGCTCAGCAGGGACGTCGCTCCCAGTGTCTTGCTCGCTCTCACTCTGTACAGAGAGTTACTGCTGCTTCTTCAGCTCCTGCCATTAAAGTCAGTGCTGGTCAGCGGCGAGCGGACTTCCCTGGGACTAAGTCCTTGTTTGCGCACACTGAGCATGCCCAGAGCAAGATATCCCGTTGGAGATCGAGGGTCATGTGCTCTGGCTCTGCAGCGCATTCCATTGGTCCTCTTGGCAGGCCCTGGAAGGGCAAAGTTTCTGTGGCCACTTCCTGTCCTTCAATTATATAAACTGCGCATGACCGCACGGCCATGCGCTAGTGTACAATTGAATACGTGTGTTTGTTGTGAGTGCAAGTCGTTCATTAAATACCCCTACCCTAATTTATGACTGTTCGCGTATGGAGTATGGCTGCTATCTAGCGCCCGACAAATCACTCAACGTGTCACACACGTATCAGCGTCTATTGCTGTGACCGCCAGTGCGGCGCCACGCGCCAGTAGTGCGCTTCCTGACCCACGTCTGGGTGCTTAGTGGTGCCTGCCAGCACGGCACAGTTCGCACTTCGGTGCTCTAATTATAAGAGTTGCCTAACACACCCTGTTGCGGTGTTGTGTCAGCAAGTGGTCTAATCGGACTTCAATCCTAGTTGGGGTTAAGTTCGCTGACTGCTTGCTCGCCTTCTATGTGCGGTACCGCGATCCTGTGACGCAACAGGATCGCTTCCTTCACGTTGGGTGAAGTTTAACCCACGCGAGTATACTTATGAGTACCGCCATATAGTCCGTCATTACTCAGCAGCAGGTTCCATCTCTGCACGGTGGACCTCGGGCTACGAACGCACCGTACACTATCAGTCTTATTATTTGGTGCGTTCCGCTAGCCCTAACAGTGTGTTCACAACCAAGGCTTTTTTTTCCATCCAAAATCTGGATCAGATCTAACAGGAATGAAAGGCAGGAACATGTGTGCACCATACTGATATCTTCAAGTTTATCTCTGTTGCCCAATACCAGCTACAAACACAATATGAATGAGTTGTGTCCAGTGACAAACTGAGCTCTTACACATGTGCTCCAGTTTTTGCCATATGGCAGTATACAGACCATGAAAATTGGTGCAAATGATTTAAAATAGCTTTGTTAAATTTAAGGAAAAGCTGCTTTAAAAGATATTCATAATAGTAAATGCTATTCCGCCTTGTGTTTCATATATGATCCATTTTCTGTAGTAACTAGAACACAGAACAACTCTATAACAGACTGTGTGTATGACTTTCTGGTGTCACTTCCCTTTAATAAATCAGCATTTTGGCAATAATTCAGATTTAACTATACCTATCTACTTTGACAATAACCTTGTGCTACATACTTCACATACACATGGCTGCGTTCTATGTCTGGAAGATATATAAAATTGCAAAGCAATTAGCTGTGATTGCGTGGGAAATCCCAAGCTCCATCCACCTTTGCTCTTAACACTCTGCTTTACATTCATAGTCAGAGATATCAACTTATCAGACTAAACACTGAAAAAAAGGAAAACTGAATAATAAAATAGTTTAGAGCAGTCTGATAAAAATCAATGACTTTGTAAGTGTGACAAAGTATAGATTGCAACAAAAACAATGTGAAAGTAGAAAACACTATTGGGGAATGTGCACACAGCATCTATTTCAGGAGGATTCAACCAGTAATCTGCCTGAAAAATTCTGTACAGTCGCTCCATAAAATTAACATAATGTGCAGCAATGCCAAAATGCCATTGCTGTGCATGTGTTCTGTCTTATGTTTCTTCTTTTATCAGCTTCAGATTTGGACAGCATAAATGAAGTGACAGCTTCCTTTAAGATCATGTTGTCAGCAAAAAAAATAATTATCCACTTTTACATTATAAAGTTCTCATCTGTGATAGTATTCTGTTCAATTATATTACCGGATCCCTTGGATCGACGCTACTGACATCAATAAAATCCATTGACTAATATGGGAACTGTTGGTTTTTTAGTAAGGTGGAAAACACTTTCCTAGAACAAATAGGTGAACCGTGCTTTTCATTCCAGAAGCAAATGTTAAAATCTGCAATGCAGCATCCTGATAGATGTATTTATGAGCAGAGAGTTAAAATGTAAATGCAGATATTAATTTTCTGTAGCATAATGATTTTAATAAAACTTGTCATCAGGGCAGCCAATATACACTGCTCAAAAAAATAAAGGGAACAACAGAACATAACCCCAAGTAAATAAAACTTCTGTGAAATCAAACTGTCCACTTAGAAAGCAACACTGATTGACAATCAATTTTACATGCTGTTGTGCAAATGGAAGAGACCACAGATGGAAATAATTGGCAATTATCAAGACACACTCAATAAAGGAGTGGTTTTCAGGTGGGGACCACAGACCACATCTCAGTACCAATGCTTTCTGGCTGATGTTCTGGTCACTTTTAAATGTTGATTATGCTTTCACACTCATGGTAGCATGAGACAGACTCTACAACCCACACAAGTGGCTCAGGTAGTGCAGCTCATCCAGGATGGCACATCAATGTGAGCTGTGGGAAGAAGGTTTGCTGTGTCTGTCAGCGTAGTGTTCAGAGGCTGGAGGCGCTACCAGGAGACAGGCCAGTACACCAGGAGACATGGAGGGG
Organism: Ranitomeya imitator; assembly: GCF_032444005.1. Classification (NCBI taxonomy): domain Eukaryota; kingdom Metazoa; phylum Chordata; class Amphibia; order Anura; family Dendrobatidae; genus Ranitomeya; species Ranitomeya imitator. Next base: position 1,089,595,075 of record NC_091282.1, on the reverse strand, counting down.
GCCGTAGGAGGGCAACAACCCAGCAGCAGGACTGCTACCTCAGCCTTTGTGCAAGGAGGAACAGGAGGAGCACTGCCAGAGCCCTGCAAAATGACCTCCAGCAGGCCACAAATATGCATGTGTCTGCACAAACGGTTAGAAACCGACTCCATAAGGATGATCTGAGTGCCCGACATCCACAGATGGGGATTGTGCTCACAGTCCTACACCATTCAGGATGCTTGGCATTTGCCACAGAACACCAGGATTGGCAAATTCGCCACGGGTGCCCTGTGCTCTTCACAGATGAAAGCAGGTTCATACTGAGCACATGTGACAGATGTGACAGAGTCTGGAGATGCCGTGGAGAGCGATCTGCTGCCTGCAACGTCCTTCCGCATGACCGGTTTGACAGTGGGTCAGTAATGGTGTGAGGTGGCATTTCTTTGGAGGGCCACACAGCCCTCTATGTGCTCGCCAGAGGTAGCCTGACTGCCATTAGGTACCGAGATGAGATCATCAGACCCCTTGTGAGACCATATGCTGTTGCGGTTGGCCCTGGGTTCCTCCTAATGCAGCATGTGGCTGGAGTGTGTCAGGAGTTAATGCAAGATGAAAGCATTGAAGCGATGGACTGGCCCGCCCCTTCCCCAGACCTGAATCCAATTGAACACATTTGGGACATCATGTCTCGCACCATCCACCAACATCACATTGCACCACAGACTGTCCAGGAGTTGGTGGATGCTTTAGTCCAGGCCTGGGAGGAGATCCCTCAGGAGATCATCCACCGCCTCATCAGGAGCATGCCCAGGCATTGTAGGGAGATCATACAGGCATGTGGAGGCCACACACATTACTGAGCATCATTTCCTTGTCTTAAGGCATTTCCACTGAAGTTGGATCAGCCTGAAACTTCATTTTCCACTTTGATTTTGAGCATCATTCCAACTCCAGACCTCCGTGGGATATTAGTTGTGATTTATGTTGATCCTTTTTAGGTTTTATTGTTCTCAATGCATTCCACTATGTAATTAATAAAGATTTACAACTGGAATATTTCATTCAGTGATATCTAGGATGTGAGATTTTAGTGTTCCCTTTATTTTGAGCAGTGTAATTTAGATTCTAATTATATATTTAATATGAAAGAAATGTTTCACTCAGTGTCAGTCTTGGTGTCAGGCATAGCGTTGCTTCATACTTGGGCTCTGCACTGCTTACCAACCCAGCCTCATCGACACTTGCTAAGCACACACTTAGGAATTCCCCTAGTAAACTAAATTGGACATTTTACACCATGACAATCAGTGATTGTGCTCAAATGATACCCACTTAGCCATCCTAGTATACCATACAACAGACACTGCAGCTAAAACCCAGACTACCGATGGTCACATGTTGAAACCTGAAAATCCATCGTCCATTGACCAACTGCAGGTGTCTAATCACAGTTGCACAGTGAACAAGTCTGTAGGAACATGTTCACACACCACCAAGAAACCTGAAGACACAAAAGAGAATAGTAAAACCAAAAACACTCAGTTTGAAAAAAATTGCAGTAATCCGCAAGTGCTAGTAAAAGATGTAAAAAACAGGGTATTTGGTGTAAAGAACTGGCGGAACGCACCAAGTATAAGAAGATATGAAACTAGGTGCGTTCGCAGTCCGAGGTCCACTGTGCAGGTAAAAACCCTGCTGCTAGTATAGACGGACTATATGGCCGTACTATAAGAATACACACATGGGTTAACCTCACCCTGCGTGAAGGAAGCGACCCTGTTGCGTCACAGGACCACGGTACCGCACATAGAGCGCAAGCAAGAAGTCAGCGAACACAACCCCAAGACTCAGGATTGAAGTCCGATTAGACCACTTGCTGGCACAACACCGCAACTGGGTGTATAAGGTAACTATAATAAATAATATAAAGGCACAAGAGTGCGTGCGGTGCCGCACTGACGGACGCCACTAACCACCCAGACTTGGGTCAGGAAAGCGCAGAGCAAGCGCACGGCGCCGTACTGGCGGACACAGCAACTGGTAGCTGTAATGTGTGTTACGTGCTGTTGGATAAGTCGGGCGCTAGATAGCAAACATACACCTTCCGCGAACAGTCATCCAGTAGGGAGGGTTATTTAAAGAGCGACTTTCACTCACAACACACATACATATTTACAAGACAATACTAGCGCATGGCCGTGCGGTCATGCGCAATTTATATAGTTGCAGCACAGGAAGCTGCTCCTGAAGTTTTGCCCTTTCAGGACCTTCCTGGAGGACCAATGGAATGTGCTGCAGTACCTGAGCATGTGACCCTCGATCTCCAATGGGAGATCTTGCCCTGGGCATGCTCAGTGTGTGCAAATAAGGACTTAGTCCCAGAGAAGCCCGCTCGCCGCAGATCAGTGCAGGGTACAACAGGAGAGCCAGAAAAGGCAACAGTAACCCTTTGCACAGAATCAGTCCCAGCAAGACGCTGGGAGCGACGCCTCCGCTGAGCAGGCCCCACTGCGGCCGGTACAGAATGGGAGACCGCAGCAGACAGGGATCGAGATTCCCCCTGTGCAGCAGAGGAAACTCGACTCCTAACATTTGGTTGATACGTTTTTTGCAAAAAATGTATACTAAGCTGCTCTACGTATCAACCAAATACCAAAAACGTATCAACCAAATACCCTGTTTTTTACATCTTTTACTAGCACTTGCGGATTACTGCAATTTTTTTCAAACTGAGTGTTTTTGGTTTTACTATTCTCTTTTGTGTCTTCAAGTCTAATCACAGTTGCATCAATAACCACATGATGTTATGCGGCAACCTATGTGCCAAGCAAATATGAACCATGTGCCAAATATGGTACCCATGCCAAAGGTTGCTTACCTCAGTATTATAAATCAATTGCGCGTCATGAACATATCTGTTTATTTTCTTGCAGCCTTTATAAAGCAAGCTTATGTGATGTAAATGTCTTTTAATAATAATACACATGGCGGTCCATCTTCAAGGCTCTGATGTCCTTGAGACGTTAACGTAAAATTCAAGTACTGCACAGAAAAATGTTTACATGAGCATGAAAGGACCTGTCCAAAGGATACATTATCAATGAATAGGGCTTTTAGGTGGGGGCTGTGCTAAACTTACAACAAGCTGCATCCAAATCTGTGATTCATATGACTTATTCAAATTAAGGTCCCTCGAGTGGCAACATAAGCGGGGCTTACTCAATCTGGTTTTAGGCAACTTTTTATGGCTGACAAGTATACAAGTATATAGCATGAAAATGAGTCCTCTGAGATCGGCAATATTTCCTGTTCTTTATCTCTAAGCCCATTTGTTTTGTCCGTAATGTTTAGTGATAAAATATATTTTCAGAGACGTTCTTTAGGGATGTGAGTTTTATGCACTCATGCTCGGAATTTATGAAGCATTGCTCTTTTCCTACTTTATTGTAATCATGTAATCATTAATTGATGATGTACGCACAGATCAACTTGGTTCAAACTGTTTATTAAAATCTTTACTCTCCCTGCTCAAAGCATCATAGTTTAAAGATGAAAAGTTCAAATTAGGGTCTTTTATAATTATATCACCATAATCCTGAAAACCAATAGAGGTTAATAAAACAGGGAGATTTATGCTGCTCTTTTGCCTCATTCTTAAGGATGACTTATATGTGTTTGGAGCTGGTTACAAAACCAAAAATGACACTATCAAAATTATAACCTCTGTAAATATGTAAGAAATTATATTGCTCAATGTATTCAAAAGCACTGATACTGGTGATTTCAGGTTATAAATATTGTGTATGCGACCTGGAATCACCCTCATCAGTACTTTTGCGTATGCCTGATTTCTAGTTTTAATATAGACCTATCCTTGCAAGTAAATTACATTTATTATATTTTCTTCATTTTCTATTTCTTCGTAACATGGCAGTAAATAGAAAGTCAACAAAAATGATATTAACAATATAATAATATAATATATATACATATTTTTTTTTAATACAAACCAACCTATCCTGGAGCACTTTACAATTAAAGGCACATGTACAAACAATATAAGATATTACAGAGTAACACAGATGTTTAACAATTTAAATAAGAGGAGTGCAGACCCTGCTCATAGTGATAGGCTTACAATCTATTAGGAAATATAGGAGACAGAAAAGGTTAAAAAGTGCTTCTCATGTACAGTGAAGCTATCAATACAATAAATAAAGATATAAAAGTAAAGTAACTTATTTCCCCAGAATTAGAGGCCATTAAAGTAAAGCTGCATGAAGCTGTAATTAGCTAGTATCTCTGAATGTTCAGATACAAAGAGCTTTTGAGTGCAAGCTTGTGTAGGAATGGATGGTAGAAAGCAACAGATTTGGGGGAAAATAGAGGCAGGGAGAACTCAGAAAAGTTAGATTAGTGCAGTAATGTAATTGACCAGTCTGTGAAGTGTTGTAGGGCACAATTAAAATTGCGGACATTGGTCGTTACCCCAAAGAAAATTCACATTATTGATTCCCGATCCTGTACAATTCACTACCCTACTCATCCACTTGTGCTGAAAGAAGGAGGCTGAGTGGGGGTTGGAGCTCTGCTTTAGTATTTCGAGAACTAGATGGCACAAGACAAAGAAGGAAAAGCTGGTCTATTAGGAGGTTATAGTGCACTGTCGGCAACATCATGAAGTAATCACAGAAAGGTTACCTAAAAGTAAATCAGAACCATTGGCAGAATTGTCAGGTATGAATGGTTATTTTATATATTTAAAGAGAATCTGTCAGTATGATCACCCTCATAAGCCATCTATGTGGGCATGTAGGTCATAGAAAGCTAAATAAAATGATGCCTTCATAGCCTTGATTTGATATCTTATTCCCAAGAAATTAATGTTTTTTCTTAATATGCAAATTAAAAATTATAGATCTGTGGACTGACACAGATCTCCCTAAGAATCAGCCTCCAGAGCAGCATATTTTAAAAGAAAGTCGGTATTACAATTGTGACATGTAAGTCCAGAGAATCTACTTTCAGAGCTTATTTTTAAAGAAAAGGGAAGTTACCAGTGTGATACATGTAGCTTAGAAGAACAAACTATTCTGAGCTACATGTCTCACACTGGTAACTTCCGTTTCTTTTAAAATAAGCTCTGGAGGCAGATTCTCTGAGAGATCTATGTCTTGCCCTTCGATCTTAACAGCTAAATTACAAATTAAGAAATGCATCAATTTCTCAGGAAAAAAACATTGGATTTCAGATATCTAGGTATCATTTTATTCAACTATCTATGACCTACATGCCTGTATAGATGGCCGTAAAGGGTTGATCCTACTGATTCCCCTTAAGGGCTCTATACAAGAAAAAACAAAACATTACTGCTTTTATTATAAAAAGTTATACACAATCCAACAGCTATAACCAGTAACTGTATTTTTGGTAGTTAGAACATTATATTAAAATAATCTGTCATGTATTATAATGTCCAGCCCATAGCCTGGAACAGCTCATTTACATATAAGAAAAAAAGTATATTATTTTTTTATTTTTTCTGATCGCAGATATCAATGTACCATTTTATCCAGCTTCCTGTGACTCACAGACCCGTACAGACAACTTTGGGAGGGTAGATCCTACTGACAGATTCCCTTTTAGAGAGGTTTTTGCCTTTGTCTGAATCAGCTGGGATGACAGGGGGTAAATTAATGAGTGTAATCTAAGAATTTCCCAGCTTTTGACCCCTTAAGCTTTATGTAGAACTGGACATAAATCTACAGTTCACTTCACTAAAGGTAGTCTCCATTCCAATACATATATTCAAGAAACGCAAGTACAGAGTAATAAAATGGGAGACAGAAACCATAGATAGACAGACCAGGGTCAGGACAGGTAAAACTTTTTCAGTTATGCCAGCACAAGGTCAATCAGCAAACAGGATGACATGGCCAGAGACAAATGGGAAATACGTCCTTAAAAGCTTTGGCTAAAGATGGATGCAGATAATGAGCAATGACCGCTAGAGAGATAGGGAGTTGCAGAAGAAAAACACAACTGCCAAGAACAGCAGTGGCAAAAATGAGAAAAATCTAGTGCTCCTTAACAACTGATAAGAGAGTTGGGTGTTTTACGGGGATTCTAAGTATAAAAAGGTTAAAGGTTATAGACTTTCTTCAATTACCGTAATTATATAAATTTATGATAAGATATTCGTTTAAAAACAAATGAATGTCAATTTGTAAGGCTTTTATGCTTTCATCAACTTTATTGACTCCAAAAAGACTCAAAGGTTAAACCTGGATTTATTTCCCACAACTACAATTTTTCAGCTTTCATTTAAAACATATTTCAATGATGTTATTAATAAAAGCATCAAAACACATTTCTCTAAATTCCATCTGAAATAAATGCACAGTATTTTGGCTTCAGTGTTGGAATATTTGGACTCTTTAAAAAGGGAAGCATAGTGGTGGCATTAGACTGAGACTGAGAACAAATAAATAAACTCAATGCAATACAGGTGTAAAACCAAAGCTAGAAAAGACTTTCAACTAATCTAAAGAACTAAAGAGAAACCTGTCTAGATAACTGAAGATTAAGTAAAACCTGACTATAGAGCTGGAGTTAGATCTGATCTGGCACAGTCATCAGTTCTAGGAATAACTCACAGTATCAGGCACTGTGCGTACTTGATTGGCTGCTGGTGATGCTGTCAGATGTACAGTTACATGCCAATCCTTTTGGCATTCTTGATTAAAAAATGTTAAATTAGTAACAGCTGAGGTTTGTATGTCTGAGCTGAACACAAGCTGCTCTCCAAGGTTCTGTAAGGGCTTACTATAGGTTGTTTTAAAGAATATCCGTCAGCTCTCTTGACGTGTCTGCTTTAGTAATAATTGAATCCCTCATCATATAAGTATTAATTCTAGAGTATCTTTGCTTAGATCTTTACATTGTGCCAATCCTCTCTTCTGGTTTTGACTGGTTCACAGGAAAACAGAAGAATCCTCCAAATGGCCTCTGTCCAAGACTGAGCCACCACCCTCCTATATGAGAAGCACTTGGCACAATATAATCGAATCACTATGTACAGATAAAGGCAGCATTCTATTCATTTAACATTCTGCACTTTTCATTGTTTTATAAATTTGTGATTGAGAATAATGTCACATTTACCTGTAGCTGAAATGTGGGGCCTTGGAATTGATTACTGGTGGGCCCTTGGCCCCCCAGTCCGACACTATGTGATTCAGATGGAACCCCTTTTGGAAGATTCCCTATAATGAGGCAGATGGAGATGCTGTGGCCTATGATCCAGCGGTATCCGTTTTTTAGGTGTGAATAAAAGCGCGGTCTGCCACAGCTTTGTGCACTTCTGAAAAATAGGACATTGCTGAGCAGAGGTAACTCTACTGCCTCATTATAGTGAATGGATCCTTCGGGGGTTTTCTCTGAATTATGTCAATCAGAAATTTAGATGGAAACACCAAAGTAAGTGCTCAGCATAGAGTGCCAGGTAAATGTCATCCCAAACGTTATGAAAAATTGTCCCCAATAAAAACTTCAACTCAGTCTATGAAAAAATTCCCCACTCAAGTTGTCATATGTCAATGGAAATTTAGGGGGCTTACACGTTAAAGGCTATGGAAAAGAAAGATGCTTCCTCACCCTCCAAAAGAAAATCAGCAAATTCTGAGCTTCCAAATCCAAATGCTCCCCACCCTTCTGAGCCCCACATTGAGCCTAGACCACATTTAGCATCCAGATGTTTGGCATATCTGTAGTGATGAGAGCCCGCCTAATTTACAGGTGCGTATTTCCAGAAGAATGAGATTCACATTGTATTGTTCACCACAACGGCAGTTTGGAATTTTCACTCAGCATCCACTACTGCTTGTTTCTGGAAAACACGCATGGATTCAAAATCATCACTACACTTGCAGATGAATTCGCAAAAAAGGTATAATTTCCAAAAATGAGGTCACTTGATTCTGCTCTTCTAGCACTTAGTGGCTCTGTATATGTAGATGACGCAGATGACAAACTATTCTAGGAAAATCTACGCTCTAGAAGGCAAATAGAGCTCCGTTCCTCCAGAGTCTTGTTGTGTGGCTAAGCCGTACTGTACAGCCATAGATAGGGTGTTTCTACATTTAGCAGAATTTTTGGAAACATTTTTGGTGCCATTACCCAGTGTTAAAATGTAAAATCAGGGGCTAAAACTAAATTTTGGTGGTAAAAATATAATTATTTTTTTCTTCACTGCCCAATGGTATAACATTCTGTAATCTACCTGTGGTGTCAATATGATCCCTGCACTCCTAGATTCATTTATTGATAGGTGCAGATTGTAAAATGGTATCGCTTATGGGGGTTCCACTGTTTTGGCACCTCAGGGGCTCTGACAATGTGACATGGCACCATCAAACCAATCCAGCTATATCTGAATACCAATATGGTGCTTCTTATCTTCTGCGCTTTGCACTGTTCCTGAAAAGTTTTTTTGACCACATATGGGGTATTGGCATACTCAGGAGAAATTGCACAACAAACTTTTTGTTGCATTTTGACCTGCCCTGTTTTCGGCTAAAATAACATTTTTGTAGGAAAAATGTGAGTTTTTTTTTATTTTTAAGGCTCTACGTTATAAACTTCTGTGAAGCATTTGGGGGTTCAAGATGCTCACCACACATCTAAATACATTTCTTGAGGGGTCTAGTTTTCAAAATGAAGTCACTTGTTGGGGGTTTCTACTGTTTTGGCACATCAAGGGCTCTCTAAGCACAACATGATACCTGCAGACCGTTCCATCAAAATCTGCATTCCAAAATGTCACTTCATCCTTTCTGAGCCTTGCCATGCACAAAAAATAGTACTATTTCACCATTTATGGTGTATCTCCGTACTCAGGAGAAATTGCACAACAAATTTTGGGGTCCATTTTCTTCTGTTATCTTGTGAAAATAAAAAAAACTGGGACTACAAAAAAATTTTTATGAGAAAAATGTGATTTTTTTTATTTTCACGGCTCTATCCTATAAACTTATGTGAAGAACCTGGGGGTTCAAGGTACTTACCACACATCTAGATAATTTCCCTGAGGGGTCTAGTTTCCAAAATGGTGTCACTTTTGGGGAGTTTCTATTGTTTAACCAAATCAGGGGCTCTCCAAACGCGACATGGCATCCACTAATTATTCCAGCAAATTTTGTATTCAAAAATACATAAAGCGCTTCTTTCCTTTCGAGCCATGCCATGCGCCCAAGCAATAGTTTTCCTCCAAATATGGGGTACTGGCATAGTAAGGAAAAATTTCACAACAAACTTTGTTGTACAATTTCTCTTGTTACCCTTGTAAAAATACAAAATTTAGGGCTAAAAAAACAGTTCTGTAGGAAAAATTTGATTTTTTTTTATTTTCATGGCTCAATGTTATAAACTTCTATGAAGCACATTTGGGTTCAAGGTGCTCACCACACATACACATCTACATAAGTTCCCTGAGAGGTCTAGCTTCCAAAATGGTGTCTCTTATGGGGGGGTTTCCACTCTTTAGGCACATCAGGGATTTACCAATCACGATATGACATCTGCCAATTATTCCAGCAAATTTTGAATTCAAAAAGTCAAATGGAGCTCCTTCCCTTCCGAGCCCTGCCTTGCACTGAAACAGTGATTTTCCCCACATATGGGGTGTCGGCATTCTTAGTAGAATTTGCACAACAAATTTTGAGGTCTAATTATTCCTGTTACCCTTGAGAAAATAAAAAAATAGGGTATAAAGTAATTTTTTTCTTAAAAGATAAATGTTCATTTTTTCCTTTCACATTCTAAAAATTCCAATGAAGCACCTGAAGGGTTAATAAACTTTTTGAGTGTGGTTTTGGGCACCTTGAGGGCTTAAATTTTTAGAATATTGTCATTTTGGGGTATTTTCTGTCATATAGACCCCTGTAAAGTCACTTCAAATGTAATGTGGTCCCTAAAACAAATGGTTTTATAAATTTTGTTGAAAAAATTAGAAATTGCTGGTAAATTTTTAACCATTATAATTTCCTAACAAAAAAAAATATGTTTCAAAAATGTGCTGATGTAAAGTAGACATGAGAGAAATGTTATTTATTAAATATTTTATGTGACATCTCTCTCATTTTTAAAGCACCAAAGTTTGTGTCCCTATTGCTTTGTATTGGGTTAGGGTCCAGGTTCAAGTTCAGACCAAAACCGAACTTTTTACTGAATGTTCAAAGAACATACACAAGTTTGCTAATCTCTACTTGTGATATATACTGTAGAACTTGGCTTTTGTGAAATTTCATTGAGTTGAAATAAAACAAAAAAATTGTCCTGATACAGGTGTTGAAATTTGGTCCCTTGGGAGTCGGTCCCCAGCCACCACTGTTACTCCTGTTGTGGTGTTCCCGTCTTCGTGGTGTTCCCATCTTCTACCAGCACATGTCCAGGAACATCATCCATGCCCTTAGCAACGCACTTACTGGCATTGTCCACTTAACGACTGACAGGTGGACAAGCGCTTGTGGCCAGGGTCAATACATTTACCTAACTGCACGGTACTTGAACCTTGTGAAGGCTGAGGCCGAGTCACTGCACATGTGCTCCTGACTCTGAGGATTGCTGGCCCTACTTCTATCAGGGTTTTTTTCACCTCCTTCACTAGTTCCTGCATCCACTTCTGCTCCTCTTCTTCCTCAATCTCTGATGTACTATCTCAGAGTAAGTTGTCCACATCAGCCAGAAGCTGCACACTCTGCAGCATTGCCTCAAGAAAGCAGCAACAGGTTCTGCTGAAGATAATCTGTCTAGGAAACAGCAGAAGAGTAACTGAAAAGGAATAACAGACCAGACAAGTCTTGTGTTTTTTGCTGCTGAACCTCCAACCAGACATGGTTGTGTGTGTTAATGTGCATAACCTGCTGGCTGCTGTGAAGCTTGGGAAGCTCACACACGTACCATGCTTGGCACATGTGCTCAACTTGGCAGTTCAGCATTTTCTGAAAATTTACCCAGATTTGCTAGAGCTTATGGTACACCGCGTCAGCGCCCATTTATGCAAGTCAGCTAGAGCTGCCACCACTCTGACAGTGCTGCAGCAGCACTTACAAGTGCTAGCTCACTGACTGGTGTGCGACGTGACCACGAGCTGGAAGTCTACACTACACATGCTTGCAAGGCTTTGTGACCAGTAGAGGCCCGTTGTGGAATACCAGCCCCAACACTCCAATCTGTGTTCTGGTCAGCCTCGACACACAACATCTTAAGAGTAGGCATGGAGGTCTAACATTTGTGCTGTTCTCCACAAGACTTTGATGATTCCACAAAGATAGTGTGGAGCAATGACACCATCATCAGTACAAGGAACCCGCTTCTGGGCCTATTTAAACAGGTGCTGGTGGCAATTAAACTTTAATATCCAATGGTGTCCAAAAGTGGAGTAAACTATGGCACTTCATATACTATACAAACAAATTCGGACTTACATAAAAGTAGAAACACCTAAGCATATCCACCAATAAAGGCCAAGAAGTCAACAATTATGAATAACCCAAAAGTCCAAACTTCACACGAGGCCAATAAAACTAACCATAATCTTTATTAGAATCAATAAAATACATCTATTAAAAAGTGGGCAAAGACACCACAAGCACAGGTAAACATGGTGGGCAACCCAGAAAGTTCACCAAATAAGTAATATGTACATCCATATAAACAAATAACTAACTGTTAGGGCTAGTGGAATGCACCAAATAATAAGACAGATAGAGTAAGGTGCGTTAACAGCCCGGGGTCCACCGTGCAGAGATGGAACCTGCTGACAAGTAATGACGGACTATATGGCGGTACAATGTGAATACACACACGGGTTAACTTCACCCTGTGTGAAGGAAGCGAACCCTGTTTCGTCACTGGGCCGCGGTACCGCACCAAGAGCACAAGCAAGGAGACTCAGAACTCGATCCCAAGACACAGGATTTGAGTTGATAAAGACCTCATGTGCTCGACAACGCAACTGGGGTGTCAGAGTGACAGAAATAATAATAATAAAGATGCACGAGAGTGCGCGTGGTGCCACACTGGCGGACGCCACTAACCACCCAGACTTGGGTCAGGAAAGCGCTGTGAAAGCGCATGGCGCCGCACTGGCGGTCACAGCAATTAGACGCTGTATTGTGTACTGTGTGTTACGTGCTGATGGCTAAGTCGGGCGCTAGATAGCAAGCAGTCATACAATAGGGAGGGGATTTTAAAGAATGACTTTCACTCACAACACACACATTTACAAATGTACACTAGCGCATGGCCGTGCGGTCATGCGAAGCTTATATAGCTGCAGCATGTTCAGGACCTTCCAATAAAGGGCCAATGGGAAGCTGCCACAGAAATTTAGCACCTTCAAGACCTTCCTGGAGGCCCAATGGGAATCGCTGTGGCATCTGAGCATGTGACCCTCGATCTCCAATGGGAGATCTCACCCTGGGCATGCTCAGGGAAAAAGCAGGACTTAGTCCCAAAAGCATCTGCTTGCCGCTGCCCAGCACTGGCTTCAATGGCAGAAGCTGGAAAAGCAGCAGTAATCCTATGCACAGAGTGAGACTGAGCAAGATACTGGGAACGACGTCTCCGCTGAGCAGACTCCACTGCGGCTGGAGAAGAATGGGACACCTCAGCAGAGATGGTTCGAGATTCCCCCTGTGCAGAGGCGGGAACTCGACTAGGGTTGAGCGACTTTTCTTTTTATAGGATCGGGTTTCACGAAACCCGACTTTTTCAAAAGTCGGGTCGAGTGAAATCGGCCGATCCTATAGAAAAGTCGGGGTCGCGGTCGGCCGAAACACGAAACCCAATGCAGTGCATTGGGTTTCTAATGGTTCCCAGGGTCTGAAGGAGAGGAAACTCTCCTTCAGGCCCTGGGATCCATATTTAAGTGTAAAATAAAGAATCAAAATAAAAAATATTGATATACTTACCCTCGGACGCGCCCTGGTTCTCACCGGCAGCCTTCCTTCCTAAGAATGAGCGCCTGAAGGACCTTCGATGACGTCGCGGCTTGTGATTGGTCGCGTGAGCAGTCACATGGGCGTCACGCGACCAATCACAAGCCGCGACGTCATCTAAGGTCCTTCAGGTGCTGATTCTTAGGAAGGAAGGCTGCGGGTTAGAACCAGGGCGCGTCCGAGGGTGAGTATATACCTATTAGGAATATACTCACCCTTGGACGTGCCCTCGGACGCTTCCTTCCTAAGAATTAGTGCCTGAAGGACCTTAGATGACGTCGCGGCTTGTGATTGGTCGCGTGACCGCCCATGTGACCGCTCACGCGACCAATCACAAGCCGCATGTGCATAGTTACCTATGGAGTACTCCTGGGAACCCACCACACCCAATGCACGTTTCACAATGAAATGCTTCGTCCAAAGGTGGTTGGATACTGGCCAGAGAAGGTATAAATGCAAACAAGGGCCAATGGAAAGAAAATACCCTAATTTTCTTTATCTGATACTTCTGTGTAATCATATCCCAATTGGACATATAGGCAAACAGAGGTGGCGTCACACTCACTCATCACACAGCTGTCGCAGTTAACCCAGAGGTAAAACAATCACCGCCGGGATAAAGCACAAGCGCAGCGCACTAGTCATGTCCCCATGTCATATCCCACGTGGGACCAAGCGTTGCCATACCAACAATAGCACTCCAGACTCGCATGTCCCGTATATCATCGACGTAAGATACGGGAAGGCAAGTACATGTTACTGTAGCAGCAACAAAACATCTGGTGAACACCAATGTGCGTTGCTATGACCGCAACCAAGGCTGCAAATGCCTAACATATGCACCCGAAAAAGCGCCCGCCATGAAAAATATTGAGAAAAAAATCTGCAGGGAAGAAACCAGCTATGAAATTTAATAAATAAATAATACAGTAAAACAATATTAAGAAAATATACGAATCAAAGAAATGATGTTTGTGAGTGACACAAACTAAACAAAGATATAAAGTGACAATAGTGATATGCCCATATATATCACTATACATATATATATATATACAGTGGGGCAAAAAAGTATTTAGTCAGTCAGCAATAGTGCAAGTTCCACCACTTAAAAAGATGAGAGGCGTCTGTAATTTACATCATAGGTAGACCTCAACTATGGGAGACAAACTGAGAAAAAAAAATCCAGAAAATCACATTGTCTGTTTTTTTAACATTTTATTTGCATATTATGGTGGAAAATAAGTATTTGGTCAGAAACAAACAATCAAGATTTCTGGCTCTCACAGACTTGTAACTTCTTCTTTAAGAGTCTCCTCTTTCCTCCACTCATTACCTGTAGTAATGACACCTGTTTAAACTTGTTATCAGTATAAAAAGACACCTGTGCACACCCTCAAACAGTCTGACTCCAAACTCCACTATGGTGAAGACCAAAGAGCTGTCAAAGGACACCAGAAACAAAATTGTAGCCCTGCACCAGGCTGGGAAGACTGAATCTGCAATAGCCAACCAGCTTGGAGTGAAGAAATCAACAGTGGGAGCAATAATTAGAAAATGGAAGACATACAAGACCACTGATAATCTCCCTCGATCTGGGGCTCCATGCAAAATCCCACCCCGTGGGGTCAGAATGATCACAAGAACGGTGAGCAAAAATCCCAGAACCACGCGGGGGGACCTAGTGAATGAACTGCAGAGAGCTGGGACCAATGTAACAAGGCCTACCATAAGTAACACACTACGCCACCATGGACTCAGATCCTGCAGTGCCAGACGTGTCCCACAGCTTAAGCCAGTACATGTCCGGGCCCGTCTGAAGTTTGCTAGAGAGCATTTGGATGATCCAGAGGAGTTTTTGGAGAATGTCCTATGGTCTGATGAAACCAAACTGGAACTGTTTGGTAGAAACACAACTTGTCGTGTTTGGAGGAAAAAGAATACTGAGTTGCATCCATCAAACACCATACCTACTGTAAAGCATGGTGGTGGAAACATCATGCTTTGGGGCTGTTTCTCTGCAAAGGGGCCAGGACGACTGATCCGGGTACATGAAAGAATGAATGGGGCCATGTATCGTGAGATTTTGAGTGCAAACCTCATTCCATCAGCAAGGGCATTGAAGATGAAACGTGGCTGGGTCTTTCAACATGACAATGATCCAAAGCACACCGCCAGGGCAACGAAGGAGTGGCTTCGTAACAAGCATTTCAAGGTCCTGGAGTGGCCTAGCCAGTCTCCAGATCTCAACCCTATAGAAAACCTTTGGAGGGAGTTGAAAGTCCGTGTTGCCAAGCGAAAAGCCAAAAACATCACTGCTCTAGAGGAGATCTGCATGGAGGAATTGGCCAACATACCAACAACAGTGTGTGGCAACCTTGTGAAGACTTACAGAAAACGTTTGACCTCTGTCATTGCCAACAAAGGATATATTACAAAGTATTGAGATGAAATTTTGTTTCTGACCAAATACTTATTTTCCACCATAATATGCAAATAAAATGTTAAAAAAACAGACAATGTGATTTTCTGGATTTTTTTTTCTCAGTTTGTCTCCCATAGTTGAGGTCTACCTATGATGTAAATTACAGACACCTCTCATCTTTTTAAGTGGTGGAACTTGCACTATTGCTGACTGACTAAATACTTTTTTGCCCCACTGTATATATATACATATATATAAATAAGTGAACAAAAGTGTTAACAATATATTATTAATAATATATATATATATTGTAAGATTGCTCTCACTAAGTGTATTGAGGGACACTCGCTTGGCACGGGATTAACGTAGTCAGGCATGATTTTTCCAAACAAACAGTTCATACAGTTTATTAAATTGTCATAAACCGGGTTATGCACAGTTCATGTTATACGTTCCATAGAACACAATAGGCACCAACTGGTGATATTAACTTGCAGCTTTATCTTAACACTTCATTTACGGCTTTGACTCACGGACACTAAACATGCTGGACCTCTCACTTCGCCCAGTTACCATGGGTGTCCGTACACCGTACTCTTCACCAATGTCCCAAGTCACATACAGCGCATATGACACTGGGTCGCGGTCTCTAAACACGCCGAACCTCACTCTGTTCAGTCACCGTGGGAGACCACACAGTTCATAGAGCATTACAAGCACCAACAGTCTGTATAGGTACCTGATGGGAGCTCCTGCTCCACCTGCTGACTCCTTGTCAGTCCACTCCTCCGGGAAAACTGCCTCACAGGGATCACCAACTTGCCTGGGCGGCATATCTTAGTCAGTCCAGACCCACCGAAGGACGGTAGCTTCCCCACATGAACCGCACATGTGACCTGTCCAGGTGCTATTCAGGACCTAGTCCAACACCCAAGGCCACCCGCAAGTCCAAAACCCCACCATGTGCTCTTCAGAACTCCTACTCCCAGGAAATTCAACACAGGTTGTTGAGTGTGCTATTCAGGACTCCTACTCCCAGGAAATCCAACACACCCGGCTCACCAGGTCCAAAGGCCCACCATGTGCTATTCAGGACTCCTACTCCCAGGAAATCCAACACAGGTGGTTCAGTGTGCTATTCAGGGATCCGGTCCTACTCCCAGGACCTCCCAACACACAGGCTCTCCAGGACCTTCCACTGGAACCACACAGGAACCATACGGGAACCACACGGGAACCACACGGGAACCACACGGGAAAATGTGACCCACACCCTTGTCACATTATATACCCTTAACCACTCCCCTGGATGGGCGTGTGGATGTGTGGCTAGATATTGTCCCACCCATCTCACACAACTAGCCTAGTAAGTCTCCCTTACCACTACACCATACATATACACTCTTGAGGGACTACAGGTCCCAGAACAACAACATTGCATCAGACTTACTACACAGACTCCCTCTGCGACACATATCGGCCATTCACAACACAGCCAGTCACTGTTTCACCATGATTATCACAATAGATATGCCTCCATGCACATCCCAAGGAGCACTCACAGCGCCCCCTAGCTGTCACAGGGGTCACTGCATCACAATATATACATGTGCACTATTTAATAAATATATGTCAAGAAAATATATGTACTGTATATATATATCAATAAAATAAGTACTATTAGACATATGAATAAAACATCCACAAAACATAGACATTAATACCCATGAACAGTATAATCCTATACAACAGACATTAAAATAGTGCAAAAAAAGTGCATAGTGACATAGAACCAACAATTCTATTATTATTAATATAGCCACAACAAGTGACCCAAACAATGACATCAAATGATGGTATAGTCCTCTGAGTTGTAACCCTAATGAAAGAAAAATTAAAAATAATTTAAAAAGCCAGATTAAAAACAGCAAAAGACAGCTTCAAAACCATACCAAAACAAGAACAAAAACAGAAATAAAAGCAAAAGGGGATTACCACAGAGTGAACATATGCACATTGAGGTTTGTATATACCCACATGAACACATGAGTGTCCAATATGGATATGTCATAAATCCCAATGGCTTAAGTTGGCAAAAAGGAACAAAGCTATTATGATCATTTAGGCCAAGTGATGTGATAGTATCTAATTTAAAAATCCACCTGGCCTCCTTCTGTGCCTTTTCCAGTTGCCACCTCTGAATCGAGTAAAGACTCTATCTATCCCTTTGACAAGCAATCCACTTGGGTCACATGCATGGAAAGCCTTAAAATGTCATGGGATTGGTTTAAGCTTATGGGGATCCTCTTCAGTCAACGCACCCTCAATGTCCAATACGTGTTCACTCACTCTCCTACGAAGTTCCCGTGTGGTCATACCATTATAAATGAGGCCACACAGGCAAGTTGCATGGTATACGACAGCTTTCGTGGTACAGGTAATGGTATGTGTGATTTGATATATCCTGTCCTTCCTTGAATTGATAGGCTCTGTTCTACTGCAAATGTACTGGGAAGCCACACATTTCCAACCCCATTTGGGACCCTTGGACCCAAAAATAAATTTGGGACCCAGTCCCTTATGATAACTATGGACTAACTGGTCATTCATGTTGTATGATCTTCGAAAAGTAATTGTAGGGGTTTTTACTGATGTGTTTAGAAATCGTATTGTCCGTCATTAGAATTGGCCAATGTTTTGTAATTGCACTCCTAATCTCATCACTCCTGGAATTGAAATCCAGGATACATCGTACCTGATCCATTCCCTTTTCAGTTTTCCGTTTCTGTAAAAGTGTATTCCTTTCACTTTGATATGCTCTCTGATAGGAGCAACAGATTGTTTTCTTTCCATAACCACGATCTCTAAAACGTCCAGAGCCTGTTTTTCAAAAAAATCATCATTTGAGCATATCCTCCTGGCGCGTAAGAATAGTCCCATGGGAATATTTCTAATCAGATGTTGTGGATGCTGCGAAGAAGCATCCACAGTTAACGGATGCGCTTTTACGGAATAAATCTGTTTGTATAAAACCCTCCCCGTCAACAGAAATAGAAATATCCAAAAAATCAATTTTCTTAATCTCATACATGTATGTCAACTTGATATTTCTGGTATTGGAATTCAAACCGTTGATAAACATGCCCAGCTCCTCATGTGACCCCTGCCAAATCATAAAAATGTCATCAATATATCTCCACCAAGAGACGACTTTGTGACTCAACATATATGGCATGGTTTGAAAACAACTCACATTCCCATAGACCTAAAAATAAGTTTGCATATGAGGGCGCACAGGACACCCCCATCGCAGTTCCCTGTAATTGAAGGTAAAATGAATCACAAAATACAAAAAAATTATGTGTGAGGAAAAAATGTAATGCCTTGATGAGAAAAGAGCACAAATCATCATCCAATCCATTATTACCTAGAAAAAAAGTAGTGGCGTGGCTTCTACGCCATCATGGTGCCAAATCAAGGTGTATAACGACTCGACATCGCAGGTAATCAGAGCCATATTGTTAAGGACCGACGGAACGCACCAAGTATAGATAATAACAAACTAGGTGCGTTCGCAGTCCGAGGTCCACCGTGCAGGTAAAAGACCCTGCTGCTAGTAAGATGGACTATATGGCGGTACTAAGTATACACACATGGGTTAACTTCACCATGCGTGAAGGAAGCGATCCTGTTGCATCACAGGACCGCAGTACCGCACATAAAGCGCGAGCAAG
The DNA here is from genome assembly GCF_032444005.1 of Ranitomeya imitator. Lineage (NCBI taxonomy): Eukaryota > Metazoa > Chordata > Amphibia > Anura > Dendrobatidae > Ranitomeya > Ranitomeya imitator. The sequence continues at coordinate 1,089,575,933 of NC_091282.1, read as the reverse complement.
AAGTCAGCGGACTCAACCCCTACACAGGATTGAAATCCGATTAGACACTTGCTGGCACAACACCGCAACTGGGTGTGTCAGAGGAACACAAATAATAATATTAAGGCACAAGAGTGCGTGCGGTGCCGCACTGATGGATGCCACTAACCACCCAGGCTTGGGTCAGGAAAGCGCAGAGCAAGCGCACGGCGCCGTACTGGCGGACACAGCAACTGGTAGCTGTAATGTGTGTTTCGTGCTGTTGGATAAGTCGGGCGCTAGATAGCAAACATACACCTTCCGCGAACAGACATTCAATAGGGAGGGTTATTTAAAGAGCGACTTTCACTCACAACACACACACATATTTACAAAACAATACTAGCGCATGGCCGTGCGGTCATGCGCAGTTTATATAGTAGCAGCACAGGAAGCAGCTCCAGAAGTTTTGCCCTTCCAGGACCTGCCAAGAGGACCAATGGGATGTGCTGCAATACCTGAGCATGTGACCCTCGATCTCCAACGGGAGATCCTGCCCTGGGCATGCTCAGACAGAGAAAAGCAGGACTTAGATCCAGAAACGTCCACTCGCCGCTGCCCAGCACTGGCTTCAATAGCAGAAGCAGGAAAAGCAGCAGTAACTCTTCGCACAGAGTCAGACTGAGCGAGACGCTGGGATCGACGTCCCTGCTGAGCAGACTCCACCGCGGCTGGAGAAGAATGGGAGACTGCAGAGGAGACGGATCGAGATTCCCCCAGTGCAGCAGAGGAAACTCGACTCCTAACACATATTGTCTTCCAACTGAATGTCTTCTCATTTTTTCAAGGCATCAGTTGTGTCCTTGAGATAAGAAGGCTGAGTCTCTACCAGTGATTTTAGATAAAAATATATCAATTTTGAAATCGGGTCAGATATACTGTTGACCCCTGACACTATAGGCCTACCTGGAGGTGTAACGGAATCCTTATGTATCTTTGGTAACAGGTAAATACTTGCTATCATGGGGTCCTCAATCCACAGGCCTTCCATCTGTTTTAATGTCAAAACACTACTCGCTACAGCCTCCTGGAGAAGATCATAGAGTTCATTCCTAAATTTGGACAGAGGATTAAACGTTTATTTCTTATAGCACAAGGGATTTCTAAGCTGCCTCATCATCTCTTTTTAATAGGCTGCTGTTGACTAAACCAGCACATTGCCACCCATATTGGATAGCTTAATAGTTACCTCCTGGAGATTTCTTAGTTCCTTTAGGGTACGTCTCTCATCACAATAAAGATTATCTCTCTTAATAGTTTCCGGCATATCTTGAATCTCTTGCATCACAAGTCGAACAAATAAATCAATGGCAGGAATAGTATTAATCTGGGGAAAATTCTTTGATCTAGGAAGAAGATACTTTGGATATTGCCTATATCCCCCAGCCTCATTGTCTAATTCTTCTAGAACCTGGAGTGCTTCTGCCTCTGCTTCTGTAGGAGATAAATCTACTTGTGATTGCTGATAATGCATTTTCTTGAAAAACAATTTACGTGCAAATAATTGTAAGTCTTTCAAAATGGAAAGCTGATCAGGGGCAGCAGATGGAGAAAGTCAAACCTTTGATCAATAATGATATTTGAGCTTGTGATAATGCACATTAGAGAGATTAATTACCTTCATAGAATTCTTTTGTGGTTCTTCCTCGCAATCTGAATTGAAATTAAGTCACCTCCTAGTATTATATCTCCGAAAACGGTCATCTTTTCTCCTCAGATTGAAACGCATGTGATGTTGTTCCTCCATGTTTGATGAGGACACAGATGTCCAAGTACTCAATGTACCAATATACTCAGATGCAGGCACTCCCTTGTTCTGTATATCAACATGACTCCATCTATACACTTTATTGTCAGTTTTATCCTGAAGATCTCTCTGGAACTTTTTATTCTTACTAGTGGAAATCTCTATTTCCCACTCATCACAAAAAACATCCATTTCTTCCTTAAACATGTTAAATTCTTCATTTGAACACTCTTTGTGGAGTTTTTTATAGATCTGGTCAAATTCTAGCCCCAGATCATTGATGGATCGACTGTTGATATCCACCCAAATGGCCATGAAGGTAGTAGAACAAGTATGGCATGCTGTTTCCCACTGGGTTCTCAAGGATATATCATTTACTGGAAAAGAAGGGAAAATCTGTACCCTTAATCCTCTTGGAATTAAACTTCTAGATATATAATTCTCCTGGGACGTCTTTTTCCACCATATTCTGGTGTGACGATTCAACAAGTTCTTAAAAAAAAATTTTCAATGCTGTCTTCTGAACTGATTCTTGTGCTTGTGGGTTGCCATCACCAAAAACATTCTGAGCATGTAAAGTCCAAAAAGCATCTCTACTTCTGAAATCCATATTGGATCGGGATATAAATATAATCTGTAACTAATAAACAGAAACACCTAAGCATATCCACCAATAAAGGCCAAGAAGTCAACAATTATGAATAACCCAAAAGACCAAACTTCACATAAGGCCAGTAAAACTAACCATAATCTTTAGTAATAGTGCAACTGAGACCACGCTCAATGGATGACTGACAGGCAGTTATACAAAATACAGGAAATGTATAGGAAAAGCCTATTATGATCACACAAACAAGCACACCAACCAAATCCCTGTGCTGCGCGCTAGTCCAGGGAAGTTTGTAGTGGTGTGCTGATATAATAAGACTGCAGTGGGTTAATAATGAAAGTACTGCATGTGCCCTGCAATTCAAATCACCTATAAATTGCACCTGAACTTGTGCCGCACATGGGAGCAAGAACGTACTGAGCAATAAGGGCACAAGTGATGCCACACAAGGCAGGGACTCACCGAGGTTCAGATGCAGCAGCATGTAGTGCACTTGTGTCTGTCCGGTTCAGCGGTGAAGCGTCCGGCGTGTAGATGTTAGACAGCAAAGCGGGCAGGCAGAAACAATCAGTCGCAGCAGAGCGGCACAATGAAAGGGCTGCGCACAGCCAGGGAAAGCCCCGGCCGGTGACTTCCCTGGATACGAGCGGGAAAAATGGAAGATAGCTGGCGAGGAGCACAGCGTGTGATGTCACAGGAGTTACAGGGCAGCACAGAGACCACAAAGAATACCGACGTGTTTCGAAGGAGTAGCGTCCTAAAATACAACTATTAAAAAGTGGGCAAAGACACCACAAGCACAGGTAAACACGGTGGGCAACTCAGGAAGTTATGCAAATAAGCAATATGTACATCCATATAAACAAATAACTAAAATTGGAAAAAATCTATAAATACAAAAGATGGTACTATGTAACTATGCACTGAGGACACATATAAATGCTAGACAATATATAATAATTAAATCACAATACAAGTGTATGCGCAAGTGATTATGTGCATAGTTATCTATGGAGTACTCCAGGGAACCCACCACACCCGACGCGCGTTTCGCAATGAAATGCTTCGTCCAGGGGTGGTTGGGTACTGGCCAGAGAAGATATAAATGCAAACAAGGACCAATGGAAAGAAAATACCCTAATTGTCTTTATCTGATACTTCTGTGTAAGGATATCTCGAATGGACACATAGACAAACAGGTGGCATCACACTCACTCATCACACAGCTGGCACAGTTAACCCGGAGGTAAAGTAATCATCGCCAAGATAAAGCACAAGCGCACTACAGTCATGCCCGTATGTCATATCCCACGTGGGACCAAGCGTTGCCATACCAACGATAGCATGCTGGACTCGCATGTCCCATATATCATCAATGTAAGATTTGGGAAAGCAAGTACATGTTGCTGTAGCAGCAACAAAACATCCGGTGAATACCAATGTGCGTTGCTATGACAGCAACCAAGGCTGCAAACGCCTAACTTATGCGTCGCTAAAAAAGCATGTTGCCCTCCGTGTTTACCTGTGCTTGTGATGTCTTTGCCCACTTTTTAATAGTTGTATTTTATTGATATATATGCCAGAAAAAATAGAAAAATAAAGTGCAAGTGCAAATACCATAAGTGGCCAAAAATAATAGTGGCCGCTAGGGTTGAGCGACTTTTACTTTTATAGGATCGGGTCGGGTTTCACGAAACCCGACTTTCTCAAAAGTCAGGTCGAGTGAAATCGGCCGATCCTATAGAAAAGTCGGGGTCGGGGTCGGCCGAAACACGAAACCCAATGCAGTGCATTGGGTTTCTAATGGTTCCCAGGGTCTGAAGGAGAGGAAACTCTCCTTCAGGCCCTGGGATCCATATTTAAGTGTAAAATAAAGAATTAAAATAAAAAATATTGCTATACTTACCCTCTGACGCGCCCTGGTACTAACCGGCAGCCTTCCTTCCTTAGAATCAGCGCGTGAAACACCTTAGGTGACGTCGCGGCTTGTGATTGGTCGCGCGACAGCCCATGTGACCGCTCACGCGACCAATCACAAGCCGCGACGTCACCGAAGGTCCTTCAAGCGCTGATTCTTAGGAAGGAAGGCTGCCGGAAAGAAGCAGGGCGCGTCCGAGGGTGAGTATATTCCTATTAGGTATATACTCCCTTTGAGAAAGCACGTGATTGGCGAAACGCGCATCGGGGCATTCCTGCAGCGGTATTCAATATGGGTAAGCATTAACTTCATCTATATTTTCATGGGTATCTAAGTGAAATTAGGCTGACAATATCCGGGTTTATTACAGAATATTAGGACCTTAAAGGATTTGTACGTGAGCCTTTTCTACTAGACCAAGGTTACATTTTTCTAGGATACTAATATGCTTCCCAGGAGATATATAAGTACATTTCCTGCTGCTTAAAGAATGGAATTTTGTCAGAGTCTTTTTGATATCCTCATATTGTATTTTTGTACTGTTTTAAAATTGTTTTTCAATAAACTTTATTGATTTTAGCATGCTTTTGTGTACTATAGTGGTTTGTGAGTGCTTCTATGCACTCATATTTTGGTGATATTGCTTATTTATCCACTGGTTTTGAAATTAGTGTATAATATTGGAGAAGCAAGTATAGCAATGCTTCTGGCTGAGATCGGTTGCTTATGCTTTTTGTATCTATATTTTGAAATATTTTCATTTAGTGTATTGTTGGACTTGTGTTCGGTCTTTTTTTCGTCTTCTTTCTTCCTATAATTACCGAGTAGTCCGGTTGATAGTCCATCTGGTATACACTGTGGCGATTACCTTGTTCAAATTTTAATATCTTTAAGTAACTTATATGTATACACAAAAAGAGGACTTCAAAATCCTCCAAAAAATTCAAAAAAGTCACAGAGAAAAAAGCAGAGATGTTTTACCTGCTGAAGCCTCCAACCAAATGCACCAGCAGGGCGCAGCGGACCCGATAAATGATGGCAAACACACAGGTGCAAAAAATACCGATGAAACAACCACTTTCAATCCAGTGTTGGCTGTTTGGCATTAGTGCACAAAAAGATAAAAGATACTAGTCTGTATATGGCATAATTCACACAAGCAATGCAGAGCATCTGGTTGGAGGTTGCTGGTGCATTTGGTTATAGGCTTCAGCAGGTACAACATCTCTGCTTTTTTCTCTGTGACTTTTTTTTCTTCCCTTCCGAGCCCCGACGTTTGCCCAAACAGTGGTTCCCCACCAGTGATGAGCGAGTATACTCGGTACTTGAGATTTCCCGAGCACACTCAGGTGTCATCCGAGTATTTGTAAGTGCTTGGAGATTTAGTTTTCTGCACCAGAGCTGAATGATTTACATCTGTTAGCCAGCATAAGTACATGTGGGGGTTGCCTAGTTGCTAGGGAATCCCCACATATACTTATGCTGGCTAACAGATGTAAATCATTCAGCTGTGGCGCAGAAAACGAAATCTCTGAGTACGTACAAATACTCGGAGGATACCCGAGCATGCTCGGGAAATCTCAAGTACCGAGTATACTCACTCATCACTATTCCCCACCACATATGGGGTTCCAGAGTACTCAGGACAAACTGGACAAGAACTTTTGGGGTCCAATTTCTCCTGTTACCCTTGTGAAAATAAAAAATTGTGGGCTAAAAAATAATTTTTGAGGAAGAAAATTATTTTTTATTTTCACGGCTCTGCGTTATAAACTTCTGTGAAGCACTTGGGGGTTCAAAGTGCTCATCACACATCTAGATTAGTTCCTTGGGAGGTCTACTTTCCAAAATGGGGTCACTTGTGGGGGAGCTCCAATGTTTAGGCTCTCCAAACACGACATGGTGTCCGCTAATGATTGGAGCTAATTTTCCATTCAAAAAGTCAAATGGTGCTCCTTCCCTTCTGAGCCTTGCCGTGCCCCAAACAGTGGTTCCCCCCACATATAGGGTTTCAGCATACTTAGGACAAATTGGACAACTTTTGAGGTTCACTTTTTCCTTTTACCCTTGGGAAAATAAAAGTATTGTTGTTCAAAGATCATTTTTATGACTAAAAAGTTAAATGTTCATTTTTTCCTTCCATGTTGCTTCTGCTGCTGTGAAACACCTTAAGGGTTAATAAACTTCTTGAATGTGGTTTTGATCAGCTTGAGGGGTGCAATTTTAGAATGGTGTCACTTTTGGGTATTTTCAGCCATATAGACCCCTCACACTGACTTCAAATGTGAGGTGGCCAATTACAAAAAAATGTTTTTTAAAATTTTGTTGTAAAAATGAGAAATCGCTGGTCAACTTTTAACCCTTTTTAACTTCCTAACCAAAAAAAATGTTGGTTCCAAATCTGTGCTGATGTAAAGTAGACATGTGAAATGTTATTTATTAACTATTTTGTGTCACATAACTCTCTGGTTTAACAGAATACAAATTTAAAATTTGAAAATTGTGAAATTTTAAAAATTTTCTCTAAATTTCCGATTTTTCCACAAATAAACACAAAAATTATTGACCTAAATTTACCACTAACATGAAGCCCAATTACCTTGACGTTGATGGATGAGCTCACATTTTTTGGCCAAATTTTGTGCTAAACATCTCATGTGTTTTTTCATAGATTTCACAAGCCATTATACTATTCACATTTCATGTATCACAGATTCATTTGCTTTAGTACAATTGAGCGCAGCTATTTATCTATTTTCTATGTAAGTTGTTTTTGGTTATGCACCAGTTCACACTAGTTCTCTGCTCAGTCAGTTTACCATTACTTGCTATGAAGCCCAATATATCATGAAAAAACAATCTCAGAATGGCTAGGATCCATTGAAGCGTTCCTGAGTTATTACCTTATTAAGGGACACTGGTCAGAATTGCAAAACATGGCCAGGTCATTAAGATCAAAATAGGCTGGGTCATGAAGGAGTTAAGGTGAAACCTGGCACTCAACTTGTACGTGAAAGTGGTTTTATTTACCAGCAACAAAAAAATGTTTCGGTCGTTAATCTGACCTTCATCAATTACGTATAGATAGTGTTGTTTATAGTGAGTGTACGCTCCTGTGAGCGAAGGGCTATGTTTTCCCTGTTATGAGAAGAGACTGGGTATGTGACCGGTAACCGCTGGCTTGTGATGTGACCACCGTGTCTCGTCACATCACAAGCTGCAGGTTAAGTCTCCACTGCGCAGGGAGCCCGGCGCCTATTACACAGCCTTACTCACTCTGTCCGTGGCTCCAGACGATCAGCGGCTCCTTTCTCTGCTAAGAACCTGCATCCTCTTGGCAGGCCTCCTGGAAATGCTCTTAGGAGCCGAACCCTGCTTCCTGCACATATTTGAAACAGCAGGGCACCTGTTTGCTATTAGGGCTGTCTGTGTTATGATGCTCTGTGCATAAAAAGCATCCTCCCCTTAAGGGAGGTGCCTGGGCAACGTGTTCATTCTCTGGATTGTTGCCTCTGCTTCAGGCCACGCTCTGCTGTGCTCTGCACTTTACTTTCATGTTTATTTCCACAGAGTCCTCTTCTGGCGTTTCCTATCCTGGACTCCTCTGGTCTCTTCAGTTCCCACTCCAAGTTGTCTTGCCTCTTCTCATGGAACCGTCAAGACCCTGCTACCGGTGGGATTAACCTTTCTGGATTCCATGAAGGTTCTGGGATTCTCTCCACCATCAAGTCCAAGTATTCTAGAGTATTGCTAGTTTGTCAATATGGATCGTCCTCTGGTCCTGGCTTCACGGCATTCAGCGCACCTGGTGTTGTGACGGAGAAATCCCTGCATAGGGGTAGACTTTGCCCGCTGCTCCACCACATGGTACAGTGTTGTGATCCAGAGGTTCTTCCCTCTGACACCTTTTCCCTTTTTGTTTTACCTTGCTAATAAATATCTTTTGGTTTATGAGATCCACTCTCCTGTCTTTTGAGTATCGGGTATACAGCCGCCACTGCACCATCAGTGGTCTAGTGAGTTCATTATACTTTGTCACACCCTGTGGGCGTTACAAGAACATTTTCTTAATAACCCAAAATTCCAATTCCAAAAGGTTGGAGTTATGGATTGCGCTCATATGTCCTGAAAGTGGGGCATCCGTCTCTGTATTGATGGAGCTAAGGTGTTTAGAAATTCTTCTTCTCAATTCTTGCATCTTTTTACCGACATATAATTTCATACAGGGAGATTTGGCTACATAGACTACTCCCTTATATTTGTAGTTAATCTGATCCACAATCTTTATATATTATTTCTAAACACTCTTTTTCGGTGATTACTTTGTATCTCCGTTCATACTGCACCCACACACACAAATGATACACCATTTGAAAGGTAAACTTGCCCCCTTCAGCAAGAAAATAGCCAAACAAACCACACATCCATGATATGATCACAAAATACAGTTTAAACAATAATTTTCATAAGTTTGCAGTAAGGAAAAATGACCTGCAGGTGGCATCACACTACCACAAAGCTTCTTACAGACATCACGAACAAATCCGAAAATTTGTCTTGAGGGCTTTCCAGCTTGCTGAACCCAGCCAATTTCAGGCACATTGGAGGATTACACACCTTACTGCAGGTGAGTCACATATGCAAACACATTTGTAAACATGCTCTGCCTATTCAATTGCACACTTGCTCTGTTTATACTCCACCGACACAGACAAATGATACACCATTTCAAAGGTCAAATTATCTGCAGGTGGCATTTGCCTTGGGGTCTTTCCAGCTTGCCAAAGTGCTTGCCCAGCCTATTTCAGGCAAATTCAAGGATTGCACACTTCACTGCAGGTGACTCAAATATGCAAACACATTTGTAAACATGCACTGCTTTTTCAGTGATTACTTTGCCCCACACACACAAATAATACACCATTAGAAAGGTAAACTTGCCCCCTTCAGCAAGAAAAGACACAAACAAACCACACATTCACAATTTGATCAATAAATACAGTTTAAACATTCATTTTCAGAAACCTGCAGAAAAAACAATAACCTGCAGGTGGCACCACAACCTCAAGGCATGTTTTTAGCCTCTATTTATCAAACCAATTTATTGTATTACCAATCTACATATATAAATACCTCTCTGTGTTCATCATCTCATTAAATACATTAACATTTGACCAGCTTGATTTTCCTGAAATTGCCTGCACCCCCGACAACCAATGTGCGAAAATCTCACACGGGCCAACTAGTGTAATAATCTTTCACAGTATTGCCCTGGAATGCAGAGTGGAGGGGATACAGTGGTGCCAATATCATGGGCGCTCAAACATCATATAGCCACTGTATCACAGCGGCTCCAGAGCATATGCACATCTAATATGATGCTGAGTCTGTACACCTAGAGTCAGTGAGCGTGTCCCGAGAGCGGATGGCAGTGTGCACACACAGGATTTGCTAGGTGGTTGCCATGACATTTGGCCAGTCACAGCAATCAATCGCAGTGCTGTGGGGGTACATAATTTGAACAGGACACTGACTGATCCATGACTGAAATAATAGAAAACGCCACTCCTATGACTGATACAAAAGGAACAGTGGCTTTCAAATTTTTTACCTATGTTGTTACTTTACAAAATTGCTTGTAATCCAGCTTGTGTGTCATGCATCAGCACTAGATAGTCTAAGTTGGTGAAGCAAAGTGAGAAAAATATAGGCATAAATTACATTTATGAGATCAAATAACTAGAAATTGTCAAGCGCATATACATTCACTCCGTTTGCTTTGAAGGCCCTATAAATTTCTCGTGCAAGCAATTACCTTCATGAGTCACACGCTTAATTAAAGGAAGTCCACCTGTGTGCAATCTAAGTGTCACATGTGCTGTCAGTAAATACACTTTATCTTTTCTGAAAGGCCACAGAGGCTGCTACGCCACTAAACAAGAGTCATCACTAACCAAACAAGTCAGGGTTGCGCTATAAAAAAAATCCCAATCTCTGATGATCCCTTGGAGCGCCATAAATCCATTATCATCAAATAGAAAGAACATGGAACCAGAAAAAACTTGCAAAGAGAGGGCCGCTCATCAAACCTCTCAGCCCGGGTAAAGAGGGCATTAATTAGAGAGGCAGCACACAAAGGTAACCCTGAAGGAACTGCAGAGTTCCCAAGCACAGACTGGAGTATCTGTCCATATGACAACAATAAGCCGTACACTCTATAAAAGTGTCCTTTATGGAAGAGTGGGCAAAAAAACAGCCTTTACTTACACAAAAAAGTTGTATGTCTCCTTTTGTTTTTGTAAAAGACATGTGAGAGACTCCCAAAATCTATAAGGTACGGTCAGAGGAGACTAAAATAGAACTTTTTAACCACCAAGGTAAACGCTATGTCTTGCGCCAAACGAACAAAGCTCATCAAAATGGGAACACCATTTTTTTGGCAGAATTTAGAAGGAAAATGGTCAGAGTCAAGGGGAATGATGTGAAATACCGGGATTATTCTTGAGCAAAACCTATTTCAGTCTGTCAGTGATTTGAGACTGGGATGGAGATTCATCTTCCAACAAGACAATGATCTTTTTCAGAACTTCAAAAGACCATCAAAAAGATAAAAAAGTAATAAAACACTTATACTCACTTTACTGCACATATCTTCAGGCCCTCCACCGCCCAGCTCCACCTGTCCTGCCCTTGTTGCATCCTTTTATTACCCCTGCTCACAATGCAATTGACAAGACGGTTTGGCACAAGAGTGCACATGGTCACATGTGCTTGAAGAATGAAGAGAAAATGTGTAATTCACAAGTAGCAAGGCGAGGTACCATCCCAACTTGAGTTCACCACTAATTAATCACACTGAGTCTGCTGTAATCACCTCTCTTATGTCTCTTTCCACTTGTTAATAAGTATTATTCACAAAATACTAGTTCCATGTTCTATCTTCAGCACTGCAAAAGAATAAAACACTGTGGAGTAATTTTCCAAAATTTTAGCCCTTTCCCCTCTCATCTCTTATTATGTTCTATGCATTCTGAGGTCCTCTTTGAAGCATGTAACTCATGAAAATGGCAGCATTACTCCCTGCTTAAGCTTCTATTGTGGGTTTGATAGCCCTTTTGATTAGCTGTGCTATAACATCGTGATGAGATAGCTGTAAGGCAAATTGATCACCTGCAGCTCTTGAGATCATGTGAGCCTGCTCTGGTTGATGCATTCTTGGGCAATGGGTAAAATGGCACAGGGCATATTTTTGGAAAATTTGTGTGCATAAAAACACAAACTGTTCTAATTTGCTGGGCCTTCAAATTTCATGAAATTTGACACATAGTCTAGTTGCACTGAAATGATTCACTCATCTCTAGCCGTTGCCAATATTTACAGATTCATATTTTGTTTCTAATAAAGGAGCCAGGATTCTGCACTAATATGTTGCAAAACAGTAAGAAAAATAGACTAAATTTGGTAATCTTGACTACTCCAATAAACATTAGATACAGTTTTGTAATGCAGCAGCTTCTTCTTTCTTCTGCAAATGTTAATATTTTTAGCTACATACCATATCATATCCATTTCTGTATTTGTGCTGATAGCGTGTAATATAATATCCTTCATATCACAATGATGTTTATCTCATTCAGTGCACATTACCATAAGTTTTAAACACATCTATTGAAAAGTTAAGTAACTGATGCTATGTAACAGCCCAGGCATTAAAGAAAGAAAAAGAGAAAAGATGAAGTGACTAAAAAACTAAGCAGAACATATAAAAGTCAATTTTAGCACGTTTATTGTATTGATTGTATCACTGCCAACATTATTGAAGTATGTGTGTAACCTCACCCTATCCTCCTCTCACATCCCATATAATTCAAATTCCTTCCTGGATTAGACCTTTGGGACCATAAAAAGTGGGTATCATGTTCATCCAATGAGTTGTCATGACACAAATGGGTTGGATTTTATTGAAGGCAGATGCTGTTATTATTGATAACAATGGCTAATAAAGTTGGAGTGTAATTAACATTTATAGGCTACCACACTTTGCTAAACTTTGGAAAATGCTTAATTTTTATATAATCACTTCTTTCTAGAGTATCCTGCAATAGACTTTTTAGATATAGAAGAAGCAGACATAATAGAGAGACATAGACCATAAAAATCCACCTGGTACATTTTTAAAGTACTGAATCAGTCATTAGGTCTGAAAACAAGCTCGTAACTGTTTTAAAAGTAATCAATAGCAACTGCACAAAAAGTTTATACAATGACAAAAAGAGTTTTTCAGCTTAAAATATATATTATTTATTAGATAATATACAAAACATATAAAAAAGTATTTAGTAAATGACAAAACATAAAAGGCGACAATAGAGCAGTGCATGTAACATTGTAAGCATGGGCACAATGAATATGAATATCCAAAATCTCAAAACGTATAGCCTAGATAAAGACTATAGTGTTTGAAACGTGTTGCTATATGGAATATCATGTGACTCTGCAACCAGATTGATTTTATCATGCTCAAATAAAAACTGATTTTTATGAAGATGGAACAATCACCCCTTTTTTCTTTTGGATAACGCACAAGTGTGGCAACACGAGTTACGCACTTCTACAAGCCGAATACTACTATAGGTGAGCTGTTTTTTCTTCAACCTTTTTTCATCACATATGCAGACCAACATGTACCAATTCATAAGTACAGTATATGGCCAGATTTCAGTCTTCCTTTCCCTCAGCCATTTCTCTGCTCACTGAACACCTTGTACTTCTGGGCCCCCAGGGAGGCTACAGTTTTGGAATATGACAGCACTGGAGGATATTGGCTTCCTGGTCACTTCAAATTCGATTATTCTCAAATTCTTGGCAAGTAATATGTGTTTTTTCCCAACACCTTTTTTGTAATCTTGTTGACTATTTGCAACCAAATGTCTGATGGTTCTTTGATCACAACCCAATAGCTTAGCAATTTCTAGAGTGCTGCATCTCTCTGTATGACTTGTAACAATTCAGAGTCAGACAAATTTCTTTTTTGGACCATTTTGCCTGAGGGAAAAAAAGATGCTTACTGTCAGGACTCAAACCCGGCAGCTTATCCCCCGGAGCTATTCAGCTCGATGGACAGTTCCTTGCTAACCCAGTTACTAGTACCTGTGTTGTTCCTGATTGTCTCAACCCTGTGTTCTCCTGATTGAACACCCTACCTAAACCGGGTATCGCCCTTCCTTCCTTGCAAGATTATTTAGCTCCCAGCCTTCAGTCAAGCTTCTTTCCACCTGTTGTTTATCTTCAAGATTATATTGCTTCTATTGTGTAAGACACTCTTGCTATTCCTGAAAAGGCAAGTTGCTGATCCATTAATTATACTGCTTCTCCTGTGTACCAACTTCTGGCTGTTCCTGATGACGCAAAGTGCTTATTCTTTAAGTTAGACTGCTGCTCTGGTGTACTGATCTCTGGCTATTCCTGACTATGCTACCTGTTAGTGCTGCAGCTAGTGGTTGTAATACCACTACTCCAACGTGGGTAAGTCCATAACAGAATAATCTTGCACACAAAATTGAGTCTGATGCAACCACCCTGAGGCAACAAGTAGCTGAGCTTCAGAATGTTGGTGCCACATTCCAAGAAAAAAATTCTAACTTGCAAATACAGGTGTTGGATCAGCAAAAGGGAAATTATTGAGATATCGGGGCAATTTCTGGAATTGTGTATTTCAGGCTTGGAATCAAACGCATGCATGCCGCTGCTCGCAAAGTTCAGTGGGGATCGTTATCATTACTGTGGATTCATTAATCAATGTCATATCTATTTCCAGATGCAATCTTCTCCATTTACCAGTGACAGGAATCAAGGTTCTTTTCATCATAAATCTCCTGACTGATGAGACTCTTCCATGGGCCTCACCTTATGTGGAAACTAATTCTGACCTCCTGAATGACTTAGTTTTCTAAATCACAGGTCTGGATCAAGTGTTTTATGACCAAAATTGTTGTGCTACAGCTGAAATGAGATTGCATAACCTGCATCAAGGGCAATGTTCTACAGCTAAATATACCTCAGAATTTAACCGCTAGGTGGCCGACACCACATAGAATTTAGCTGCCCAGAGGAGTCAGTTTTGATGATGATCAGAGCTAATTAAGGATGAACTTGCAAAAGTCAAGACCCCAGATATTTTAGAGGACTTTATTCAATTGTGCATCCGAATTGATCAGAGACTCACTGAACAAAGAAAGGAAAGACTGCAAGTATTTGGAAGCAACCCTAACTACTCCTTTACTCAATCAGCATTAAAAAAAACAACTGGAAATGGAAAGTGTGCCTGAACCTATGCAGACTTATGTGATCTGAAAACCTCTCTCTGCAGTAGAGGAGAGGCGACTTACAGATAATGAATGCCACTATTGTGGGGGCTCTGGACATTTTGCCATTAACTATCCTAATAAAAGTACTATAATCTATATATATTACTATAATATATATTACTATGGTACTAAAAGTACTATAACTGCCAAAATTGTTTTCCAAATATTTTATTAACATTTTGAAATTCTTTAACAAAGCATTTTTCAGTAGATTGTAATATGCTTCATACCTGAGGAAAATTGGGTAGGGAATAGGAAGGGAGGAGTGAGGAAGAGGTGCTGGGAGAGGAAGAGAAAAATAGGTATGTAAATACCATACCTAGAATAAACCATAAATTTAAACCTTGAATTTTGGGCCACTGACTTAAATATGTAAAAAAGATTAAATAATTGAGAGCCCAAAAAAATGTCTTTAACTGTGATTATAAACTAATATTTATCAAGTTATTTAAGTCGTCAACAGCTCCTGCAGTCTATTGATTATTCTGTTGGTTTTGGAAGTTAATGTTCCATTTGTTCCATTTTTTATTGTATTTGTGTAAATATCCATTCGCTATTGCGAATTTAAAGTCTAATGAATTGTGTAAATTTAGATTGTCCACAATGCTAGAGAAACTCGGAACTTCTGATCTCTTCCACATAGCTGCAATTTTGTTCTTAACTATCAACAAGAGGTGAATTATAACAAACCTTATTAAATAATGCAGTTTGTCAGTATCTATGGAAAGGAGTGCTGTTTGAGGTGTAAGGACATAGTCCCTGTTTAGAAGTGTGCCTATGTATCTGGATACTTGGTTCCACAGATTTGTAATTTTTGGGCAGGACCAAAAGATATGAAACAAGTCTCCTTTAATTCCACATCCCCTCCAACACAAAGGTGAGGAGTTTCCTCCGAAGTGAGAAATTCTGTTCGGTGTAAGGTACCACCTTGTTAGTAGCTTGCAATATGTTTCGTGTAATTGTAGGGAAATGTTAGAGGAGTAGGTGTTTTTGATTGCATCTTCCCATTGGTCCTTGCTTATATTTAGTTTTAATGATTTCCCCCATTTTATCATATATTTGTTTTTTTGAAATTTGTAGTCTTTATTAAAGATATTGTATAGATACTTTGTACTCCAAAATACCTTGTGATTAGTATTTTTAATTAGTAAATAAGTTGATTCTGTTTTGGAGGGAACCTTAGAGACAAAATCTTGAAGACACTCTTTAATAATATAATAATGAATGAATTCTGATGAAGGAATGTTATATTTTTGTTTGATTTCTGAAAAATTTAATAATTTGTTATTTGCAAGCAGATCTCCTAATTTTTTTTATGCCTTTTTGTTCCCATAAGTCTGGTATTTGATGTCCGAACATTAAGGCTATTAGTGAAATTGGAATGTTTTCTCCAAATGCATGTTTATCCTTTTTTCCAGAGGGATTAGCCAATTGGTCCCATGTTTGAACGATAGCTGAAATTATTGGATGATTAGATTTATATTTGTTTAAGTTAAAGATATGTTTGAGAAGAAGGTTTTCCAAAGAAATTGATTTAAGGAGGGATGTTTCCATTTCCTGCCATACTGGGTTCTCTTTTTTATTTAACCAGTTTTGGCTTTGCTTTATTAGATTTGCATTATGATATGCCAATAGATTTGGAAGACCCAACCCCCCATTACTTTTACTTTTATAAAGAATGTCCTTGGAAATCCTCGCTTTTTTCCCATTCCAAATGAAATATAATATTTTTTTGTGACAGTTTTTAAAAAAATCAGGAGGAAATTTCAATGGCAGAGCTCTGAAAATATATAATATTTTTGGGAGGATAATTGATTTGATTGCCAATACTTTGCCCATCCATGAGAGGCCGATTTTGCCCCATGAATTGAAGTCTTTTGTTATTGCAGATAGAATATGTTCCCCGTTAGTATTGGCTAATGTATGTATTTTCTTTGTAAATAGGATACCCAGATATGGGATCTGGTCTTTTTCCCAAGTAAAATCTACTAGTTTTTTTAATGAGTTAATATTTTCTTCAGGTAGGTTAAATTGGAGAATTTTTGATTTGGAGTTATTTATTTTGAATAGAGAAATCAGAGAGAATTCGTCCAATATTTCTAGAAGATTTTTAATAGAATTGAGGGGATCTGTAAGAGTTAATATCATGTCGTCTGCGAATAAGCTTACTTTATATTGTTTATGTCCTATATCAATTCCCAAGATATTTTTGTTTATGCGTATTGTTTCCGCTAGGGGCTCGATTGCCAGGGCGAATAGAAGGGGAGAGAGCGTGCAGCCCTGTCTTGTTCCATTGCTTATTGGAAATGCCTTTGATAGGTTATTATTAACATATATTTTTGCACTTGTGGTCGAGTAAAGGGCAAACACCGATGTCAGCCACTCCTCATTGAAGCCAAAATTCGACATAACTATTCTCAGATATTGCCAATTAATCCGGTCAAATGCTTTTTCGGCGTCAAGCGCCAGAAAGATAGAAGGAGTATTATTATAATTAATTTTGCTCAAAATGTTAAGGAGTCTTCTGGTGGCATCAGAAGTTTGTCTTCCCGCGATAAATCCAGATTGATCAGTATGTATTATTTTTGGTAGAATTTTTTTTAGTCTGGTGGCCAAAATTTTTGAATAGATTTTAAGATCTGTATTTATAAGTGATATTGGTCTGTAATTTTTTATTTCATCCAGATCGCTTTGGGGTTTTGGGATCATGATTAAGATAGCTTCGAGCATTTCTTTAGGAAAAAACACAGAGTTTGAGGCCAGATTAAAAATTTTTGTCATATGGGGAGCAAGATTTTCAGAGAAGGTCATATAGTATTCATTTATTAGCCCATCGGGTCCCGGTGATTTTTGTGATTTGAGATTTTTAATTGTTTCTATAACTTCGGATACAGTAATAGTAGTTGTAAGCTTGGCTAATTCTGAAGATTCTATTTTGGGAAGTTGCAATTTTTTGAGAAAGTACTTTATTTTTTGGGGATCTGGTTTAGATAATGAGGGATTGTCTTTTAAGTTATATAGTTTATGGTAAAACTTGGCAAATTCCTCCACTATATCTGTTGGATGATATTTGATTTCTCCAGAATTATTTTTTATTTTATTTATTCTGTTACGGATTCTTTCTTTTTTGAGTTTGGCTAACATAAATTTTGTTGGTTTATTAGTTTCAGAATAATTTTTAAATTTAGATGCCTTGATGATTTTTTCAAAGTCTTCCGTAATTGCTTTATTTAGTAATTGTCTTAGACCTAGTATTTCTAAGTAAGTTTCTTGAGATTTAGTGTTTGAATCATCAAAGCTCTTTTCTTTTGCGCGAATTTGTTCTTGGATATTCTTTATTTTTTCCCTTTTTTTTGCGTTGTACCTGGCTGAGATTTGGATTAAATTCCCCCTTATGACTGCTTTATGAGCATTCCAGACCACAAACGGATTGGTTTCCCCATTGTCGTTTTCTTTAAAATAATGTAGTAGTGAGGTACTAATTTATTTTTTGTAGTCTGGAATGCCCAAAAGGAAGCCGTTACATTTCTATAAAGCTGAATTTTTAAAAGAGGGTCCAATTATCACTTCAGTAATAACTGGGGAATGATCGGAAATTGATTTGTCCAAAATGGAAGATTTTTTTATTTTTGTTATGGCAAAAATGTCTGTAAGAAACAGGTCAATCCTAGATGAGGATTTGTGAACTGAAGAGAAGTGTGTGAACTCCCTAGAGGAAGAGTTCACACACCTAAAGGTGTCGTATAACTCGTTATTAGTGATCCAGGTGTCAAGGCCATTTGAAAAGTAGCGTGTGACGGATGTAGAGTCCAGTTTGCCATTTGGCACCATATTGAAGTCACCTAGGATATATAGATCTCCTTTTTTGTGTTTTTGGATCTTCCCAATAACTTTATTAAGAAAATGTATTTGTTTCGTGTTTGGGGCATATAAGTTCACTATTGTGCATATTGATGTATTAATTTGGCATATCAAAATGTGATATCTACCGTTTGGGTCTTTAATTTCATCCATGAACTTGAAAGGAACTGTATTTTTGATAAGTGTGATCACTCCTGCTTTCCTCCTTTTGGTCAAAGATGAAAAGCAGTGTGGGAAATTTTTGTTTGAAAATGTGGGGTGATTACCTTCACAAAATTTTGTCTCCTGTAGGCATACGATATCTGCCTGCAGTTGTTTGATTTCCTTCCATAAAATATACCTTTTCCATGGAGTATTGAGTCCTCTAACATTGTATGACAGGAACTTCAGCTGCATGTTTGGGCCTGTTGACGATACTGTAAAAACACTATAAACAAATTCAAAAGTTTAAATACAGCAAAATTGAACAGGAATAATAACAATTTATGTTATATAACTACATAAAATTCAATCTTCAGGTCTATTTCCCAAATGGGATTATTGACCTATTGGGGGAAAAGTTTGTGTATAAAATACTCCGTAGTACCCCGGATTTTTTTGAGACAAATTATTGTCTGAAATTTATTTCAGAGGGGGTAAATCAAGTTTTAGATTTGAAAATATTCAGTCCCTCTTCCATGGAGTTGATGATCATAAATTTTTCTTTGTAGTGAAACATCAGTTTCGTGGGGAAACCCCACCTGTATTGAATATGTTTCTCCCTAAGAATGTCAGTTAAAGGTTTGAATGATTTGCGCATATCCAAGGTGTGTTTAGAGAGATCATTGAACACTTTCAGATGGTTGTAGGGTTCTGGCAAAGATCCCTTATTTTTAATATAATTTTGTATTTTCTCCTTAGTACCATAAAAATGTAACCTGAGGATAGTATTTCTAGGTTTTTCTGCTGGAATGCTTTTTGGTTTCGGTAGTCTATGAATTCTGTCAATGCAGAGCTTAAGGCTTGTAATATTAGGTAGAGTTTTTTTGAAGATAGTTTTGACAAAATCGGGTAGATCAGATTGTTTTACCTCCTCCGGAATTCCTCTAATTTTTAAGTTGTTCCTTCGGTTTCTGTCCTCGATATCTGCCATTTTAGATCTAAGGTCATTGATTTCCTTTTTTAGGATAGTATTTTGGTTAGTTAAAGAATCTGTTTTTTGTTCCAATTCAATTATTTTGGATTCGTTTAGTTCCAATTTTTGGGTAATACCTCTGCACACTTCTTCAAATGAAGAGTTGTGCTTTGCAAAACCAGTGTTTAGCTTATCATCGATTAGTGATATAATTTTTTTGAAAAATTCTTCCTCATGACTTGTTTTTGACAGTTTTTGTTCAGAGTCTGGGCGGTCTCTTTTATTTTTGCTGTCAGATTCCTGTGTCTCATCTGGCGCACTGCCAAAATTGTAAGCAATTCAGACCTTTTTGAATGGCAAGATTCAGTTATGCAGACCATATAATCTGTAATGCAGGATAAGGTCAAAGAGCAATCACCATCGTCTCATTTTGTCGTTCCCATACAGGTCATAATTGGGAGTTAATAAATACAATGCTCTGCCATGTGAGATTCTGGGCCAAGAGGAAATTTTATGGACTTACAATTTGCACTTTACAATAACATTAGAAGTAGGACTAAATCCATGCCAATCGATATGGAAACTGTGGATGGATCACCTTTATCTTCTGGACCTGTTACTCACAAGACAATTGATCTTAAAATCTGTATTGAAACAAATCATCATGAAGCTGTTAATTCCCATCTTATTTCCTCTCCAAAATATTCAGTTATTCTAGGAATTCCCTGATTTTCAATCCATAACCCATCTATCATCTGGGCATCTAGGACCATTAAGTTTACCTCTGAGTACTGTAAGAACAATTTCCATCCTAATTTATCTTTTCTCAAACAAATTCAAGTATCCTAGATTTATCATCAGAATGATGAGAGACTACCACCTTAGTACCAGCAGTTCAGTGAGGTCTGCAGTAAGAAGAAAGCCCATTAACTGCCTCCTCATCTTTCTTACAACTGTGTCATTGAATTGCTTCCTGGGCCACCCATTCCAGTACTGTAGGAATACCAATATGAAAATTTAGAGAAATGCGTCGTTCAACCTTCTTCTTCACAAGCTGGATCACCCTTGTTTTTTGTAGAAAAGAATGACTCAACTCTTCATTAAAAACTTTTCAAAACTTTTCAAAAATCATTTTACCAATTACTTTACTCACAAAATAAAAACATAGTGTTTTGGGGGTCTCCAGAGGCACAAGTGGTTTTTGACAAACTTAAGACTCTTTTCACTTGGACACCATTACTGGTCCATTCAAGCTCTGAACTGCCGTCTGCTGTTAAACTAGACACCTCAGACTCTGCGCTGCAAGCCGTTTTGCAACAGTAAGTTGAAGACAAGATGCAGCTTCAATCATGTGCATTCCTTTCTCATACCATGTCATCTGCCGAAAAGAACTATGATAATGGAAATGAATAACTTTTAGCTATTAAAGTCACCTTCTCCGAATGGAGACATCTTTTGGAAGGGGCCAATCATCTGGTGACTGTCCTTACTGACCACAAAAATTTAGAATTAATCCGTGCAGCTAAGAGTTTCTCTGCGAGACAAGCACATTGGGCCTTGTCTTTCTCCAGGTTTAATTTTATAATTTCTTGTCTACCTGGTTTACGAAATGTCAAGGCTCATTCTCTGTCCAGGATATTTACCGAACCTCAAAAGAGATCGAACTCTGACTGTACCATTCTACACCAAAAATATTTTTGGGGAATGCTGGACAGCAAATAATTTTTAACAAAGATTAAAGATGGATACCAAATTGACCTTTTTCTTAGCAATCTTTCTTTGACCAATTATTGTCTGAAATTTATTTCAGAGGGGGTAAATCAAGTTTTAGATTTGAAAATATTCAGTCCCTCTTCCATGGAGTTGATGATCATAAATTTTTCTTTGTAGTGAAACATCAGTTTCGTGGGGAAACCCCACCTGTATTGAATATGTTTCTCCCTAAGAATGTCAGTTAAAGGTTTGAATGATTTGCGCATATCCAAGGTGTGTTGGCAGACGCGGTACTGATTAAGGAACGCGTCTCTGACTGGGGAGCACATAGAGAGAGCTGCACGTAAAGGTTGTAAGTGCCAGATCCCCCCTAGCATCACTCCCCCTTAGTGATGCACTGATTGGAAGACCCCCAGCCGGCCAGTGGGCACTGGAGGGGAGGGGTCCTACGGCCACTCCTACAGGGGTTAAATCCAGGTGTCCGGTCGAGAACTTGCTCTTTCACTCTCGGCAGGACACCTGGAAGCTTTTGTCCCTGCAGTCGTGATGTCGGACCCCCTGATTGAGGCCTTACAGAAGAGAGCGGCACAGAGAGGTGAGAACTGGCTTCGGTCCGTTTTTTCCGACATCAGGGCTCAGCTTTCTGTGCCCTCTCCCGACCCCCTGCTCACACCCCCCTTATCTGGTCCGGCCTCGTCCTCCCTCACGCCTGCGCCCCCGGGGCCCCTTATGGCAAGCTCACCTTTCACGCCAGCTGGGGGCCGTCCCGTGCAGCGTTCATGCGGTCCAGGTTTTGATTCGGTGCTGCCCCTCTATTCCTCCATACGGGCTGAGGGTATCACAGCCGCAGACGTTGGGAGGGCCTCCAGGAAGCGGCGGGGGAGGGCCGGGTGCCGCACACAGCGCAAACGAAGGGTAGTACCCCCGGGCGTCGCGGGCCGCGCCGTGCAGCTGACAGGGTCGCCTCCTCCCCCTGTGCCTCTGGTGGCCGGTGGTGAGCTGGCTAGCGGCGCCAGGCGGCGTGAGGCCTCGCCTCCTTCCCTGGCCGTTCCGGCGGGTACCGCAGCTGTGCGGGGGGGAAGGCGGTCTGCCCGCCTACCCCGCGCCCCGGAGCGGCTCCAGGTCGGTGAAGGGGCGGCCTCGCCGCCTCGCAGCGGCCGGCGTCCTCGGGCACCGCACGCTGCATCGGTCCGGCGCTCGGTGGAAGCTCCGCCCACCGACTTCCTGCCTTCGCCCGCCCACTTCCGGTCGCCTCATTTCAACAGCGCTGGTTACAGCGCCGGACAGTCCTCCATTAACTTCCCTGCGGGCATATATATGCCGCCCGCAGGGGGTAACCTGGAGGCTTCCAATAGCGCCCCACGGTCCCCAGAGCGCGTTGATCGGTCAAACCAGACCGATCAGCGCGCTGATTTCTCTCCAGGTCTGACCTCCTGCTCACCCCCGGCAGACGCCGCACTGATGCCTGCTGGGGGGTATCAGGGGTCAGGACGAAGCGGTTACAGCGTGGCTGAAGAGCGCATTGTTCGGTCCCATAGGACCGAGCAGGGCGCTCGACAGCTGCACAACGGGAATCACTGCGTAATATCAATAAACGCACCAAGCATGGACATATTTACACCTCCCCCATTGCCCAATTTCCTAATAAAAATTATCCGTCAACCGCCGCCCCATTAAATCCCAGCAACGAGGATGAATACAGTTACCGCCTGACTCCCCCCCCTTCTAAGTAGCACAACAGGACCGGATACCTCCAATATTCACCCCCCATAATACCGCTAGAACCCCCCCATTACACCGCTGAGCAACGGCGGACGAAGGCGTAGACGCCGCACGTCCTCCCAATCCTCATCAGATAACTCCCATCACCATTCCCGCTACCCCTCTAAACGCCCCTCCCGTCACCGTCGCAGACGCAGCTCCCATAGGAGCCGCCGCAGATCTCAGACAACAGCCAAGGGGTCCGATTTATCGCAGAGCCCGGACAGAAGTCGCGCACGTGGCAAATCATATAAATCGCGGGCACCCTCTAGGGCTTTCAGCCAGGGAGAACAATCCCCCGCGGCTTCCAGCCACAACAACCACCGCGCAGTCGCTGAAGACGGAGCCATCAATCCGCCACTATGTGGTAGTAATCGGGCTCCCGCGGCTTCCAGCCACAACAACCACCGCGCAGTCGCTGAAGACAGAGCCAACAATCCGCCACTACGTGGTTGTAATCGGGCTTCATCGCAAGATACTCAGCATCAATCCCTCGCTGTAGCGGGAGCCAGAGTTTCCCCGTCCTGCGACATCCCCCCGTCAACATCTGCGGGGGTTCCTCCAGGATCGGTGTACACTCGTCCAGAGTCACACAGCGGTGAGTGTTCCAAGGATAGCGAGGAAACGTTACGCTACGGGGTTAATGTAAAGGAAATGGAGCTAACTTCAGCGTTAAAGGAGATAATCCTACAACTTTCACATTCGAGCGGTAAAGTGGTGAACAATTCAACAGCTAATCTACACAAAGACGCCTTCTTCTGCGGGATCAGCCCGCTAGGCGCTCATATAGATCTGGACACTAGACAGAAAATCTGGAACAACGATTATATTGATATTTGGTCGCTGTTATCAGCGGACCAGCAAACGGGGGATAGAGCTAACGATAGGGGTTTCGATAGGGGGAGATCGAAAATCGGTTTAACGATGAATAATTGGCTCCAGGTCAGAACTCGGTGGTCGTGCGAAAACCCGTGGCCTGCTGGCTATATAACGAGGGAAACTGCCGTTTCCACACATTATGCAAATTCAGACATGATTGCTCCGCTTGCGGGGGGGGACACCCAGCATCAAGGTGCACTCGTCAGGCATACAAAGGGACTACAAGGCAGAACCCCAGTGAGCGTAACCGCAATGGGCACCCCCCCCACCCCCCCTAAAGCTAAAGCTCTACCCTAATAAGAAAGCGGCTCAGCAGCTGCAGGCAGGATTCTCCGACGGTTTCTTTATCCCCTTTAGGCTAACAAGAACGCCAACCCTATCTGATAACCTAAAATCGGCCCGCGAATTTCCCCCAAATTCTCAGACTAAAAATCGAAAAGGAAGTAGAAATGGGTAGAAAAGAATCCGGTAAATACCGCCTAATCCACCATTTATCTCACCCAAAGGGCGATTCGGTTAATGACGCAATTTCCACAGAAGAAGCTTCCGTCTCATACGCGTCGTTTGATAAAGCGGTTGAATTAGTCCGGGCAGCCGGACCCGGCGCTCTGCTAGCCAAATCCGACATAGAATCGGCATTCCGTTTACTACCCGTGCACCCCGAATGTTTCCACCTTCTGGGCTGTAAAGTGGACAAATAATTACAATACACAATAAAACGTACCATTTATTAATCTTACTGATAAAAATAACAACACTCACAACCTAAAAACGTCTACTATTAGGCTGACAAAAAGCGAAGGAGGAGGGGGGTAATGATCTGAGAATCATAGGTACATATGATAATCAATCCTATAAGGTAAGGGAAGTAATTCAGAAACACTGGGGGATTCTGAGAATGGACCCAGTTTTGAGGGATATCATCCCTGATATTCCATCTATTACATATAGGAGAGGGAGATCAATTCGTGATCAATTGGTCCATAGTGCCTTTTTCCCCCCAAAGAAGTCTCCCACTTGGTTGGAAAAGAGACAGAATGGTACCTTTAAATGTGGAAAATGCAAATTTTGTAAATATGTCTCGAGGAGTAGCACCTTTGTGAGCTCTTGTACGGGAAGGGCTTATGATATGAGGCACTTCGCTAATTGTAAAACTGAAGGTGTAGTCTATCTTTTCCAGTGCAGCTGCCCTATGGATTATGTGGGTAAAACTAAACGGGAGCTGCGCAGGAGGATGGGCGAACACATTGGTGATATTTTGAATGGACGTGATACCCCTATTTCCAATCATATTAGGGGGGTACATGGAGGTGACTTGAGGTGCTTTAGTTTTTCAGTGATGGAGGTTGTGACACCACCAGTGAGAGGAGGAGATTGGGACCGCTTAATTTTGCAGAAAGAGGCAAAATGGATATTTCGCATGAAGAGCATGAAACCACAAGGCTTGAATGACCAACTGCAATTTGGCTGCTTTGTGTGATAATTGTTCTGCACCATCTCCCTATTGTGATTCCCTGATGGATTTTTGTCCTTTGACCCATTGTCCCAAAAGTGGGGTTGGTCATTATCATTTATAATTATTATTATTTATTTTTGTATTTTGTTTATACACGATCTAAAAATGGTGGGGATTTATCTGAGTGGTTCTTTTCAGTGTTTTTGTGTAAGGGGTAAACTATTTTCATTTGGTATTACTAGTGGCGTTGCCTTATTTCTTCTAACGCTGACGTAATAATTAGCGTTTTTTTAGTATAGTCTAAGTGTGTAACTTATCATATTTAGGCGCCCTGTGGTGTTGCGCTGAGCGCATGCGTTAATGTGGAT
This sequence comes from Ranitomeya imitator, assembly GCF_032444005.1. Lineage (NCBI taxonomy): Eukaryota > Metazoa > Chordata > Amphibia > Anura > Dendrobatidae > Ranitomeya > Ranitomeya imitator. The sequence continues at coordinate 1,089,550,121 of NC_091282.1, read as the reverse complement.
CGCATATCGCTCTTTTAATGTTGGGCTGTTGTCAGACCCTGTAAGATGAACGGGGCATGCGCGAGCTGAGATGCATTTGCGTTCCAGTTGAAGAGCTGACATAGGGCGTCATACATTTGCGCAGTAATTAGTTACCCTTCAAGATCTGGGAGTGAGGGTAAGGGTCAAAATATTTTCATTTGGTATTATTAGTGGCGCATGCCTTTCTTCTTTCTAACGCTGGCGCTTTCTTAGTATAATCTAAGTGTGTAATAAATCATATTTAGGCGCCCTGCGGTGTTGCGCTGGGGCGCATGCGTGATGTGGAACGCATATCGCTCTTTTTATGTTGACCCTGGAAGACTAACGGGGCATGCGCGAGCTGAGACGCATTTGCGTTTCGGCTGAAGCGCTGACGTAGGGCGCCATGCATTTGCGCATAAATGAGTTACCCTTTAAGAAATAAGACCCGGAAGTGATTGATTCAGCGTCGGTCAGGAAGCGCTGATTAGCACCATGAGGGGGTGAGTGCGATTGTATTTAAAGCACTGCGAAATCGCTGTGTGTAAGGCTGATTGTAACCTGCGGTCAGGGATGGACACTGTTCCCCACTGCTCTACCGTACACCTCCTTGAGTGATTTTTCCTCTACCCGTCACTCAGATAAGTGTAATCTTTTTAGTATGTCTCCTGATGAACCGACCTCGGGGAAACGCGTCGAGATGAACATACTGGGATATGTATATTGAGATGTATATATTGGGTTTTGTCTATATGTTTGTGTTATTGGGGATGTCTTGTTTTTTGTTTTTTGGTTAGGTGGTATAGTTTACCTAATTGGTGACTGTATATGCGGACTGCTTTTTGTGTATTTTTTTCGGTCTGGTTGCCAATTGGCAGTATTAGGGCGTATCAGGGCCAGACGACGAGAGCGGGGGCGCCATTTGCGCAGGATTATAGGGTGCCAACCCCCGCAGGCAGGTAGCATGTATCTAGGTACAGTCTGATCCTATATTAAGGCTATAGGCCGTACGGGGATAAGTGCAATTTTCTGCTTGATATGTGCTAATCTTTTATAGCATATGTGCACTTACTGTTTTTTGCATCTCCAATTGCATTTTTTGTTTGTTTGTCTGTTTGTATGGTCTGCTGGTTGTCTATCTTCCTCACTTGAGGGTGTTCCAGGGTGAGTTAGGGCGAGTCTTCGGTGAGCGGGGGCGCCATTGCGCAGGACTTTTAGGGTGCCAACCTCCGCGGCAAGGTAGGGTAAGATGGTTATTTAATAGGTTCTGAGTGCACCCTGTATCTTTTTGTCAGCCTAATAGTAGACGTTTTTAGGTTGTGAGTGTTGTTATTTTTATCAGTAAGATTAATAAATGGTACGTTTTATTGTGTATTGTAATTATTTGTTTATGTAATGCTTTAGTCGGTGATTATACTTTAATTGGGGCATTTATATTTGTTATATTTTCTGTGATATTGTTTACTTATGGCGGGCTTTCTGTCTGGGACTATCAATAGGGAGTTATGGGTGGCTGATGCTTTGGATGCTTTCTCTGAAGTAGAGGAAGGAAGCGGTACTAAGAGTACAGACTTGAGGTGCCTTTTCAACGATCTTACTGCATGTTATAAAGATAATATTCGCTCCTGGTGGGAAACGCAGTCACTGGAAAATTATATTAAGAATAAAATTGTACCAAAAGGTCTTAGGATCTCCATTACACCAGCACGGAGATCTAGGTCCGCTAACCTCCTAAGTAGATGGGAAACAGAACTTACTGAAAGCTCCCTAAGGTTCATGACTATTCTATTGGAAGAGGAGAAGAGAACCTTTGAAGCTACCTCCAAGAAACTAGCTGACCAAGTGGAGGAGGTCCTAAAATTTAAGACACATACCGATTTTTCTAGGAGGGAGGCTAGCCTTCAAACTACAGTTGAACAGTTCCAGAGTGAAATTAAGGCCAGAAAACATAAACAGTTTACTCGGGACATCCAGGAGTTTAAAGAGAAAAGGGTGTACACATTTTTGCAGGAGGATAGGAGGTTGCAAAATACTACAGATATATCATCTTCTGATATTGACTCATCGGATACTGATAGAGCGGCACCCAGTTTTTTGGAAAGTAGGGGTATCTTTGGAGGTACACGTAGGAAAAATAATAGACACAAATGGGTAAGACAGGACCGTATGGTCACAAGGAATCTTTACAGAAGGGAGATGTCTCCCTCAGGACCCTCTCCATCATCCTCATCCTTGTCTTTTTTGGAGAAAAAGAGGGTTATGGGTACGGATCCTCCAAAAGAAAAGGAGGTCAAGAACAAAAAGTAATGGAGGATAATAGGATTATAAATCTTTCCTCCTACTCTTTGAGTAATGTGGAGAGGTCCGTGTTGTCCAAGGGTCTCTCTTTTGTCCCTACAAATAAATTTGATGAATTTGGTTGGGTCAAGGATATTAATCTGTTCATTAGGAAAGTCAGATGGAAAAAGTTTTTTAAAACACATGATCGGGCTGATTGTGAGCTGTTGGGTATAACGGAGGAGGATTTGCCCAGTGTGAGAATTCTGACTGACCTGCTTAGGGAGAATGAGAGACCTTTGGACACAGGCCCATTTACTGATCTTAAACCTAGAAGTGTTAGAATGCCCCCTCAAGAGGGCTATGATAGCATAGAGATATTTACCAGATTGGTGGTGGAGGATCTGGAAAAGATTAACACTCAGGGGGATAAGTACTATTCTAATCTAACTAAAGCGGAAAGGGAGGCATTGGATGGTCTTGCTGCCAATAAGGATTATGTATTTAAGCCCTCCGATAAGGGGGGGAACCTGGTAATTTTAGATCTCTGCCAATACCAGGTGATGTGTGAAAATATCTTGAAAGACACTTCTACGTATAGACCTCTTAGAAAGGACCCTACTAAAGAGTTTATGGAAGATCTTAAAACACTACTTATAGAAGCGAGTAATGATGGGCTAATATCAAGGAATGAGTATAATTTTATGCTTCCTAAGTTTCCAGTTTTGGCCGTTTTTTATTCATTGCCAAAGGTGCATAAGGGCTTGAGCCCGTTGAAGGGTCGCCCAATAGTGGCTGGGATCGATTCGATCACGCAGAACACCAGTGTGTACATCGATAGAGTGTTAAGACCATTTGTAACCTCGTTGCCCTCTTACGTGAGGGACTCCTCGGATCTCCTCCTCAGGCTTGAGGACATTGTCCTTGGTGATGACGTAAATTTTGCCTCCATTGATGTGGAGGCACTTTATAGCAATATCCCACACGATAAAGGTCTTCAAGCTACTAACTTTTTCCTTAGATCAAGGGGTACACAGTTGTCCCGACATAATCAGTGCATTGTTGGATTACTTGAATTTGTGCTCAAACACAATTTTTTTGCTTTTGGGGGTAGGTTCTTCCACCAGCTCAGGGGTACGGCTATGGGGAGCCCTTGTGCTCCCACGTACGCTAATTTATTCCTGGGCTGGTGGGAGGACCAATCAGTTTTTGGGGACGACGACGCATTCTGGTGGAAACCTCAGATATTATTTTGGGGTAGATATATAGACGATGTGCTTATACTCTGGTCGGGGGATGTGTCGTCGTTCTCTAGATTTGTGGATGAACTTAATGACAATGCTATTGATCTTAGGTTGACTTATGAGTTCCAACGGGACTCTATAAATTTTCTGGATTTGAAAATCTCTAGGAGTAGCACAGGGCGGATAGTTACTGAGACGTATTATAAACCCACGGCTACTAATAATTTGTTGCGTTGGGAGAGTCATCACCCTGTGGCTTTGAGGAGGGGTATACCGAGGGGGCAATACCTGCGTATGAGAAGGAACTGTTCAACTGATTCTGGCTTTTACCGACAAGTGGGGGACTTGAGAGACAAATTTGTGGATAGAGGCTACCCGTTGGGTGTCCTAAATGAGGCCTTTAAAAACTCTAGTACTAAGGAGAGAGCCCCTTTGCTTGTTAAAAAAGCGAAGGAGGAGGGGGGTAATGATCTGAGAATCATAGGTACATATGATAATCAATCCTATAAGGTAAGGGAAGTAATTCAGAAACACTGGGGGATTCTGAGAATGGACCCAGTTTTGAGGGATATCATCCCTGATATTCCATCTATTACATATAGGAGAGGGAGATCAATTCGTGATCAATTGGTCCATAGTGCCTTTTTCCCCCCAAAGAAGTCTCCCACTTGGTTGGAAAAGAGACAGAATGGTACCTTTAAATGTGGAAAATGCAAATTTTGTAAATATGTCTCGAGGAGTAGCACCTTTGTGAGCTCTTGTACGGGAAGGGCTTATGATATGAGGCACTTCGCTAATTGTAAAACTGAAGGTGTAGTCTATCTTTTCCAGTGCAGCTGCCCTATGGATTATGTGGGTAAAACTAAACGGGAGCTGCGCAGGAGGATGGGCGAACACATTGGTGATATTTTGAATGGACGTGATACCCCTATTTCCAATCATATTAGGGGGGTACATGGAGGTGACTTGAGGTGCTTTAGTTTTTCAGTGATGGAGGTTGTGACACCACCAGTGAGAGGAGGAGATTGGGACCGCTTAATTTTGCAGAAAGAGGCAAAATGGATATTTCGCATGAAGAGCATGAAACCACAAGGCTTGAATGACCAACTGCAATTTGGCTGCTTTGTGTGATAATTGTTCTGCACCATCTCCCTATTGTGATTCCCTGATGGATTTTTGTCCTTTGACCCATTGTCCCAAAAGTGGGGTTGGTCATTATCATTTATAATTATTATTATTTATTTTTGTATTTTGTTTATACACGATCTAAAAATGGTGGGGATTTATCTGAGTGGTTCTTTTCAGTGTTTTTGTGTAAGGGGTAAACTATTTTCATTTGGTATTACTAGTGGCGTTGCCTTATTTCTTCTAACGCTGACGTAATAATTAGCGTTTTTTTAGTATAGTCTAAGTGTGTAACTTATCATATTTAGGCGCCCTGTGGTGTTGCGCTGAGCGCATGCGTTAATGTGGATCGCATATCGCTCTTTTAATGTTGGGCTGTTGTCAGACCCTGTAAGATGAACGGGGCATGCGCGAGCTGAGATGCATTTGCGTTCCAGTTGAAGAGCTGACATAGGGCGTCATACATTTGCGCAGTAATTAGTTACCCTTCAAGATCTGGGAGTGAGGGTAAGGGTCAAAATATTTTCATTTGGTATTATTAGTGGCGCATGCCTTTCTTCTTTCTAACGCTGGCGCTTTCTTAGTATAATCTAAGTGTGTAATAAATCATATTTAGGCGCCCTGCGGTGTTGCGCTGGGGCGCATGCGTGATGTGGAACGCATATCGCTCTTTTTATGTTGACCCTGGAAGACTAACGGGGCATGCGCGAGCTGAGACGCATTTGCGTTTCGGCTGAAGCGCTGACGTAGGGCGCCATGCATTTGCGCATAAATGAGTTACCCTTTAAGAAATAAGACCCGGAAGTGATTGATTCAGCGTCGGTCAGGAAGCGCTGATTAGCACCATGAGGGGGTGAGTGCGATTGTATTTAAAGCACTGCGAAATCGCTGTGTGTAAGGCTGATTGTAACCTGCGGTCAGGGATGGACACTGTTCCCCACTGCTCTACCGTACACCTCCTTGAGTGATTTTTCCTCTACCCGTCACTCAGATAAGTGTAATCTTTTTAGTATGTCTCCTGATGAACCGACCTCGGGGAAACGCGTCGAGATGAACATACTGGGATATGTATATTGAGATGTATATATTGGGTTTTGTCTATATGTTTGTGTTATTGGGGATGTCTTGTTTTTTGTTTTTTGGTTAGGTGGTATAGTTTACCTAATTGGTGACTGTATATGCGGACTGCTTTTTGTGTATTTTTTTCGGTCTGGTTGCCAATTGGCAGTATTAGGGCGTATCAGGGCCAGACGACGAGAGCGGGGGCGCCATTTGCGCAGGATTATAGGGTGCCAACCCCCGCAGGCAGGTAGCATGTATCTAGGTACAGTCTGATCCTATATTAAGGCTATAGGCCGTACGGGGATAAGTGCAATTTTCTGCTTGATATGTGCTAATCTTTTATAGCATATGTGCACTTACTGTTTTTTGCATCTCCAATTGCATTTTTTGTTTGTTTGTCTGTTTGTATGGTCTGCTGGTTGTCTATCTTCCTCACTTGAGGGTGTTCCAGGGTGAGTTAGGGCGAGTCTTCGGTGAGCGGGGGCGCCATTGCGCAGGACTTTTAGGGTGCCAACCTCCGCGGCAAGGTAGGGTAAGATGGTTATTTAATAGGTTCTGAGTGCACCCTGTATCTTTTTGTCAGCCTAATAGTAGACGTTTTTAGGTTGTGAGTGTTGTTATTTTTATCAGTAAGATTAATAAATGGTACGTTTTATTGTGTATTGTAATTATTTGTTTATGTAATGCTTTAGTCGGTGATTATACTTTAATTGGGGCATTTATATTTGTTATATTTTCTGTGATACTGTAAAGTGGACCAATACTATTACTTCGACATGTGCCTCCCGACGGGATGTTCCATCTCATGTCACTACTTCAAGCTATTCAGCACCTTCCTAGATTGGGTAGTTCGGTACGAGACGGGCAGTAAATCCCTAATCCACTACCTCGACGATTTCCTGTTCGTCGGCCCCAGAAATTCTAAAGTCTGCTCCAATCTACTAGAAAAATTCAAATCTATATCACTCAAATTCGGCGTGCCATTGTCACCGGAGAATACGGAGGGTCCATGTAATGTATTGCCCTTCCTGGGCATTGAAATAGATACCAACATGATGGTGTTCCGCTTACCAGAGGATAAAATACAAAAAACCCAGCAAATATTGAAAGGCTTCCGCGAAGTTAACAAGGTAACCCTACAGCAAATGCAGGCGTTATTGGGTCTACTGACCTTCGCCTGCCGCGTAATGCCGGTCGGCAGAGCATTCTCGCGCAGACTATCTCTGGCAACAAAAGGCGCTTCTCAGCCCGGCCAAAGAATTAGGCTCACTCGTTCGCTAAAAGCAGATCTGCTGGTATGGCAGACGTTCCTACAATCGTACAACGGTCACACGTGCGTCATGGCTAGAGAGATCACAAGCGAGGATTTAGGGCTGACAATAGGGTGGAACAAAAAAGAGGGTTTTGCAGCAATCTATAAAAACCAATGGTGCAAATCTGGTTGGCCAGAGAAATGGACGACAACAAAGTGGGGGCAAGACCCAGCCCTATGGGAATTGTTTGCGGTAGTAGCAGCGATGGAGTTATGGGCCGATCAGTTGAGGAACATGAACATTTGTTTCCAAACTAAAAATGTGAAAACAGCAAAGAGTCTAAATCACATGTCCTCTTCATCCCTGCCCATACTCGCTCTCTGGCGACGGCTCGCACTGATATGCCTAGAAAACAATATTTGGTGTAGAGCCACCGTGGTGGCGGAAGTTGACGATAATATCTTTAACCCATTGTTATTTTCCAATTGGCAAGCTTTCAGAATCCAGCAGCCCAACGCGCAACACCGGGGTATTCTGTGTCCACAGTCCCTGTGGGACACAGTAGCCAATCATTGATGCCCTTAATCCAGGCCTCCGTTTCGCCAGCTACCTGGCAGGTGTATGGTAAGGCTTGGGAGGAGTGGTGCTCATTAATTCAGGGTAGGCCAGTCGATAAATGCAACCGAGCACGAAGCGCGGTGACAACCGATTTCCTATTACGGATGAGGGAAGGTGGGGCGTCGGGCACCTCGGCACAACGGAAATTATCGGGGCTAGCATTTTTCTTTCAATTATTGGGTTGGGTAGACGTAACTAAGTCCTTCTGCATAAGACAAGCCATAAAAGGTTGGAAGAGGCTTCAGCCAAGTCAAGAATGTCGCCGCCCCATTTCACTGAGATTATTGCAGGAACTGATTGCGATATCCCCGTCGGTCTGCTTATCGCAATATGAGGCGGCCCTCATATCAGCAGCTTTTGCGACCGTCTTTTTCGGAGCACTGCGTATCAGCGAATTGCTACCGCGGTCAAAAAAAAAAAAAAAAAAACGCGTCGGAAGGAGGCCTAATTAATGAGGACATAGTTATATGCAGTGACACCCTGCGCATCAGGGTTAGAAAATCCAAATGCGACCCCACCGGTAGGGGCACATGGGTACTGGTTAACTCCACAGATGGCCCAGCTGGCCCACTAAAAATGGTTAGAAGATACGCCGGGATAAGACACGCTGGTAGATTTTTCTTCACTCATACAGACGGGTCCCCTCTGACCAAGTACCAATTTCAGGCGATGTTCAAGCTATGCTTGGAAAAAGCCGGCGCAAATCCAAAGGAGTACGGAACACATTCGTTTCGCATAGGTGCAGCCACAGAAGCGGCCAGGGCAGGAGTGTCAGAGGCCGAGTTGCAGAGAATGGGTCGTTGGAAGTCCGCATGCTTCGCCAGATACATAAGACCCGACTTGCTTAATTAACATGTGTTGTCTCTTACAGGGGTTGAAGTTTGGGTTGTAGGAGATTCCTACGTTTACTGGGCCGAAAAGAGGGCCGAACGGCGGCCAGGAGGGACAAATCTTTACCTCCCGAAAAAAAAAAAAAAAAAAAAAAAAAAAGTTAACTGGAGGGGTGTCAGAGGCCTCCAGTGGAGACAGGTGTTCAAAGAGATGGTTGGCATAGCAAGGATGGCGGAACACCTGGTGAGAATGGTGGTACATGCGTGTGCCAATGACCTCGGCAAACAAAAGGTGGCCGAATTGTACAAATGGGTGACAACGGATATGGAAAGGTTCAACTGCCTATTCAGGAACATAATACTGGTGTGGTCGGATATAACACCACGGGCCGTGTGGCGAGGTGTAAGAGATAAAAAAGCCATAGAGCGGACAAGAAGGAAATTCAACGCGCGGATTGGAAAATATGTGAGAGGAAGAGGCGGTATCGTATCGTGATTCGTCACCACCAGCTACAAGGGGATAACACGCCACAATTAAGGCCGGACGGAGTTCACCTAACGGACATTGGCATCGATATTTTTCTGTCTGGTTTACAGGATGGGGTTGAACAGGCCCTAGCATCGAGGGGTGGGGTCGGAGTCCCGCGTAGTTAATACACGGGATCCTCCGTGGCAGAAAAAGCGGAGGAGGGCAAAGGTCGTAACCGCTCGTTGGGCCAATTCCCCTGTCGATCACGGACAGGAGCTCGGCGCGAGCCGCTCGTTACGATATGTAATTGCCCTTTCTCCGATTATTTAATTAATAAACTGTGACCGACCTGTTCAACCCAACTAGGACTGTGTGTGTTTCATTACGGGACTGATGGGAGGGGGGAAGGCACTGGTTACGACAACCAGGTCTCCGCAGTCTTAGAGAGATCATTGAACACTTTCAGATGGTTGTAGGGTTCTGGCAAAGATCCCTTATTTTTAATATAATTTTGTATTTTCTCCTTAGTACCATAAAAATGTAACCTGAGGATAGTATTTCTAGGTTTTTCTGCTGGAATGCTTTTTGGTTTCGGTAGTCTATGAATTCTGTCAATGCAGAGCTCAAGGCTTGTAATATTAGGTAGAGTTTTTTTGAAGATAGTTTTGACAAAATCGGGTAGATCAGATTGTTTTACCTCCTCCGGAATTCCTCTAATTTTTAAGTTGTTCCTTCGGTTTCTGTCCTCGATATCTGCCATTTTAGATCTAAGGTCATTGATTTCCTTTTTTAGGATAGTATTTTGGTTAGTTAAAGAATCTGTTTTTTGTTCCAATTCAATTATTTTGGATTCGTTTAGTTCCAATTTTTGGGTAATACCTCTGCACACTTCTTCAAATGAAGAGTTGTGCTTTGCAAAACCAGTGTTTAGCTTATCATCGATTAGTGATATAATTTTTTTGAAAAATTCTTCCTCATGACTTGTTTTTGACAGTTTTTGTTCAGAGTCTGGGCGGTCTCTTTTATTTTTGCTGTCAGATTCCTGTGTCTCATCTGGCGCACTGCCAAAATTGTAAGCAATTCAGACCTTTTTGAATGGCAAGATTCAGTTATGCAGACCATATAATCTGTAATGCAGGATAAGGTCAAAGAGCAATCACCATCGTCTCATTTTGTCGTTCCCATACAGGTCATAATTGGGAGTTAATAAATACAATGCTCTGCCATGTGAGATTCTGGGCCAAGAGGAAATTTTATGGACTTACAATTTGCACTTTACAATAACATTAGAAGTAGGACTAAATCCATGCCAATCGATATGGAAACTGTGGATGGATCACCTTTATCTTCTGGACCTGTTACTCACAAGACAATTGATCTTAAAATCTGTATTGAAACAAATCATCATGAAGCTGTTAATTCCCATCTTATTTCCTCTCCAAAATATTCAGTTATTCTAGGAATTCCCTGATTTTCAATCCATAACCCATCTATCATCTGGGCATCTAGGACCATTAAGTTTACCTCTGAGTACTGTAAGAACAATTTCCATCCTAATTTATCTTTTCTCAAACAAATTCAAGTATCCTAGATTTATCATCAGAATGATGAGAGACTACCACCTTAGTACCAGCAGTTCAGTGAGGTCTGCAGTAAGAAGAAAGCCCATTAACTGCCTCCTCATCTTTCTTACAACTGTGTCATTGAATTGCTTCCTGGGCCACCCATTCCAGTACTGTAGGAATACCAATATGAAAATTTAGAGAAATGCGTCGTTCAACCTTCTTCTTCACAAGCTGGATCACCCTTGTTTTTTGTAGAAAAGAATGACTCAACTCTTCATTAAAAACTTTTCAAAACTTTTCAAAAATCATTTTACCAATTACTTTACTCACAAAATAAAAACATAGTGTTTTGGGGGTCTCCAGAGGCACAAGTGGTTTTTGACAAACTTAAGACTCTTTTCACTTGGACACCATTACTGGTCCATTCAAGCTCTGAACTGCCGTCTGCTGTTAAACTAGACACCTCAGACTCTGCGCTGCAAGCCGTTTTGCAACAGTAAGTTGAAGACAAGATGCAGCTTCAATCATGTGCATTCCTTTCTCATACCATGTCATCTGCCGAAAAGAACTATGATAATGGAAATGAATAACTTTTAGCTATTAAAGTCACCTTCTCCGAATGGAGACATCTTTTGGAAGGGGCCAATCATCTGGTGACTGTCCTTACTGACCACAAAAATTTAGAATTAATCCGTGCAGCTAAGAGTTTCTCTGCGAGACAAGCACATTGGGCCTTGTCTTTCTCCAGGTTTAATTTTATAATTTCTTGTCTACCTGGTTTACGAAATGTCAAGGCTCATTCTCTGTCCAGGATATTTACCGAACCTCAAAAGAGATCGAACTCTGACTGTACCATTCTACACCAAAAATATTTTTGGGGAATGCTGGACAGCAAATAATTTTTAACAAAGATTAAAGATGGATACCAAATTGACCTTTTTCTTAGCAATCTTTCTTTGATCTTTCTCAAAGTCCTCAAACTTGTCCATGATTCTAAACTTGTAGGGCACCCTAGAGTCATGAAAACGCAAGAACTACTGCTTTATTCTTTTTAGTGGCCTAATTGTAAGAAGGATGTATGAAAATATGTTTCCTCCTTTTTAACATGTGCACGGAACAAGACACAACAATCTTCACTTCAAAGACTGCTTCAACCTCTTCCAGTTCAATCCAGGCCTTGGGAAACAATCTCAATGGATTTTATTGTGGACCTACCTCCCTCTAAAGAAATAAATGTTATCCTTGTTGTGGTTGATCGGCTCACAAAGATGGCTCACTTTATTCCAGCTAAAGAGATTCCTACCACTGAACAAACCACAGAATTAATGGCAAAGAGATATTTAAGGTGTATGGAATTCTTGACAATGTGATTTCTGATAGAGGTGTTCAGTTTACATCAAGATTTTGGAAAAGCTCTGGTACAGCTTTAGGAGTTATAGTCAATTTGTCTACTGCCTTCCACCCACAATCCTATGGCTAGACTAAAAGAACTAATCAAAATCCTGAAAATTCCTATGTGGTTTTATTTCTTACTTGCAGGATAACTGGGTGGACTATTTACCAACAGCAGAATTTGCCTATAATAACTCCATGCACCACATCCGAATGATATGGGCCTTACCATGCAGTCCACTGACCGGAAACAATCATGTACCTCCCATGCCCAATGGCGGACCGCATATCATGTCTGTAATCGCTACCGGATATGACACGGTGAAGGGAATAAGGTCACTTCTGCGCCGACCACATCCCACAGGCGCCGGATAGGATATTGGCATAAGTGTGCTAAATTGGGAAAAAAATTAATAGGACCTTTTCAAATTTCTGCACAATTTAACCCATTTAAACACTTCGTATTCCATGTATCTTAGCTCAAACCATTAAGTGAGAATCCATTTCCAGGAAGAACACAGCCACCTCCACCACCAGAAAAAGTCCATGAAGAAGAAGAGTACATTGTGGATAAAATTATGCACTCTAGAAGATTTAGAGGAAGATTACAATATTTGATGCAATGTAAGGGTTACGGACCAGAAGATAATTCATGGAAGATGGAGGGCAACGTCCATGCACCCATTCTCACAAGAGCCTTTCATTAGAGACATCCAGAGAAGCCAGCATCTGAGAAGTCTGGAGGCCATCCTGGAAGGAGAGCTGTACTGCCATTACTCGAACGTAGCAGCTCTTGTGCACCAGGCGGCAGCTCTTCCCTCTGAGCTATTCAGCTCGGTGGATAGTTCCTTGCTAACCCAGATACCTATACCTGTGTTCTTGATTGTCTCTACCCTGAGTTTCTGATTGGCTCAACCCTGTGATTGCCTGATTGAACACCCTACTTAAATCTGGCATTGCACTGCCTCCCTTATGAGATTATTGAGCTCCCAGCCTTCAGTCATGCTTCTTTCCACCTGCTGCTTATCCCCAAGATTATACTGCTGCTCCTGTGTACTGACTTCTGAACTTTCCTGACTATGCACCCTGCTTATCCTACTAAGTATACTGCTGCTCTTGTGTACCAACCTTTGGCTATTCCTGACTACACTACCTGCTGATGCTGCTTGCAGTAGTTGCAATACCACTACTCCAACTCAGGTCAGTCCATAACATCTAATAATGTTTCACACCTTGATAAAGGGTGCTATATCTTTAGACCGCAATGTCCTCAATACACAAATACACATCACCTGATCTGCTTCATCCAATCAGCATTTAAGTTTATTCAGCCTGGAGTTGGAAAATTTGCATAAAAATTTTATGGACAAAGTATTCACTTGCCTAATAATTAATTGTGCACTCAGTATAGTTGAAACGATTCGACTGTAATGATGAAAATTATCAGTAAACAGTAACAAACAATATACACATAATGTGTATATAAAGATTAGATTGTGGCATAGATGTGTGTAGTGCTTTATTAGTTTACAAGACATGAGTTTGTCTGTGTTACATTATATAAAAGGAGTTTTCTGTTTCCCAAAGTGCTGGTTAAATTATTATGCGCTTTGATGGTAAAATCTGTATTGTAGGAAATACCCTAATGTGTTGTTTAATAGCTGCAGCGTTCCAAGCTATGAATCATGTCCTCGGATTCTCTTAATCTTGAAATAATCAAATCTATATTGAGTGTTTTTTTTCCAAGAGTGAAAAAGCCTTGTGTATCCAGAGAATTGACTGTTAGGAAATTTCTCCCTTTTGTGGTTTGCTGTGGTTTGTATTAAAGTGTCAAGTCTTCCATTTCTTCATTGTTTCTGCTAAGATTTTTATCAATATTTATAGCATATCTAAAGGGTGGTACAATTTTTATCGAGTAAATAGGTTTGTTCTTCTTTTGTTACATCGTTGATTAACATTTGTTTTCATGATTTCATTTTATAGATGTAGAAGTAGTAGTAGTAGTTGTACTAATAGTTGTACTAATAGTTGTACTAGTAGTGGTATTGGTGGTGTTAACTTAGGAATTCAGAGATGTTATGCTGTAGACCACTTTTCCAAGCATGACTGTGTTTGATTCCTGAAAAAGTGCATAAACATAGTATTGCAGTAATTACAAGGGCATGACTTTAACCATCGGATACACAGAACATTTTAGGCACTTCCAATTCTTTTTGGACATCATTTTCAATTTTTTATGACCCATATGCATAGATCAGCCACTCTGCCGTGAGATAGTCAAAAAAAAATCATATGGTCACTCAGTGTGACCCTGCTATGCTGCATAACTCCTCTTTCAAAATTGGCTGCTAAAAGACCTAATCTCCGACCTACCCGGGATGACTGCCTCTTGTGGCAGACAACAGTCCACGAGCTGAGAACTTAGCTAAATGACCTGAAAGCCCTAAACTCTCTGGCCTCAAACCACAAACAAGGTCACAACCGCAAACAATAAACAGAACAAGAAACATGCTATAACTAAAAGACAACAAGGATCCCTAAAATATAACCTTTATTAAACAATAATTAAAAACTCTAATCATGAAAAGAAGTAATAAAAATATGTTAAACAAGTTGTGTACCTGTTAGGTCCTAGGGAGTCACTACGCTGGGTCCTACCTAGCAGTGGGGGTTGGCACCCTAATTTACTGCGGTAGGCGCCCCCACTCCGCGTCGACTTGACCCTCACAAATCCCTAGAATTCCTATCTTGTGCAGCCATATATCAGCTTTGTATACCCCTGATGAACCCCCGCTACACATGTATGGAGGGGAAACGCGTCGGGCATTGTTTGGGGAGACTGCTGTTTAGCACTTGATGTGATTGGTGTTCTAGCGGTGCCAAAGGTTTCCACAAGCCTGCAGATGATTATCAATGTTATGGCATTTTGATTATGGGGATGATTGTGTCCCTCCATATATATAAAAAACATTGCCTCTCTGGGGGCCCCAGGCTTGTGGGTCCGGTCTGACATATCTGACATATTAGTGCAGCATGCACTTTAAATAATAAGAGTATGAGATATTGCTCTATCTACTAGATTGGCTTATTTTACTGCAATGTGCACTTTAAATAGTAAGGGTATGACACACAGTGATATCTACATGCCCTGAGGTGTTATTCTATCTCCATTTTTGCAATATGCGCCTTTTCAATATAATATACTGGTTTGTTGAGACGTCTTAGTATTTGCCTATGATTGCTATCTTCGGAGGTAATTTGTTATAGTGCACACCATAATGCAGTAAGGGCATATTTTCATTTGATATATATGTCTTGAGCATCGACTTATTATCTTTGAATATTATATGAGCGCTTTCCTTTTTATTCTACATGGACAATACTTATTGATATTGTTATATCTCATTCACCCATATTGAGACTGTTGCAATTACACCTGTATACTTTTTGTAAGGGCATATTTTTGCTCCAGTATATAGATGCCTTACATCTGAATATCTGGGAGCATCTTTTATAGTGTTGAGACAATGTCTCACTGTTTTTGAATTTTTGTATTTTTGAGATTTTCTTCTTTTTTGTTTGTTTTTCTTTATTTTTGGGTTGATTGGGAGTTTTGGGCACATTACTTTATCTTTCTATCCCGATTTAGGGATTTTGTAGGGTTCCTAGGGTCAGTCGACGCGGAGTGGGGGCGCCTACCGCTTCACATTAGGGTGCCTACCCCCACTGTCAGGTAGAATTTTTCCTATAGAGATATTGTCAGACTTTTCTAGGGTTCCTTATTTAGGGAATTCTAGGGATTTGTGAGGGTCAAGTCAACGCGGAGTGGGGGCGCCTACCGCAGTAAATTAGGGTGCCAACCCCCACTGCTAGGTAGGACCCAGCATAGTGACTCCCTAGGACCTAACAGGTACACAACTTGTTTAACATATTATTATTACTTCTTTTCATGATTAGAGAGTTTTTTAATTATTGTTTAATAAAGGTTATATTTTAGGGATCCTTGTTGCTTAGGTGTTTGGATTTTTTCTAGGATTCTGAGTTATTTCCCTTTTTGGTTTTGTTTTATAACTAAAAGACAAACAGATTACTGACTCATAGAGCGAACCTAGTGAGCAAACAGAGGATCCCCAACATTCTTCTCTTGATTTGCAAGGTTTGAAATTTACTGGTACATTTAATTGGGCCCTTGGCTTGGCTTGGCTTGGCTTGGGTCTGCTGCCTTCCCCTATGGCCGCCACTAAGGTTGAGCGACTTTTACTTTTTCAGGATCGAGTCGGGTTTCGCGAAACCCGACTTTGTCAAAAGTCGGGTCGGGTGAAATCGGCCGATCATTGCGGAAAAGTCGGGGGGCGACTGAAACACGAAACCCAATGAAAGTCAATGGGGAATAAAAGTCGGCAGAGAGTGGAGGACAGAAAAACACCTACAGAGTCCATTTTAATGTCAAAAACATCAATTCTTGTTACTTAAGCTTGTCAATCTTAATTAACCTTATAATAATAGTTAGGTATTGAAAATTGGGGGTCATTTGGTTAAAGTTGTGGGGGGGAGGGCTGGCTCAATTTTTTCTTGGGCCCAGGAAATATGGAATACATCACGGTGGTGGAGCAGGGAGAGGTAAGTATTTCAACTTTGCAAGTGCTGTGATCCTGAGCAAGCAGGGGGGGCACACTCGTTCGCATTGCCACTGGCACAGGGCCCCTCAAAGTAAGGCGTTGTGATTGACGGCGGGGGTGCCTCCCACCGGCAGCGACACTTTTGCGTACTATGAGGGGCCCTGTGCCAGTGACGTCGCCAACGAGTATGCCCCCCCCACCTGGTGAAGGAACCTGCACTTTCATCTGCACCTTCCTCTTTGTCCCCATGTAAGGTGGTATAGTATGCGGGAAGGGGAACCTGAGTTTCATCAGGGTCAGATTCAGGCTGTGTAGAGTGCAAGGGGAATGTAGTGGTCTGTGTCAATGTACCAGCAGAGTCATCTAGCAGTGGCTGGGCAATGGGCAGGAATGAGGAGGAAACACAGATATAGGCCCAAAATAAAAAAAGTAGGCTAAAAGCTGTTAAAAATTGGTAACAAGAGTAAACAGGCGGCATTCGTTTGTTCAGTGGAGGAGAACAACAGTCAGCGGCAGACACCGTTAGTAGGCCCAACCAAACAAGTAGGCCAAATGCAGTTTCATATCTACTATATAAAGCTGAATGTGTGTATGTGTGTGTGTATGTGTGTATGTATGTCCGGGATTGGCATCTGCACCGTCGCAGCTACAGCCACAAAATTTTGCACAGTCACACGTCTGGACTCCGAGAGCGTCATAGGCTATATTGTGAGGCGAAATTTTAACCCCGCGCGTTCCAATTCACCAAACAATTTTGCCCCTATCTACATAATGGGGAAAAAGTGAAAGGAAAAGTGTTGGAGGCGTCGCAGCTACAGCCACAAAATTTTGCACAGTCACACGTCTGGACCCTGAGAGCGTCATAGGCTATGTTGTGAGGTGAAATTTTAACTCCGCGCTTTCCAATTCACCAAACTATGTTTCCCCTATCTACATAATGGGGAAAAGTGAAAGGAAAAGTGTTGGAGGCAAATTGACAGCTGCCAGATGTGAACAAGGGGGACTTAAAGAATGAGAGCGATGGCGCCAAAGAGTATATACAGATCAGTTGCTAAGGTGGGGCCCCGACATGAGATACTCACCACACATGGGGATATGAACACACACATAAAATGCGCCACACACTACCACGTGCTTGAACACATATGCCACCCTCAGCACACATTTCACCACACATACACCAACCTCGCCACATAAAAGTCGAAACACAAAAGTCGCCGCTCAAAACTCACCACATGCAAAACTCGCCACATGCAAAAACTAGGCTCACGCAAAACTCGCCACAAGTGCAAAACTCACCTCATGGAAAACTCGCCACACGCAAAACTTGCACACGCGGAAAAATTGCCACATACACAAAATTTGCAACACATGCAAAAGTTGCCTCACACAAAACTTGCACATACGCAAAAGGCACCAGACATAAAACTCACCACGCGCAAAACTCGCCATGCGCAAAACTTGCTGCACACAACTTGCTACACTAACCTGTCACATGCAACTCGACACACAAAAAGTTGCTACACACATGTTGCCACACAAAACTCATCTCACAAAACTCGCTACATGCATGTTGCCACACACAACTCAACACACACAACTTGACAAACGAAACTCGCCCTGAAACACACACAAGTCTGGTATTAGCCTTCAAAAATAAAAATCTGATTAATAAGCAGACAAACTACAAGAGCAACAAATGTACCATATAGGAAATACAGCAGCTGTCAGTCACATGACCTGTCTATTATGTGTATGTGGGAGCTAATATATACTGCCAGGGGGAGGGCTTCCTGTTGGCTGGGGATTTATCAGGCTGCCAATTTATCTTACAAATACTGAGGTAAAAATACTGAGCAAATAACGTGTTAACGAGGTCTAATACAGGAGATCACACAGGTATATACTATATACAGGGGAGATGACACACATATATATACTATATACAGGAGAGATGGCACACAGGTATATACTATATAGAGGAGGAGATGACATACAGGTACATATTATATACAGGAGGAGATGACATACAGGTATATACTATATACAGGAGGAGATGACACACAGGTATATACTATATACAGGAGCAGATTACCTACAGGTATATACTATATACAGGAGGAGATGACATACAGGTATATGCTATATATAGAAGATGACATACAGGTATATACTATATACAGGAGGAGATGACACACAGATATACAGTACAGACCAAAAGTTTGGACACACCTTCTCATTTAAAGATTTTTCTGTATTTTCATGACTATGAAAATTGTACATTCACACTGAAGGCATCACAACAATGAATTAAGACATGTGGAATTATATACTTAACAAAAAAGTGTGAAACAACTGAAATTATGTCTTATATTCTAGGTTCTTCAAAGTAGCCACCTTTTGCTTTGATGACTGCTTTGCACACTCTTGGCATTCTCTTGATCAGCTTCAAAAGGTAGTCACCGGGAATGGTTTTCACTTCACAGGTGTGCCCTTTCAGGTTTAATAAGTGGGATTTATTGCCTTACAAATGGTGTTGGGACCATCAGTTGTGTTGTGCATAAGTCTGGTGGATACACAGCTGATAGTCCTACTGAATAGACTGTTAGAATGTGTATTATGTGGCCATCATTACTTTAAGAAATGAAGGTCAGTCTAAAAAATTGGGAAAACTTTGAAAGTGTCCCCAAGTGCAGTGGCAAACACCATCAAGGGCTACAAAGAAAATGGCTCACATGAAGACCGCTCCAGGAAAGAAAGACCAAGAGTCACCTCTGCTTCTGAGGATAAGTTTATCCGAGTCAACAGCCTCAGAAATCACAGGTTAACAGCAGCTCAGATTAGTGACCAGGTCAATGCCACACAGAGTTCCAGCACATCTCTACAACAACTGTTAACCCTTGTCAGGCTGCATAATTTTACAACCTTAACAGGCTGCATAGGTACAATTGTACCTTCACATATACCTCCACTGTGGGAAGACTTTACTTGGTTTCAGAAACTAAAGTTCATTCAGCTACAAATGTTATGCTGATATCTATTGTTCAGTGTTGTTACTGGTCACTTATGTTGCTGTCAATTAAGTTAATTCAAACTGGGAGTGGCTTCTACTTGTCTTCCTGCCTCCCTCCTCTCATTAGCCATTTTGCTGTTCATCTCATTGCTGTGAGCACACATTTCTAGGCTTGTGAAGTCTTCAATTTCTTGGAAACGAAGGTAGGAAAGTCTCACAGCATCTAACAGCCAGTTATACCTTTATTCTCATTATGTGGGGACAGAACAGTCAAATTGTCTTTCAGGCTGGACTTGGCTTACATATATTTTGTATGAAACTTATCACTATAGGTATAATTTTTATACGAAAAATGGATAATAATTAGTATCTACATATTGTTTTACGATGTTTTATTTATATTCAGCACAAAATACGAAGCCAAAATTCATCTAGCAAGTCATCATGAGTGATAGTAATGCTGGATCTAGTTTCCGCCATAATCCAAGAAAACGTGTTTGCAGGTTAGTATAATTTTGTGAAAAGCCAATAATGTAGTATTTCGGAAAATTATTTATTTTACATTTTTTCATATTTACAGATTTACGTCTGACGAAATAATGCGAATGCTAGAAGAATGTGATTCTGAGCATGAGGATGAACCATATGTTCCATCTGATGATGAAAACTATGTACCACAAGTGGATGTTACTGAAGAAGATTCAGACATTGAACAAGAAATGGTCATAGAGCATGAAAATGAATACGAATCAGACGAAAGTGTTGAGGATGATTCTGTGCCTCAAAGTGCAGGCGACATTTGGACTGCTAAGGATGAAACTCAATGGTGCAGTAATCCACTGCCAAATGCACAAACAAAATCTCGTAATGTCCTACGACAAAGAGGTGGCCCTGCAGCAATCAGCAACCTATATACAGCAAAAGAGCTATTCAAGTCCATCATGACTCCCGAGATGTGTGACATCATATTACGGGAAACGAATCGAAAGGCCAAGAGAGTTTGTGATGCTTACAACAACGAACTGGTACAACGTTTTCCTGATTCTTCCAAACGGCCACCACAAAAAACATTCAAGCAATTTACTGAAACTGAACTTCATGCATTTTTGGGCATACTGATTGCTGCTGGTGTGCACAGAGCCAACAAAGAGAATCTGGAGGAAATGTGGAATGTTGCTGCTCTGCCTCTTATACGTGCAGCCATGTCTCGTGACCGCTTCAAGATGATACTCAGATTTATCAGGTTTGACAACGAAAATACACGTGCAGAACGTGTGCAAACAGATAAAGCTGCACCAATACGGGACATCTGGACAATGCTGAACAGTAATCTGGAGAGAGCCTACAAGCCATATCATTGTATCACCGTCGACGAGCAATTATTTCCATTTAGAGGTCATACTAAATTTACCCAATATATACCTTCAAAACCAGCTAAATATGGCATAAAGATTTTCTGGGCTTGTGACTCATCAAATGCCTACCCTTTACAAGGTCAGCTCTACACTGGGAAACCAACTGATGGTCCTCGACAAGTAAACATTGGAGAACGAACAGTATTGGACCTAGTGAGCTCGTATAAAGGCTCTGGAAGAAATGTCACCACCGATAACTTCTTTACAACCATGGAACTAGCTAAGGTATTGAACTCCTGGAACATGACACTAGTTGGTACAGTGAGAAAAAACAAAAGGTTCCTACCTAACAACATGCAGCCTGCCAAAGAAAGGCCTGTATACTTGACAAATTTTGCCTACAATCATGATGCAACAGTCTGTTCATATGTACCAAAGAAGAACAAATCAGTCGTGCTTCTATCATCTATGCACATGACGGGAGAAGTTGAAGAGACACTAGCAGCCAAGCCAGAGATAATAAAATACTACAACATAACAAAAGGTGGCGTTGATGTTATGGATAAAATGTTGGGAGAGTACACTGTGAAACGACGAACATCACGTTGGACTTTGGCATTTTTCTACAATATGATTGATGTCAGTGGGTTAGCATCCTACATCATCTACAGAGAACACAATCCAAGCTTCAGGGCAAAGGATCAACGAAGAAAGTTCCTGAAAGATCTCGCAAATCAGCTGTGTATGATTGCAATTGAAGATCGTAGTACAAACAAAATGATAATGAGAAACCATTTTCTTCGAGGTGCAGTAGAAATGGTGCTTGGACGATGCATTGTGGTAGCATCGCAGCCAGCAGCTGGCCCCAAAATACCTCATGGTAGTCGTGGACCCTCCCCTGTTGTTGGTAGTTGCTATGTCTGCAGAGACCTGAGGCGAAAACAACGCAAGACTAGAAAGTCTTGTGTGGTTTGTGTGAAACCCATTTGCGATGAACACTCTGTAGCAAAGCCAACATGCATTACTTGCAAAGAAAATCAATAAAAAAAAGTTTCTTACATTTTCTTTTATAATGTAAATGAACAGTTTTTTACTTGTTTATAATAGTTAAATAGCATTATCATTAAAAAAAAATTTATGCTTTTTCCCTTGCATTATCTTCATTCAAAATATATGAGGTACATTTGTACCTATGCAGCTTGTTATGGATGCAAAAAGATCTCGACCCCTTATCTCGGAAGCGGGTGGAGATATTTTATTGAAATTTGGCCAATATATTCTGGACCAAAAATGTAGAGATGTCACGAAATTTCAGCCCTCTACGTCTTTTCAAAAAAAAGTTATTGCAATTTTAAAACGGAATAGTTACAATTGTACCTATTCAGCCGGATAAGGGTTAAGAGGAGACTTTGTGCAGCAGGCCTTCATGGTAAAATAGCTGCTAGGAAACCACTGCTAAGGACAGGCAACAAGCAGAAGAGACTTGTATGGGCTAAAGAACACACGGAGTGGACATTAGACCAGTGGAAATCTGTGCTTTGGTCTGATGAGTCAAAATTTGAGATATTTTGCTCCAACCACCTTGTCTTTGTGCAACACAGAAAAGATGAAAGGATGGACTCTATATGCCTGGTTCCCACCGTGAAGCATGGAGGAGGAGGTGTGATGGTGTAGGAGTGCTTTGCTAGTGACACTGTTGGGTATTTATTCAAAATTGAAGGCAAGGCTACCACAGCATCTTGCAGCGGCATGCTATTCCATCCGGTTTCTGTTTAGTTGGACCATCATTTATTTTTCAACAGGACAATGACACCAAACACACTTCCAGGCTGTGTAAGGGCTATTTGACCAAGAAGGAGAGTGATGGGGTGCTACGTCAGATGGCTTGGCCTCCACAGTCAACAGACCTGAACCCAATCAAGACGGTTTGGGGTGAGGTGGACCGCAGAGTGAAGGCAAAAGGGCCAACAATTGCTAAGCATCTGTGGGAACTCCTTCAAGATTGTTGGAAGACCATTCCCAGTGACTACCTCTTGAAGCTCATCAAGAGAATGCCAAGAATGTGCAAAGCAGTCATCAAAGAAAAAGGTGGCTACTTTGAAGAACCTAGAATGTAAGACATAATTTCAGTTGTTTCACACTTTTTTGTTAAGTATATAATTCCACATGTGTTAATTACCAGTTTTGATGCCTTCAGTGTGAATGTACAATTTTCATAGTCATGAAAATACAGAAAAATCTTTAAATCAGAAGGTGTATCCAAACTTTTGGTCTGTACTGTATACTATATACAGGGGAGATGACACACAGGTATATACTATATACAGGAGGAGATGACATACAGGTATATACTATATATAGAAGGAGATGACATACAGGTATATACTATATATAGGAGGAGATGACATACAGGTATATACTATATATAGGAGGAGATGACATACAGGTATATACTATATATAGGAGGAGATGACATACAGGTATATACTATATACAGGGGAGATGACACACAGCAGGTATATACTATATACAGGGGAGATGACATATAGGTATATACTATATACAGGAGATGACATACAGGTGTATACTATATATAAGGGAGATGACAAACATGTATATACTGAGGTGAAAATGAGAGGTGTGAGGTGAAAATGAAAAGGTGTGAGTGCAAAATGAGAGGAGTGAGGGAAAATAGTGTAGTGATCGGAAAATGACAGATGTGAGGTCGAAATGACAAGTGTTAGGCGGGAATGAGAGGAGTGAGGGAGAAAATGAGAGGTGTGAGGGAGAAAATGAGAGATGTGAGGGGGAAAATGAAAGATGTGATTGGGAAAATGAGAGGCGTGATGGGAAAATAAGAGAATTGAGGTGCTCTAACTAACCACAGATATTTACTATGCCCAGGCAACGCCGGGCTCTTCAGCTAGTTCTAAATATAGGCCGAAAACCTGAAGATTGAAGCTCAGCTTTGTGTAGTAGAGGAAAACAAGAGGCAGCAGCAGACAATGTTACTAGGCCCAAACCAAGAACTAGGCCAAATGTAGTTTCATATTGTTGTTACAGGCCGAAAGCCTGAAGCTTCAAGCTCAACTTTGTTTAGTAGAGGAAAACAAGAGGCAGCAGCAGACAATGTTACTGGGCCCAACCCAACAAGTAGGCCAAATGCAGTTTAATATAAAAAATATTTAAACGAAAGCCTGAAGATTAAAGCGCAAGAAAAATAAACCAGGAGAACACCAAGGAGCGGCAGACACCGTTAGTAGGCCCCAACCCAACAAGTAGGGCAAATGCAGTTTAATATTTGAAACTGGACAACAGTTGAAGTTCAGCTTTGTTCAGTGAAGGAAAAAAAAGATGCAGCGGCAGACACCGTTATTACGCCCAAATAATAAAGACAGTGGTAGTAGGCGCAAAGTATTAAATGGAGTCCAGGGCCCCTGTATATTTTAACTATCATCTATCATTTCAAATAATTCGTATTGGCAGTGCCATTTCAGGTTTTACCCGCACAGACTACACAGTGGTGGAGCTAGGAGAGGTAGTATTGCAAGTGGTAGAGCACAGTTCAATCTGGGGGGGGAACACTCTCTCGTGGGCGGCGGTACTGGCACAGTGCCCCTCATATTACGACGGTGTAATATGAGTTGTGGTTCAGTGTCTCCCCCCCAAAAATGAGGAAGTCTGGTGGAAGAGGCCGTGGGCGGAGGTTGCCAGCTGGTACTGATGGTGCTGGTGGTGTTGCATCTCGTGGTAGTGGCAAAAGCACAGTAGCACCTAAGGCTGGAGGTGTTCAGCCTGAGTCATCGTCTGGCTACACAAGGCCTCGAAGGCTCCCTTACCTGGGAGTAGGAAAACAGCTTTTAAAGCTGGAGAAGCAGGAAAAAGTGTTGTCTTTCCTTGCTGACTCACCCTCTAGCTCTTTCGCCTCCTCTTCCCAAAGTTCTAAATGTAAGAGCAGCCAGTCGTCAGTGGATGCTCCCGGTCAGGAAAAAGACGTTTCCTTGTGTCCTTCTCCCAAACCAAAAGTGAAGGATGCAGCAGGCGACACTACAGGTTACTCCATGAAGCTCTTTACACACACCGTGCCTGGGTTTGAAAGGGAAATTGTACACTGCCAATTACAAGAAGAATAGGACATGGAGTGCACTGATGCACAGCCACAGCTAGATTGTGATGCTGTTCCATTGACTGTGATCACTACATTGCCCTCGCAGTTTACGGAGCCAGAAAGTGACCCTGATGAGACTATGGTGCCCTGTCCCGAACGTTATAGCACCTTACACGGTGACACTGAGGAAGGTGCACATGACATTGAGGAGGAGGTGATAGATGACCCAGTTGTTGACCCAGATTGGCAGCCATTGGGGGAAGAGGGTGCCGCTGCCACTAGCTCAGAAGCGGAGGAGGATGATCCGCATCAGCCATCTACATTGCAACAGCTGTCATCTGGCAGGCCCGTATCAGGCCAAAAATGTTTGCGAAAAACAAAAACAGTTTTAGGAGAGCGTGGTCATTCGGTGAAAGTAGCACAGCGCACAATGCCTGAAAAGGTTTTCGATAGTAGGAAGAGTGTAGCGTAGCAATTTTTTCACCAAGATCAGAATGATCAGTCAAAAGTTATCTGTAAGAAATGCTCCAAGACCTTTAGCAGAGAGAAGAATCTTCAAAATTTAAATACAACGTGCATGCTTAGACATTTAACCACCATGCACTTGCAAGCCTGGACTAACTACGAAACGTCCCGTACCATTGGTTCACCTGATTGGAGTGAAGATAGTCAGCAATGCTACCTTGCTTCCCTCACTGTAAGCCCACCGGTTAGGACACCACCAGCAGCAAATGTGGAGGTATCATCGTAAGGCCAAAGCAGTCAGGGAATCACAGGGTTATTGGTAGGAAAGACTCTATGTTGGGCAACAACAAGAATACCATAACAAACTCTCTCTCAATCCACCATGTCCACCACCACCACCACTGCTAGTTCCGCCATATGCAGCTCTCCCGTCCAGCTCACCCTACAAGAGACTCTCGTTAGGAAAAGAAAGTACTCATCCTCTCATCCGCGTACACAGGATTTGAATGCCCACATTGCTATACTAATCTCATTACAGATGATGCCCTACCGTTTGGTTGAAAGCGAAGCTTTCAAAGACCTGATGGCCCACGCAGTACCACGCTATGACCTACCCAGTCGACATTTCTTTGCGAGAAAAGCCATCCCAGCCCTCCACCAGCATGTCAAAGACCGCATTGTCCATGTCTTGAGGCAATCAGTCAGTGGAAAGGTGCACCTCACAACAGATGCATGGACCAGTAGGCATGGCCGGGGACGTTACGTGTCCATCATGGCGCACTGGGTTAATGTGTAGGATGCAGGGTCCACAGGGGGCAGCCATAGTGTGACAGTTCAGCCTATCCCACAGTCTCAGGAAAAAGTTGGCATACGGCGTTCGCAACTCCTCCTCCTCCTCCAGAAGCGAAAGCTCGTGCACAGAGCGCAGTCGCCCTACCACTCCATCCGCAGCTGCCAGTGTTGCACATGGGGTGTCCCATTATCGAACAGCTAGTGGTAAGCATCAGCAGGCTGTGTTGCAAATGAAGTGTTTGGGTGACAACAGACACACCGTGGAAGTACTGGTGGAGTACTTGCAGCAACAAACTCAGTCAAGGCTGGGCAGTGTACATCTTGAGGCAGGCAAGGTATTCAGTGATAACGGAAGGAATTTTATGGCTGCCATAGCCCTTTCAGAACTGAAACACATACCTTGCCTGGCTCACACCTTTAACCTGGTGGTGCAGGGTTTCCTCAAAAATTATCCAAAGTTACCAACCCTGCTCCTGAATGTGCGAAGACTTTGCTCGCACATCCGCCGGGTGCCCATACACTCCAGCCGTATGCTGAACCATCAGCGATAGCTGAATCTTCCCCAGCACCGCCTAATAATCGACGTTGCAACAAGGTGGAACTCCACACTGCACATGGTTCAGAGGCTATGCGAACAGAGGCGTGCTGTTATAAATTTGTGGGAGGATACACGGGCAGGCACTTGGATGGTAGACATGGAGTTGTCTGGTGTGCAGTGGTCGACGCCATCATAAGCATTAACATCCCACTTATGCGTCTGCTGATGCAAAGTTTGACGCATATTAAGGAGCAGGCGTCTGCAGCCGAGGAGGAGGGAAGCCTTGATG